>NC_044039.1:64334922-64689465 GCF_901765095.1 Microcaecilia unicolor | reverse complement strand
ACGGCCTACTAGCAGTCCAAAGTGAATTAATAACAAATGAATACCATTAAATTACTCCTAGCAATCTACTCCTTATCACTGATTCAACTAACACTAACCCCCCACTCGCAGAAAGCAACATCATCCCCATACTACACAATCATCAAAGACTGACCAGATACACCACACCTCATCAAACTGACAATAACCAAAATGAAGGAAGAACACCAACATGCAGACAACCCCAACAGAAGGGAAAGAAACTTCATAACAAACTCACATTAACAAAGAAACGACAACTAACAAAAATCCACACACCACCAAACATAGACGACCCATACCAAAAAATTCAAGTGGGTTACATCAACGCCAGATCCGTAGTAAACAAAACAACAATAATAACAGACTGGATCTATTGGATCATCACTGAAACCTGGATCCATGATCAAAAGGACCCTATAATCCTAGACCTTTGCCCTCCAGGATACAAAATTGTTCACTGGACCAGAAAGGAGAAGAGAGGCGGAGGCATAGCACTAATCTATTAATCCCACTTTACCGCCGAAACCACTTCCGAGTCCATAACGACCCAACTTGAAATTGCCTCAATCAGAGTCCACAACAAAACCCTGCTTGATCACCTGAACTGTGTCTTGTTTTATAGACCACTAGGTAATTGGAACAAAGGCCAGACAAACTTCACGGACTTCATTTCAAACACTTGTGCAACCAACTCCAATATATTATTATTAGGAGACATTAACCTTCACCTAGAAGACTCAAACTCTACCAACGTACGAGAATGTAAGGAGTCTTCCACTTATGGGATCTCAAATGGCCAAATGCAAGCAACTCATGTGAAAGGGCACACATGCGGCCTCATCTTACACAAACTGTCAACAGACCAGAACCTAATAACGACAGATATTAAATGGACAGAAACACCATGGACCGATCACTAAAAAAACCTATCCCTAAAATGGCGGAAGAAGGATTCATATCCGCATGCAAGAACACACAACCTACAGCATAAGAGGTCAAATAGACTTGAAAACATTCTGGCAACAGATATACAATAATGAATGGACAGCACAAACAGAGTCCACATACTACCTCACAGAATGGGATAAAAGATGCAGAAGCATACTAGACGAAATAGCACCCTTACGAATAAGAACCTCACGTAGGCATAACTGTATACCATGGTTCAACGATGAACTAAAAACACAATCCAGGAAACTCGAACGAGCATGGAAAAAAATAAAAGATGAACACACACTCAATGCATGGAAACAAATACAAAGAAAATACAAATACGCAATAAGACAGACCAAAAGGTCATACTATAAAACTAAAATAGGGCCAGATTACAAAGACACAAAGAAACTATACCAACTCGTGAACAAACTACTAGACACCACAGTGGTCATTAAAACCAAAACAGACATCCCAGCTGCAGACAAACTTGCTAAATACTTCAATGAAAAAATTGCAAACCTACGCAACATGCTACCTCAGGACAATACCGATATCAAAAACTTCATCAGTGTTCTGGACCCAACCCTTGGAGAATACCCAGCTGACCGAACTTGGTCAAAATTCGCTCTCCTCACTGCCGAAACAGTTACCCAGGCGATCGAAAGGTTCGCCAACACCCACTGTAAATTGGATACCTGTCCCAGCTACCTAATAAAATCCGCCCCTGACCGCTTCATAGCAGACCTCACATCCCACCTAAATTACATGCTTCAACAAGGTCTCTTCTCTAAGGAAATTGGCAACATCCTACTCACCCCAATACCAAAAGATACCAAGAAAAATGCAAACGAAATCACCAACTACCGCCCAGTAGCATCTATCCCATTGGTAATCAAACTGATGTAAAGCATGGTAACCACACAAGTTACTGATTATATAAACAAATTCTCAATACTACATGAATCACAATCAGGATTCCGTCCCCTCCATAGCACTGAAACAGTACTAATTACTCTCCTAGCCAAATTCAAGCAGGAAATAGCAACAGGTAAAAGCATACTTCTCCAATTCGACATGTCTAGCGCATTCGACGTGGTAAACCATAATTTCCTTAGCAGCCCTCCGGACTGGCCCAGAATGTGATTGATGGGTTGTGTACGCCTTCCAGCAGGTGGAGACTGAGAAAAAACTGTGACTCTAGCGAGCCAATAAGAGCCCTTGCCAGCTAGTGAAAGATCTAGTAATCTCAGTCTCCAGCAGGTGGTAGGTGGTGAGCCCTTCAGTCTCATTCTTTATTTTTCTATTCCTATTCTTTTCTCTTGCTGACTTTTGTATTTTGAATTTTCCTGTGCATTTATTTAAAAATAAAAACCCTGTTTGTTGAGGCAGAGGTCTGTGGGGGTCTCTGGGTGCCTCGGGGGTGTCACACTCGGGTGGCCGAGTCCCTCCCCCCATTTCCTCCCTGATCCTCGTTGCTCTCTGCTGTTCCTTTAAATTTAGTTTGAAAAAAATAAAAGACAGAAAGATTCTATTCTTTAAAGCAGAGGATCGATTTTCTCCAACCTCTTCAGGGGAAGAGGTTTGTTGAGCTAGGGAGAGGCAGTCATTACAAACAGAGCTCAGCTGGCCTGCTGCTTTACCTGTGCCGGGCTGTAGCCTATTCTGTGATTCGAGCACTGCAGCTCCTTGCCTTAATAGCGCCTTTTTTCATCAGCTGTTTCAGTGTCTGAGAAGCTCCGCCACTGCTCCGTACGTCAGCGGCGGGGGCTAGGCACGATGGGTGTCTGCAAATTCTGCACCGTTGCGGAGCTGCAGGGTGCAGGACCCGTAAAATTGGTGGCGCAGGCGGCAGGGGGGTCAGGTTCTGCGGTTCTTCCGACGCTGCCGTCATCGCTCCCTTCGGCGGGAAACACCACCATTTTAAAATCCGTGCTGCAGGCTGTTCCTCTGGCCCCTCTCATTGCTGGCGCTATGGCTCCTACTGTTTCTCCAGTTGTTGCTTTCTGGGGACGGCGGTTTCCCCCCGGAGTTTGTGGTGAAAATGTATCAGGCATTCCTGCTCCACAAAGCTGCTCCGATGGAATTTTCAGCAAAAGCAGTGCTGGAGAGGGCCTCTGGGGCCAAGAAACGGTCTAGACCTCCTGAGGAGGCAGATCTGGATTTTTTTCATGAGCAGGAGATGTCGGCCTTAGAGGAGGAGGTTGGTAGTTCTGAGGAGCAGTTTGTGGAGGAACTGGATCAGGTAGATGATGGTGAGGAATCTTTGCCTATGGGAGAAGATCCATTGGTGGTAAGAATTTTTCATAAGGATGATCTTCAGGAGCTTATCTCCCAGGTTTCTGCTACTTTGAGTTTTGATGACCCAGATACCCAGGCAGTAGAGTCTAGAAAGGTGGATTTGTTGGTTAAGGGCACTCGTAGACCGGGGAGGTCTTTTCCTGTGCATCAGGATATTAGGGATATTATCCGGCTCAGTGGCAGGTTCCGGATTCTGCTTTTAGGTTGACGAGATCTATGGTGAGGCTTTATCCGGTTCCGGACTCAGACAAGGAGTTTTTGCGCCTCCCGGTGGTAGATGTGGTAGTTTCAGCGGTTACCAAGCGAAACACTGTCCCAGTTGATGGTGGTACTGCCCTGAGAGATCCTCAGGAGCGCCGTATTGATTCTTTGCTGAAGAATTCTTTTGATGTTGCGTCTCTCGCTGTGCAGGCGGCAATTTGTGGGTCCTTGGTAGCGAGAGCTTGTTTCCGCTGGTCAGAAAGGGTGTTGGATCGCTCTTCCGATGATTTTTCTGCTAGTACTACTTGTCATTTCTAAAGCGCTACTAGACGTACGCAGCGCTGTACACTTGAAAATGAAGAGACATTCCCTGCTCGACAGAACTTACAATCTAATTAGGACAAACGGGACAAAAAAGAGATAAGGGAGTATTAAAGTAAGGATGATAAAATAAGGGTTCTGAACAAGTGAATAAGGGTTAGGAGTTAAAAGCAGCATCAAAAAGGTGGGCTTTTAGCTTAGATTTGAAGACGGCCAGAGATGGAGCTTGACGTACTGGCTCAGGAAGTCTATTCCTTATCTGCTTTCATCACTAAAGTCTGGTGAAGAGCTCAATTCTCGCAAAGCTGTATATTCAGTCTAAGACTGAAGCTCCTAGAATGAAGACATTTCTCCATACTGATCAAATCCTTCAAAACCTAATCTTGGTGGATTATAAAAGACAATGGAAAATTGATTACAACTTTATACATGCTAACCAGTGGAGAGAACACATTGCTACACTTTGGAAGTTGCCATCCCCTCTCCCCAAAATATAATTCACAGATAAGTCAATTTCCTCGAGCCCGACGGACCTGCACCAATTCGGCCGAACCCAAATTGCATGCGAGGCAACCGCAGCAGAGACCCCCGGACAGAACAGAGGCCACCCCAAGTTGGTAGCAAGGAAGGCCCACTTGAGAATGCAGTATGCACAATGCGAGCTGCTACAAGAACGTTCAGTACAGCCAATTAATGCAATTGTTTCCTTTCTCTCTTTTTACCTTAGAGTTTCCAGTGGTGGCTTTCACACAGGGGGAAACCTTGGGTGAAAATTTGACCCCATAATGTGGATGAGGTAGACAGGTATATGAACAGGGTTATCCATGCATTTTTCTGCTATTGATCATGAAGTTGCTAAATTGGAAATGGGTTCAGCCTTTTTAGCAGATGCTCTGTACGATTTGTTTCGGGCTTCTTCTAAGTCTGTGGCTCTGTCTGTAGCAGCTCGTCGTACACTTTGGTTGCGCAGTTGGTCCGCAGATGCGGCCTTTAAGTCTAAACTTAAGTAAATTTCCCTTTAAGGGCTTTTTCTGTTTGGAGAAGAGTTAGACAAGCTGGTGCATAGCCTGGGTGAGGCTAAGTTTCCGAGGTTGCCAGAGGATCGTCCTAGAGGATCAGGTCGTGGCAATTTCTCAGCTCATGGTAAAGGCCGTGATTTTCGTTGGTTTCGACCAGGTAGATTTTCTCAGGGGCAACGCTCCAGATTTGTCCAAAGAGCTCAGTCCTTTCGTGGAGGTCGTAGGGGAGGTCGAGAGGCAGGGGTGCCTTTTCCTCATCCTCCCGCTCTCAACAATGAAGGTGTGCGGGCCCAGCCTCTTGTTCCAGTTGGTGCTCGGTTGGCACAGTTTCTAGAGAGGTGAGTCCAGATTACGTCGGATCAGTGGGTTTTAGAAGTTATTCGAGATGGGTACGTGTTAGAGTTCGCTCACCCTTTGTCAGATGCCTTCATACAATCCCCTTGCCGTTCTCGCATCAAGGCCACAGCTGTAAGAGCTACTCTGCGCAGACTCCTGGACCTTCGGGCCATTTGTCCAGTCCCTGTGGCGGAAAGAGGTCAAGGGCGTTACTCCATTTACTTTCTAGTGCCCAAGAAGGAAGGTTCTTTTCGTCCCATTTTAGATCTCAAGGCGGTCAATCAAGCTCTCAAGGTACCCTCTTTCCGCATGGAGACTTTGCGGTCCATCATTGTGGCTGTGCGACCGGGGAGTTCTCACTTCTCTCAATCTTACAGAAGCCTATTTCCACATTCCTATTCGTCCTGTACATCAACTTTTGCGCAGTGGTAGGCGCCATTTACAGTTTCGGGCTCTTCCTTTCGGGCTTGCGACTGCTCCTTGTATGTTACCAAGGTCATGGTAGTTGTAGCGGTGGCTCTCAGAACGGAAGGCATTTTAGTTCAGCCTTACTTAGATGATTGGTTGATCTGGGCAAAGTCTTATCACGAGAGTCTTCAGGTTACGGCTCGGGTGGTAGAATTCTTGCAATCCCTAGGTTGGGTAGTCAATGTGCAGAAAAGCCGTCTCCAGCTTTTGCAGTCGATAGAGTATCTGGGGTCCGCTTCGACACGCAGCAGGGCTGCGTATTTCTTCCGCAGACCAGGGTCCTCAAGTTGCAGGCTCAGATTCGTCTCTTCTTGCAGATTTCGAGTCCGTCTGCAAGAGACTATCTACAGATCTTAGGCTCCATGGTGGCAGCGATCGAGACTGTGCCCTGGGCAGGGCGCACATGCAGCCTCTTCAGAGGTCACTTCTGTCAAGATGGTCGTCCCAGACGGATTCCCGTCATCAGACGTTGCCACTTTTGCTCCAAGTGAAGACCAGTCTGCGTTGGTGGCTTTGGGAGGCCAATTTAACCAAAGGTATGCCTCTAGATCAGCCCAGCTGGACTGTGGTGACAACAGATGCCAGTCTGAGCGGCTGGGGAGCTCACTGTCAGGGGCAGTTTGCTCAGGGTCTCTGGTCTCATCAGGAGACTTTGTTTTCAATCAACCTGTTAGAGGCCAGAGCGATTCGTCTGGCGCTCCAGTGTTTTCTTCATCTCCTGAGAGGCCGAGCAGTGCGAGTAATGTCAGACAATGCCACAGCAGTAGCATATATCAATCGGCAAGGAGGGATGAGGCGTCGCTGCTGATTCAATGGGCGGAAGTTCATCTGGTGGCTCTGTCAGCGGCTCACGTAGCAAGGGTCCTAAATGTTCAAGCAGATTTTCTAAGTCGGCACATGCTCGATCCGGGCGAGTGGTTGCCATGCGAAGGGGCGTTTCAGCTGCTGGTCGATCGTTGGGGGTTGCCCAGGATGGGTCTGTTTGCCTCCGCACGCAATGCAAAACGTCCTCTGTTCTAAAGTCAGTATTCTCAATGGAGAAGGGTAGTTAGTGGGGTCCCTCAGGGGTCTGTGCTGGGACCGCTGCTTTTTAACATATTTATAAATGGCCTAGAGATGGGAGTAACTAGTGAGGTAATTAAATTCGCAGATGACACAAAGTTATTCAGGGTCGTCAGGTCGCAGGAGGAGTGTGAAAGATTACAGGAGGACCTCGCGAGACTGGGGGATTGGGCGTCCAAGTGGCAGATGAAGTTCAATGTTGACAAGTGCAAAGTGAGCATGTGGGTAAGAGGAACCCGAATTACAGCTATGTCATGCAAGGTTTCGCGTTAGGAGTCGCAGACCTAGAAAGGATCTGGGAGTCATCGTTGATAAGACGTTGAAACTTTGCTCAGTGTGCTGTGGCGGCTAAGAAAACGCACAGAATGTTGAGTATTATTAGGAAAGGGATGGAAAACAAACACAAGGATGTTATAATGCCGTTGTATCGCTCCATGGTGCAACCGCACCTCGAATATTGTGTCCCAATTTTGGTCGCCGCATCTCAAAAAACAAATAGGAGAAAGTTTTTTTTACTCAGCGTGTAAGTCGTTGCCGGAGCGTGTAACTCGTTGCCGGAGAATGTAGTGACAGAAGCTGGCCTTGTGGAGTTTAAGGGGGGTTTGGACAGTTTCCTGAGGGAAAAAGTCCATTGAACATTATTAAAAAAATCTTTTATTTTTTTTTTTTTTTTGGGGGGGGGGGGGGGGGGGTTGCCGGGTTCTTGAAGCCTGGATTGGCTGCTGTCAGAGACAGGATGCTGGGCTTGATGGACCCTTGGTCATTTCCCAGTATGGCAGTGCTTATGTGGGGGTACATGAGAGAGAATGGGTGAAGGCACAGGGGGCACATATGAGAAAGAGAGAGAAAGAAAGAAAGAAAGAGACTGTGAAGGCACGGGGAATGCATGAGAGAATGGGTGAAGGCTCAGGGGGAAATTGAGAGAGAATGGATGAAGGCTCAGGGGGTACATGAGAGAGTGAATGGGTGAAGGCTCAGGGGGAAACGTGAGAGAGAGAATGGATGAAGGCTCAGGGGTACATGAGAGAGTGAATAGCGGCTCAGGGGGGCACGTGAAGAGAGAGAATGGGTAAAGCCATACAGGGGCACATGAGAGAGAGAGAAGGCACAGGGGGTACGAGAGAGAATAAGTGAAGACGGGGGCACAAGAGAGACAGAATGGGGAAAGGCAAAGGGGGGGCACAAGAGAGACAATGGGGGGGAAAAAGGGGGGCATAAGGGAGAGAATGGGAGAAGGCAAAGGAGGCCCATGAGATAGGATGATGGTATGGGTGGCACATGAGAGAGAAGAACGGGTGAAGGCACAGAGTGGAACCAGGGAGAGAGGATGGGTGAAGGCACAGAAGGGCACAAAAGAGGATTACTGTTTATGGACATTATAGACTCATATTTTGTTTTATTTTCAGTTTAGCAGTAATCCATCTCCTTTCCAGTTTCCGTCCTTCGCGTTTAAGAACACGAAGTTCTGGAGAAAACCAAGGTGAGCGTTTGTTAGTGGGGAATAACACTTTTATGTTTAAACGTTTTTTTTAATTGAAATTTCAGCATTATACATCTACTCAAACCACTACACTATGCAAATTTCACAAACCAACCATGCTGCTAAGACAACATAACTATAAATCAGCATTCAAACATATATGTAAACATTTTGCTCCCCTATCCCTCCAAAACCCTCCCTCCTCCCTCAATAGCATTGCCAGACCGCACACCATAGGCTAGCCAGATTACTTTAGTCATCCTCCCCTCTTCCCCTGTTACCAACTCTCCCCCCATCTATGCCTCGTAGGGTCTAGACTCTGATGACCCCCCCCACCCCCCGAGGCAATAGTTGAGGTCTCTTACATGGAGCATTTTCTTAGTAACCAAGCAAAACCCTCCAATTACAGATATTATGATTGTGCAGAAGTTCACATCCAAACTTTACTCCTCAATAACCTTCAATAATTTTTCACCAATCCATTTCAAACTTTCCCCCCCCCCCTCCAAAGTTCCCCCCTTCACCTCTCCCCCCTCCCCTGTTAGGCATCTATCTCCAGATCACAAGGTGTTGACAAGGCTTCTTCCCCTAGAACTAAGGCTGCACAGGTAGGGATTCCATATCGCCCAAAAGTCCTTTCTTCTCCTGGGGATTCCCTAGCCTCTCTGGCTTCCCATGTCACCAGCAAGTGCACTTGATTCCTCCAGAGCCAGTATGCGGGGGATCTGCCGTCACCCAGTATTGTAAAATAACTTTACGGGCTACTAGAGTCAGTTTGCGACACAAAAAGGTTGCATATTATTATCGGGTAGTATGATTTGGGTTATCTAACACAAATTGTTCCACGGACCCCTTTTAATATAGGGGCTCTTTAAGATACTTGCCAGAAACCTCTCACCCATTCCCAGAACTGCTTAATTCGGGGACATTCCCATATCGCATGGACAAACGTATGTCTACCTTGTTTGCATTTATTACAATTTTTCCCCTCTTGCGGTTTTATGTGAACCAACTGTATTTGGTTGTGTATGCTCTAAGCAGCACCCTTACTCCACGCTCCCTTAGTCTTTCATCTTTGTTAAGTGGGGGATATTCTTAATAGTTGCAGCTACATCCCAATCCCCCAGAGACCTCCCCAGATCCTTCTCCCATCTTGTCTTAACATCTGTGTATACTTTACCCGGGGCCCTTTTAATAAGAGCCTGGCTAAGCCCCGACACCGATACCCCCATTTCTCACATCTGCTGAAAGAATTCTCGTATTTTTATTCCCAACCCACTCCCCACTGAGGTTCCATCCAGCTTGGACAGATAATGCTTAATTGTATATATGCATAACGGTTACCCCATGTGGGGCCTACTTTCCCTTGTTTCAAATGGCCTCAGCTTTCCTCCTTCTGTTAACAGGTCTTCCAGCAAGATTATTCCCTTCTGTTCCCATGTCCTAAATATAGGATTCTCCATGCCCAGCTCGAAGTCCCCATTACCCCTGATTGGTAAATGGTCTGAGACCCGTGCAATTCATCCCACTTTCCTCACTAACCCCTGCCATGCTTCCCACAGACAGCACAGCAAAACACTTCCTTCAAAGGAGTTGGTAGGTGCTTCTTCTTGCAGTGTAACAGATAATAAAAATTATATGGTTCATATAGTGCTTTTTCAAAATCAACCGGCTTGTACTGCCCTTGACCTGGATTGGCCACTGTCGGTGACAGGATGCTGGGCTAGATGGACCTTTGGTCTTTCCCAGTATGGCACTACTTATGTACTTATGTACTTATGTATTGCCAAATCAATCACTCAAACGTCTCAGTAGGCACGCTTGATTATATGTTTTTAGGTCTGGCAGGCCTAGGCCTCCCTGTTTCCAAAATCCCAGCATATCCACCATTCGAATTTGGGGCTTTTTTCCTGACCAACAAAATTTACTCCACATTCTATTTAGTTGCTGTAAGTCTTTTTTTTTTAACACATACAGCGGAAGGCTCTGAAGAGCATATAACCAGCGAAGAAACTGAACCATCTGTACCAGATTTATCCTCCCTAACAATGATAACGGCAAAGCCTTCCAGCTTTCTAGCTTGCCTTTAGTCTCCTCCATAAGTAACATACATAGTAACATAGTAGATGATGGCAGAAAAAGACCCGCACGGTCCATCCAGTCTGCCCAACAAGATAAACTCATATGTATTACTTTTTGTGTATACCCTACCTTGATTTGTACCTGTCCTCTTCAGGGTACAGACCGTATAAGTCTGCCCAGCACTATCCCCACCTCCCAACCATGCCTCCCACCACCAGCTCTGGTACAGACCGTATAAGTCTGCCCAGCACTAACCTGACTTTGATCTTCCTAATGGTTTTACCCACATATATCATCAATCCACAGAGACATAGAATGAGATAGACCACACTTTCTGTGTTGCAGTCAGAGGACTGCTTTAGGGGATATGCTTTGCCTGTCTGTGGATGAATGAACACTTGAATTCTTAGAGATGAGCTGCACACTGAGCATGCACCACAGGGTCCATGTCCAGTATAAGATGGTATTCTAAGTGGTGCAACAGGGAGCGCTGAGGGTGTAGGATTTCCTTGATGTTTGTATCCCATGTATGTGCCACAGTAAGCCACTTATTTTCAAAACACTGATGCCCCTCCAGAATATGCCAATGTCTGTGTAGAATCTTTTTGATATCCTTTGAAAGATGAGAAAATCTCATACTACATACAATATCCGGCCTCCTTCTTTCTTCGTTTCTTGTTAGTAGGTCATCCCTATTGGCGACCATTGCTCTTCTGACTCCTTTGTGGATACATTTCTTGGGGTACCCTCTCTCACGAAATCTTTGGGCCATGGGTGCCACTTGATTTTCAAAATCAGTGTAATCACTGCATAATTTTCTTAGACTCAAAAATTGGGATACTGGGAGGTTTTCCTTGAGATGTCTATTGTGATGACTGAAAATGAAGATACTGATTCTTATCAGTTGGTTTTTTGTAAATGGTGGTGTTAACATAGTAACATAGTAACATAGTAGATGACGGCAGAAAAAGACCTGCATGGTCCATCTAGTCTGCCCAAGATAAACTCATATCTTGAATTTGTACCTGTCTTTTCAGGGCACAGACCGTATAAGTCTGCCCAGCAGTATTTCCCGCCTCCCAACCACCAGTCCCGTCTCCCATCACCGGCTCTGGTACAGACCGTATAAGTCTGCCCTCCCCTATCCTAGCCTCCCAACCACCAACCCCTCTTCCCCCCACCTGCTCCGCCACCCAATTTCAGCTAAGTTTCTGAGGATCCATTCCTGCTGCACAGGATTCCTTTATGCATATCCCACGCATGTTTGAATTTCGTTACCGTTTTCATCTCCACCACCTCCCGCGGGAGGGCATTCCAAGCATCCACCACCCTCTCCGTGAAAAAATACTTCCTGACATCTTTTTGAGTCTGCCCCCCTTCAATCTCATTTCATGTCTCTCGTTCTACCGCCTTCCCATCTCCGGAAAAGATTTTTTGGCGGATTAATACCTTTCAAATATTTGAACGTCTGTATCATATCACCCCTGTTCCTCCTTTCCTCCAGGGTATACATGTTCAGGTCAGCAAGTCTTTGGTCATACGTCTTGGAACGCAAATCCCATACCATTCTCGTAGCTTTTCTTTGCACCGCTCCCATTTTTTTAACATCCTTCGCAAGGTACGGCCTCCAAAACTGAACACAATACTCCAGGTGGGGCCTCACCAACGACTTGTACAGGGGCATCAACACTTCCTTTCTTCTGCTGATCACACCTCTCTCTATACAGCCTAGCAACCTTCTGGCTACGGCCACCGCCTTGTCACACTGTTTCGTCGCCTTCAGATCCTCGGATACTATCACCCCAAGATCCCTCTCCCCCTCAGTACCTATCAGACTCTCCCCGCCTAACACAAGTCTCTCGTGGGTTTCTACTCCCTAAATGCATCACTTTGCATTTCTTCGCATTGAATTTTAATTGCCAGACCTCAGACCATTCTTCTAGCTTCCTCAGATCCCTTTTCATGCTTTCCACTCCCTCCCGGGCGTCCACTCTGTTGCAAATCTTAGTATCATCTGCAAATAGGCAAACTTTACCTTCTAACCCTTCGGCAATGTCACTCACAAATATATTGAACAGAATCGGCCCCAGCACCGATCCCTGAGGCACTCCGCTACTCACCTTTCCCTCCTCCGAGCGAACTCCATTTACCACCACCCTCTGTCGTCTGTCCGTCAACCAGTTCCTAATCCAGTTCACCACTTCGGGACCTATCTTCAGCCCATCTAGTTTATTTAAGAGCCTCCTGTGAGGAACCGTGTCAAAAGCTTTGCTAAAATCTAAGTAGATTATGTCTATAGCACGTCAATGATTCAATTCTCCAGTTACCCAATCAAAGAATTCAATGAGATTCGTTTGGCACGATTTCCCTCTGGTAAAACCATGTTGTCTCGGATCTTGCAGCTTGTTGGCTTCTAGGAAATTCACTATCCTTTCCTTCAGCATGGCTTCCATTACTTTTCCAATAACCGAAGTGAGGCTTACCGGCCTGTAGTTTCCAGCTTCTTCCCTATCACCACTTTTGTGAAGAGGTACCACCTCCGCCGTTCTCCAGTCCCTCGGAACCTCTCCCGTCTCCAAGGATTTATTAAACAAATATTTAAGAGGACCCGCCAGGACCTCTCTGAGCTCCCTCAATATTCTGGGGTGGATCCCGTCCGGTCCCATGGCTTTGTCCATCTTTAGCTTTCCAAGTTGTTGATACACACTCTCTTCCGTGAACGGTGCTATATCCATTCCATTCTCAGGTGTACTTTTGCCAGTCCCTCTCGGTCCTTCTCCAGGATTTTCTTCAGTGAAAACAGAACAAAAGTATCTATTTAGCAAATTGGCTTTTTCTTCATCATTATCTACATAGCGGTTCACTGTATCTTTTAGTCTCACAATTCCCTTTTTAGTCATTCTTCTTTCACTAATATACCTGAAGAAATTTTTGTCGCCCCTCCTTACATTTCTAGCCATTTGTTCTTCCGCTTGCGCCTTCGCCAGACGTACCCCTCTCTTGGCTTCTTTCAGTTTCATCCGGTATTCCTCCCCGTGTTCCTCTTCTTGAGATTTTCTATATTTCTGGAACGCCAACTCTTTAGCCTTTATTTTCTCAGCCACTTGCTTGGAGAACCATATTGGTTTCCTTTTCCTCTTGCTTTTATTTTCTCTCCTTACATAAAGGTCTGTGGCCCTATTTATTGCTTCTTTCAGCCTGGACCACTGCCCTTCCACTTCCTGTTCGTCCTCCCAGCCCATCATCTCCTTCCTCGGGTATTCCCCCATTTTACTAAAGTCAGCACGCTTGAAATCCAGGACTTTGAGTTTAGAGTGGCCGCCCTCCACTTCAGCTGTTATATCAAACCAAACCGTTTGATGGTCACTGTTTCCCAGATGTGCACACACTCGCATATTTGACACACTATCCCCATTTGTGAGCACCAGATCCAGCATCGCTCCCTCCCTCGTGGGTTCCGTCACCATCTGTCTGAGCAGAGCACTTTGGAAAGCATCTACGATCTCTCTACTTCTTTCCGATTTGGCAGACGTATCTTTGGCAGAAGTATCTTTCTTGATAAGGATGTCCAAAAACGGGATCTCATTAGGGTTATGATGCATGGTAAATTTGAGATTTAGATCTAGTCTATTGATCCAATCATGGAATTCCTCCAATCTCTCGATGGTACCTTTCCATAACACCAGAACGTGGTCAATATATATATTTATTATTTGTATTCCACATTTTCCCACCAATTTGCAGGCTCAATGTGGCTTACATTATGCCGTAATGGCGATCACCATTTCCGGGTACAGAATTACAAATGGTATTGCATTAAGGTGCATACATGGTCAAGTATAATACAATATGGTATTGCATAGAGGTTCCTGAGTGATAGAGTAGATTATAACATGAGTTAGATAATCAATTATAAAAAGTTCCTTTCTGACATGAGAATAAAGCGGTAGTGCGTATTGCATAACTTCCATTACTAGCAACATGGTTATCAGACAAGTGTAGGGGTTCAGTTTTGTCTAGTTCATGTAAAGTCTGTGTCAGGTTCTCAGGTTCAGAGCCCGCGGGGACGGGCTATGGAGCAAACGTGAGCCCTTGGGCTGCTGACGAGGAGCGACAGCAGCAGGCAAAACCCACCAACCAACACTGGGCTAGCACACCGGCACGGACTGCAGGCGCTGCCCAGCCAGCCGGAACACATGGACTGGAAGCCCCTGGACTGGAGGACACCGGACTGGTCCGCACTGGACTGGAACACACTGAACCGGAACACACTGGACCAGAGTACACCGGACTGGTCCGCCCTGGACTGGAACGACTGGAACACACTGGACCGGAACACACTGGACTGGAGTACACCGGACTGGAGCACACCGCACCGGAACACTCTGGACGGGAATACACTGGACTGGTCCGCACAGCTTCACCTGCACTTAGCCACTGACCCCCCAGGAGTTGAGCTCCTGAGTTCGAGTGGCCAGCAGGACTTACTGGATACAGGGTAACACCAGGACCAGGATACTAAAACAAGCCTGAAACAGGAGTTCTCCTAGGTACTAAACTAAAAGGGGTGCTCCCAACAGAAACCAACAAAAGTGCTCCTAAGCACTGAACTAACAAAAGGACTTCCTAAGCCTTATACTAACAGAAGTGCTGCTAATAGCACCACTAGGGTAAGCAGGGGAGCCACAGGGAAAGAGCAGGGAACCTAAACACACAAACTAACACAGGTGCTTCTAAGCACCAGGTTACAGCAGTGCTCCACAGCACTAAACTAACCAGGGGACAACAGGGGAGCAACAGGGAGAAAGCAGGGAACCTAAACACATTAACACAGGTGCTACTAAGCACCAAGCTACAGCAGGGCTCTACAACACTAAACTAACCAAGGTGCTTCTAAGCACCAAACTACCAGAAGTGCTTCCAAAGCACCAAACTACCAGAAGTGCTTCCAAAGCACCAGACACAGAAGTGCTTCCAAAGCACCAAACACATAAGTGCTTCTAAAGCACCAAAAGGGAAAGCAGGGGAGCCACGAGGGGAAAGCAGGGGAGCCACGAGGGAAAAGCAGGGAAGCTAAACACCTAAGTCACTAGTGCACACTGCATCAACACTAACCTGGACCTAAAGCAAAGCACATACGCAAATGTTGCAAAGGCCCTGAAGGGAAGAACACCACTTCCTTATCAAGGCCCTGCCTGATGATGTCACCACTACCAGACACAGGCAGACAGCATACTGAAACAGAGCTAGAGCTAACTCAGGCAACATGCACAGGTGCAGTATTGTGAAGCAATTAGAGTCATGCTGCTGGAAGCAGCCAGCACAGAGAGACAGAGCTAGCTCAGAAAGGACAGACAGAAGAAACAGAAGCCAGCTCAGAAGGCTCGTAATATTCCTTCGATATAGTGTGTCTACTTCCATTGTCAGTCGGATACCTAAATATTTAAAGGAATCCTCTGCCCACTGTAGTGGGAAATCCCCAATCCACTGCCCCTTAACCTGCTGAGAGGAAAGCAGCGCCACCGATTTTTCCAGATTGATTCTCAACCCGGCGTAGTCCCCATACTCCTGAAACGTCTCCAGGAGTGTCTCCAATGACTCCCTCAGTGTCTCCAGATGCACTAATAGGTCATCCACAAAAGCTGCCACCTTAAAACAGAGTTCCCCCACCTGAATACCGTGGATGTCCGGATTGTCCATTATCTCTCGTATCAGAGGGTCCAGTGTTAGCACAAATAACAGTGGTGACAAGGGACAATCCTGCCTAGTTCCCCTCAGTATTGGAAAAGACCCCAAATTTCTTCCATTAACCCTCAACTCTAGCTTGGGGTGACGAGTACAAAGCCCTAATAACCGAGACGAACCGCCCCTTGAACCCATAGGCCTTTAAGGTGTCCTACAAAAAATCCCATTTTACTCGGTCGAAGGCCTTCTCAGCATCAAAACTAATAAGTGGATTGAGTCCCCCTCCTATTTCCGTATTCTAGCATTGCCAAAATCTTTCACATGTTTTTTGCCACCGATCTTACCCCCACAAATCCCACTTGTGCCTCATGGAGAATATCCGGCAACACTCGAGCCAACTGATTCGCCATTATCTTTGCCAATAATTTCACTTCAAAGTTTTTATTTAAATATCTTTATTAATTTCAAATTAAACAAAGATTCACCTCTTTGAATAGATACATCCATTTCAAACATCAAAAAACATATAAAGAGCCTTGTTACAAAGAAATTAGCCTTGAAGAATGGAATTATAGTCCACTAATAAAAATGGTAGAATCGAGATGGTATATAAGCCAAAGGAAGTTAGCATAACAATAAGTAGGTTATAGGAATACAAGCAGCGGTTCCTAAATTTTTTCGGGACTCGGCGTTTGGGTTAAAGCCTGGTTCCTCTTCGTATCAAGGAAGGATCGCAATTGTTCAGGTTCAAAGAATATATATTTTTCTCCTTGAATATCAACATGAATTTACATGGAAATCGTAACTGGAAAACCGACCCAGTAGCAAGAGATTCCTGTTTCATATCCAGGAATTATTAATTTCACTTCAAAGATTAAGATATGGGCCTGTAGGATGTCACACAAGTAAGGTCCCTTCCTGATTTAGGTAGTACTATAATCCTCGGCATTGCTTCATCCTCACTATTTTACTGAACATTCTAGTCAGTGGTGGAACCACCACCCCTCCCGTGCTTTTGTAAAACTCGGCTCTAAACCCATCCACCCCTGGGGCCTTCCTCAGGGGACTATGCTCGATGGCTGTCGCCACCTCCTCCTCCGTTATTGGAGCATTTAGTTTATTCCTAGTGGCCTGCCCCACCCGAGGATGCTCAACGTTAGTCAGGTATAAATCCCCCGGAAGACCCTCTCATCCGTGGAAGCTGCATATAAGCCTTGATAGTATTTCTGGAAGGTTTCGCGTATCTCCTCATCTGAATATACCCTCGTCCCTGCCGGCTCTGTATATCATGTGCTCTGGATAGAGGAGTGTGGTTCCTGTCTACTGGATGTAGCTCTCTCCACACATCCACCAGGTCCAGCAGTTGGTTCAACTGAAGCAATCCCTTGTTTGCGTAATATCCAACCGCTGGACTCGAGGTAGACTTATCCACCTCTGGGTCCCACACTGCGTTAAAGTCTCCTCCTACCACCAGAGATCCACATTCCTCTGAGGTCAACGCTCTAATCACCCTACTGTAGAACTTCTTGTCATACTGATTTGGGGCATATATGTTGCATATATAGACCATCTGCTGGCCAATAACCACTTTTACCAAAAGAAACCGCCCCCCTGGGTCTACCCGTATATTTATCTCTGCAGCCACCCCTTTTTTAGTTTTTAACGTTTTTATTGATGACAAATAAAATTCTGTGCAATTAACAATTAGCCCAAACACAGGGCTCATCTTAAAACAAACACAATAGCAATAAGACGAAATGGTCCGTCATCAACCGTTTTGTAAACAATTTCCCCTTCTTACCTAATCCGCCCTCCCTCCTCCCCCATTATTATAGTGCAACTTTCCGTAGCTTAAACAAACCACACACCTATAAATTGGTGGCAATAATAAGTCAGCCTCGTGCTCTCCAGCTCAAAAGACCACCATCACACTTTAAATCATGTCCTCCTCCCCCTCTCCCCTTCCCTCTTCCCCCTAACCCTCCCAATAACCTCTAACCTTGAATAATACTCCATTTATCTCTAAACCAATCCACCCTAGCCCCCCCTCCTCCCACCCCCTCCTAGCAGTCCCTTTCCCCGTGCCACGTGCCCAACTACCTAAATTACTTCTGCCAAGGGAGTTTGTTCAGGATTTGACTGCGTGCCCGTAGCGAGATTACATTCAAATATGTCTCCCATACTGCCAGAAACCTCCGCTGCCTTCCTGGAGACACACCCGCACCCCTAGCTTCCCAGATCATTAATTCATGCAGTTTATTCCGCCAGTGCCAAAAGGAGGGAGGGCGATCTTGTGTCCAATACATTAATATGCATTTCTTCCCCACAATGCAAGCCTTCCCTAAAAACAACTTTCCCCACGTGTACCTACACTCCACTGACCTGGGGCACTAAATAACGCTCTTTCAAATGTGAGCCGAAATGTTCTTCCCAAAACCTCTTGAAGAAACCGGGAGATTGCGGCCCAATAGCTAGCGATACTTCTACACTTCCAGAAACCGTGGAAAAGCGTGGCCTCATCCCTCATACATTTAAGACAATTTTTGGTTTCCGTAACCCCCACATAAACAGCCTGTCTTTGTGAGATGTAAGCCCTATGCACCATCCTAAAATGGCACTCCTGGAGTTCCGCATTATGTACCAACTGAGTACCACTTTGAAGGGCCGCCAATAACACCTTTGCAGCTACCGGCACTCCCACCTCCCTACTCCATCTATCCATAACCATCTGTAGATCCCGGGCTTGTTCTCTACCGCCTAGCTCTCTATGGAACCAGGCAATTGAGACTTAACCAGAAGCATCTCCTTCCAACAGCGCACGGAGTTGTTCCCCAAAACCAGTCGATAAGCTATTTGACGGCAGCGATTGCACATAATGAGCCAACTGCCCAAATGCCAATATGCTCAAGGGACCCCGCCCTCCCAGCTCAGCAAAAGTCTGAAAATCTACTAGAGAACCATCCTGTTGAAAGTGTTCTAACCTAATCACTCATTTATCCTTCAGTTGGCGAAACACCTTAGAGTCTCTTCCTGGCTCAAAGTCTACATTCCCCTGAAGAGGCAGCCACACGCTACTCACCGGAGTTTGTCGCCATAGCAGCAATACTGCTCTCCATAGCTGCCACAGGGATCGCAACAAAATACTGTTCGAGACATTCTGGCAGTCGCCTTTAGGAACATGGAGCAACGAGACTACATTCCATGGTTCAAAGTAATCCTGTTCTAATCCCATATCCATATAATTACTGGTTCCCAACAGCCAGTCCCTTAATAACGGTGCAGACATGCTTGATTATATCTTCTAAGGTCAGGAAATCCCAGTCCTCCAGATTTCACATTACCCACCACCAATTTCCATTTCATTTTTGCCTCTCTGTCCCCCCAACGGAACTTTGCCGCCATTTTATAGAACGCCTCTAAGTCTCGTCGAGTGAGCCACAAAGGTAACACTTGCATGACATAAAGCCCCGCGGGAAAATGAAAATCCTAAGCAGATGTACCCTGCCCAGAAATGACACCGGCAAGACCGACCAACTTACCACTGGGCTTTCGTCTCCTGTAACAACTTTGCTACATTGAGCTTGTAAAGCGTTGAGGTATCCATTGCTATCTGCGTACCTAAGTATCGAAATTTCCCAGTTGCCCACTTTAAGGGAAAATCCTCTTCCCATCTGCCGCTCACTTCATCCGAGCTTGCTAGCGCTCTGACTTCATTAAATTCAGTCGAAAACCAGAAAAATCTCCAAACTCCACTGTGCTTTCCATCAAATTCGCCAAGGAAGTCTTAGGGTCTGTAATCAGCATTAGTAAATCATCCGCAAACGCGGCAGACTTAAAAGTATGTTTCCTTATTGTTACCCCCTTTATACCCGGATTTTGTTGAATCTCTCGCAGAAAGGGGTCCAAATTAAGACGAAAAGCAGCAGTGATAGTGGGCAGCCTTGTCTAGTTCCCCTACATATCGGGAAGCTGTCAGATAATATTCCATTGGCAAACACCTGGGCCCACAGTGATGCATTACAGCGCTCGTATTGCCTTCAAAAACCTGCCTCTGATGCCATAGGCTTCCAGCACCCCGTCCACACGAGCGAACGCTTTTTCAGCGTCGAAACTTATGAGAAGAGCCAGGGTCTCCTCTTTCTTTACTGTTTCCAATGCTGCAAGTATTCTTCTCATGTTTTTCGTTATTACCCACCCCCGAATAAACCCCACCTGAGATTCAGCCACCAAAAACGGCAGCACTCTAGAAATCCGATTCGCCATAATCTTAGTGAGAAGCTTCACTTCCGTATTGAGTAGCAAAATCGGCGATAAGATTCCAGCCTGTCTGCTGGTTTACCCGGTTTTGGAAGAACTATTATTTGAGCTAAATTAAGATACCGAGGCAACTGTTCCTGCTGTATCACATTGTTGAAGACCTCCGTCAGAATCGGACTAACCTCGGATTTCAGCAATTTGTAAAATTTGTTCCGAAAACCATCCGGTCCTGGAGCCTTCCCCAATGCCCCTTGCTGTATGACCAATTCCACTTCTTCCACCATCACCGGAGCGTCTAACCTTGCCAATTCCGAGTCTGATATACGAGGCAAGTCCATACTAGACAAGTAAACCTCACTACTCTCCTGTAACATGTCTTGCGCTTCGTATAGCCTAGCGAAAAACTCTGCAAAAACCCCATTAATTGCCTTATCTGTATGATGCCGCTTCCCATTAGAGTCCACTAATACTCTACTACTACTACTACTTAACATTTCTAGAGCGCTACTAGGGTTACGCAGCGCTGTACAATCCAACAAAGAGAGACAGTCCCTGCTCAAAGAGCTTACAATCTAGATAAGAGTGAGACAAATATAGGACAATCAAGCCATTGTGACATCACTGATGAGGCTGGCTCTCAGGCATTGGTGGAATGAGGCATTATGACATCACAATCTCAGCTCTGGTTAAATCACTGCTATATGTAATACTACTACTACTACCACTACTTAACACTTCTAGAGCGCTACTAGGGTTACGCAGCGCTGTACACTAATGTTGTCATCTTAGCGCGCCCCCTTTGCCCTTTAGCCAAACGGGCCATAAGACCACTACTCTTATCGCAAACCGGTATAACTGATATTTAAAATAAGCCTGTGAACGCTTCGCCCTCTCATACAACAATGCGTTTAAGTTTTGCTGCATCTCCAGCAACTGTTTCTTCACCCGTAGCGCCCGTGTCTCCCCAAACTTCCTACGAAGAAAAGTCACTTGTCTCTCCAAACGCAACACCTCTCTATGTCTCACCTTTCTCTGGTGGCTGACATATGAGATCACCTCCCCGCGAAGGACCGCTTTCGCTGTCTCCCAATACAAATCCGGTTGAGACCTGTGCTGTACATTGGCTTCTGCATAGAGCTTCCATTTCGAGATCAAGAAGGGCAAAAAATGACTGTCCCTATAAAGAAAAGAGGGGAAACACCAACCATCTCCCCAGTGACAGGCTTGCCACTAAATTTCACCTCTACCCAAGCATGGTCCGATCATTATGGGGCTTATCCCGGTTTCTTCTACTTGTGTTAAGAGGTCAGGCGAGATCAGCAGATAATCTATCCTGGATAGTGTATCGTGTGCCCGAGACATATGTGTATAGTCCCATTCTAAGGGGTTAAGCGTCCACCATACATCTATCATTCCTAACGCTGACTCCAATAATGGCACCCCTCGCTCTGTTCTTGCCAGATCTCGTTTAGTGGGATCCGAGTGATCCAAATGTGGATCAGCTACATCATTCATATCACCTCCCATCACTATTGGTAGGTCTCCCATCTCTAAAATCTGCTTAATCACCCTCTTGAAAAAAACCCTCTCAAACACGTTTGGGGCATATAAATTACATAACAGCATCTGTTGGCGTTCTAAAACCACTGAAGCCAATATAAACTGGCCTTTGGGATCTGCGATGATTTGTTTTGTTTCTAGGTGTAGTCCTTTCTTTATTATCACCACACCCCCCCTCCTTCCCTCTGCCGGTGCATCATAAATGGTTCCAACCCACCATTTTTTCAATTTTTGGTGCTCCACCACCGAAAGATGTGTTTCCTGTAAAAAGGCAACGGAGGCCCCCCAGTCCCTTAAAGCTTTTAACAGTTTTTGTCTTTTAATAGGCGAATGTATCCCGCCCACGTTCCAGGTGACAAACTTTAATCCTGACATTTCAACCTACACCTTCCTTTCCCCATTGATCTTTAAATTCCAATGTTTCTCTTACTGTCACCTCAGAACCGAGTAAATGTCCCAGCCTCCATCCCCCCAGCATGAAGCGAATTGCCCTTGAACCAGCAAAATCCCATTGTATTCCCTCTAGCACTTCAAGCGTGGCCCTCTCCCTCCCCTCCCCCCTTCCCCTCTACCCTTTATCAGGCCGGAAACTACTCTGAACCCTTCCAGACCAAGGCTTGAAGCCACCCTTCCTCACTATTAAACACCTTTCTCCCCCTTCCACTCTTCACCAGACCTAAGTCCTACTATACAATTATGCATTTCCTGTTAACATATACGACTCTGCGTTCCCACCTCCCCTTCCACATATCACACGTTAGAACCACCAGCTGAGAAAATCATTCACCGCATGATTACCCTTCACATAGCCAAATGCCCCTCCCTCTTCACTTCTAATTCCTTACCTTCATCATGCACCAATTAAACCCTCCCCTTAATATAATCACAGCACAGCAATTTCTCTCACCCATTACCCCATATCCAAGCATTCTTTATTCCTCCAGTTTCCATCCCTTACATTCAATCCGCACATACTCTCCCTACTTGATTTTCCTCTAAGCCCTCTTAAATCCCCATGCACCGTCATCTGTGATCGCTCCATTCACACAGTTAACAATATTAGCAATATGGCTATGTACACATATTCCTCCCCTCCTTCCCCTCTTTTACCCTTAGTAATTTTACATATTCCAAGTCTGATAACTTCCAGTCCATCAGCTCCCTCATTCACTCGGGTGTTTGTCACACTTGGCACTTAAAGTCATCCGCCCAACTGCTTCTTCAGATTAAAAACAAAGCTGATGAAAGTCTCTGTGGGTTGTAGAAGCTGCCGCCTTCACGGGTTTTCATTCAACCATTGTAACCAGTCATATTAACAATCCTGTCCAGCACAGTCTTCCATCCACAAATAGCACCGTCCACCGGTGTCAGTTTACCTTGGCTTACCACTCATTTAGGCTCCGATCTCCTACTCAGCAGCTGTTCCACGAAACTCTTAGCATCCTCCACTCGTTCAAAAAAATGTGCCCGATCCTGGTCTATGATTTTGAGCTTTGCTGGGTATAGCAAGCTAAAGCATACTTTATGCTCAAATAACTGGGCACATACCAGTACAAATGCTTTCCGAGCGGTCGCCACTTTCGTGGAGTAGTCTTGGAAACAAAGAACTTTGTTATTTTGATACCGCAGCTGTTTGCCTACTCGGGCTACTTGTAATACCCGCAATTTATGTGCATCGTTGAGTATTTTGAGTATGATCACTCTTGGGCGAGTCTCTCCCTCACGATGCGGGCCTAGCCTGTGAGCCCTCTCCACACGAAAGTCTCTTGCTAAGTCAGAAAGCTCAGCCGCCTCTGGGATCCACTTCTCCAAGAAACTCCTTAAATCTTTATCTCCCAGTGCCTCTGGAAGTCCAATTGTAGCATGATATGTTTAATTGTCAGAGTTATTGTGCTGAATCAGATAAAAATATATCAATATAAAAATACAGCTTTAAAAAAACATATTAGAACGACAGCAATGAAACTGGCTTTCATGTCAAGTCCCTCTTTCCCCCCCCCTCCTTTTCCTGGGAACTTCTGATAGCAGGGCTAGTCAATTACAAACACTTAGAGACAAAAGGTACTGGCTTCACAGAGATATAGCTTCCTTCTCCTCCCACCTAACAAGGACTGATAACAAAAGCATGACTAGGTGGATACTTGAAGGCTCATCAAGACTTCTGCAGAAATTAAACACAACTGCAGACAGAGGGTCTGGAAAAATGTAAATCAAGATACTGAAGACAAAGGACTCAGAGGAAAACCATAAACAAAACATTTGCCTGTCATCAGGTGTATACCTGCCCCTCCCATCAGCTATCAGACAGAAGACGCCAGGACATGTGCAGAAAGGAAAGACTTATAATGTGATCATGTGAACAGACTACATTAACCATAATGCCTTGGCATTATCCAGTGTAAACCAGGAAGCAAGTGCTGAGGTTCATGTGATCATATCCTCCTGCAACTTGCAATGTATAAAAGACAAAAGCTGTTCCACACACGGAGCTCTTCTATCCTGCTGCCACTGGTACAGAGACTCTCCTTCCTCCTGCAATCACGTGCTTATCTCATGCCGCTCATGCTTTGTAACAAGGACTTGTAAGTAACTTATAACTTTTGATTTAAACCTATTGCCTGACTTTAAGCACAGATTCTCTGTAAGATCCTTAAAACTACCTCTTGCAATATTATTTACATGATTTGTATATTAAATATACCTTTTCTGAAACTAAATAGATGGACTTTTGTGTCCTGGGTACACGCTTTTAAATCTTGCAGCGCAGGATACTGCATTTCAACAGAGATAATATTTAATTCATTGCAATTATGAATCTTGTTGCCTTATAGGGCAACTGGTGGAGAATTATTCATATATATATATATATATATATATATATATATATATATATATATATATATATATATATATATATATATATCTTAAAAAGTATAAATATTAGCTAGTGCTCTGGGGCAATATCCCCAAGTATAAATTATTTCTTGTTACATTTTAAATGGTGAAAAACGTGGGCAGAGATACTGTGCAAGTAAGGTAACTGTATTCTTAAATTAATTTTTGTATTTTGCTGTTTTATAATAGAGAACTGAGTATCAGGTTTCATTAATTAAATTCCAATTGATAAATTGATAAGGTTTTCAGGGCATTTAGAATATTTAGAATGCTGTGCTGGATAGATGTTGTCTGGTGGTTGTCATGGCAATATCTAGGTACTTACGCACTTATGTACTTTATAACAAAAGTTTTAGCCATACTCTGGCATAAAAAAAAAATAATTTTGCAGCTGAATTTAAGGAGGACACAGAGAAACACACTATGTTAGGGGTATAACCCTACTGCTCAAGCAAGCAATGCATAGTATCCTATGGACCTAACCCCTGGATTCCTAATGTAACTGATGATATCACCACCATCTCTGATATGGACAGCAAATTTGAAAAATATTGTGATTTATATTCAATTAAGTTAGGGAGCAAGAGAATTTCTGCGTGCGCTTGGTTAATGTGGACCATGTGTAAGCAGGGCCGGTCTTAGCAAGTGCGGGGCCCTATGCAGACCAATTTGACGGGGCCCCACCCTAGCCGCCCCACCCTAGCTCCGCCCCCACCCTAGCTCCAGAGCCGGCCACCCCCCCCTCCGAGCTCCAAGGCCCCCAGCTCCAGGGCTTGTCGATCCTGCACAGTCAATGCCAACTGAAAACCATGTCTTTTTCACAAACACAGATACACCCTAATCCACTATAGAATAAGTAGTAATATTTAAACTTTCTATTTAGACAAAAATTAAACTGAACCCCCAAGATGCCAGACTCTGCATACAACACCACAGAAACAGAAAATGTCCCCTAGTACTGTGCAAAATATAAAGACAACAGATGTAAATTTGAAAAAAAACTAACAAATACCAATCACCACTTTACAAATTAACAAATAGAAATAAAACAAATATAGAAAAAAAATAATACCATTTTATTGGACTAATACATTTAGCTTTCAGAGGCCAAAACCTCCGTCCTCAGGTCAATACAGTATAGAGCTGTTACAGTATCCTATCCTGACCTGAGGAAGGGGGCTTTGTTCTCTGAAAGTTTGTCAAAATGTATTAAAATTAGTCCAATAAAAAGATTACCTTATTTACATGTTCCATTATAAACATTTATTAACACAGCTACAATACTAATATCCTAAAGCAAAAAAATAAAAATTATATTTATTTACAGTTTGTCGTCTCTGGTTTCTGCTTCCTCATCTTCTTTTCACTGTCTTCCATCCAGCATCTGTCTTCACTCTCTCTCTGCCATCCAGTGTCTGCCCTCTCTGCTGTCCCCTCCATCCAATGTCTGCCCTCTCTCCCTGCCCCTTCCGTGCACATCTGCCCTCTATCTCTGCCCCTTCCATTCACTGTCTGCCCTTTCTATCCCTTCCATCCACTGTCTTCCCCTTCTCTCTGCCCCTTCAATCCACCATTTGCCCTCCCTCTCCCATCCATCCGGGTCTGCCCTCCCTCTCGCTCCCCCTTCCATCTAGGATCTGCCCCTCTCTGCCCCTTTTTTCAGCCCCCAGTTCCAGCCCCACTAACCAGTCCCCCGTTTCAGCCCCAGCCCTTTTCTCCCACCAGTCCCGAGCTTCAGCCCCCAACCACTCCTCCCTGTCCCCTTTTCAGCCCCCAGTTTCAACCCCAGTCCCCAGCCCTTTTCTCTCACCAGTCCCAAGCTTCAGCCCCAGCCACTTCTCCCTATCTCCTTTTCAGCCCCCAGTACCCACACTTTCAGCCCCTGCCCCTTTTCCGCCTCCAGTCCCAGTACTAGCCCCTTATCCCACCTACCCTCCTTTTCAGCCCCCAGTTCCAGCCCCCTTCATCCACATGTTTAGAACCACCCTTTTCAGCCCCAGAACCATTCTCCCACCTGACCCATGCATGCCCCATTTTCCCACCAGCCCCATGCATGGCCCCCATTTCCCATATGGCCCCTTCTCAAACCCCAGTTCCAGCCCCCTTCTCCCATCTGAGAACCCCCATCCCACACCCTTCTCCCATCTGAGTCCCCCT
Organism: Microcaecilia unicolor; assembly: GCF_901765095.1. Lineage (NCBI taxonomy): Eukaryota > Metazoa > Chordata > Amphibia > Gymnophiona > Siphonopidae > Microcaecilia > Microcaecilia unicolor. The sequence continues at coordinate 64,662,687 of NC_044039.1, read as the reverse complement.
TACCCCCTTCCCCCGAGAACCCCCATCCCACACCCTTCTCCCATCTGAGTCCCCCTTACCCCCCCCCAACTGAAAACCCCCATCCCCACCCTTCTCCCATCTGAGTCCCCCCCCCGACCCCACCCACCTAAGAACTCTGTTCTGCTGCACCCACTAACTTTAAAAAAAAAATTGAGAAGCGCCGAGTAGCAGGCAGCGCCTCGTGTCTGCCCTGCTACAAATCTCCTGCACATCGTCGGGCCGGCCTTTCCGCATTAAGTCCCGCCCTCCTCTGAGATAATAGGCTCTTCCCGCATTAAGTCCCGCCCTTCTCTGAGGTAATAGGCTATTACCTCAGTGGAGGGCGGGACTTAATGCGGGAAGAGCCTATTACCTCATAGGAGGGCGGGACTTAATGCGGAAAGGCCGGCCCGACGATGTGCAGGAGATTTGTAGCAGGGCAGACACGAGGCGCTGCCTGCTACTCGGCGCTTCTCAATTTTTTTTACTGAAGAGCAATCGAGCGGCAGGCGGGGCGACCCCAGGCGCGGGGCCCCCTTGAGCGCGGGGCCCTATGCGGCCGCCTCGGTCGCCTCGCCCTAAGACCGGCCCTGTGTGTAAGAAAGCCTTAAAAGAACATGCAGAATTCAATGAGAAATTAGTTGCGAAAGAGAAAGAATGCATGCAGATAGGCACAGAAAAGGATTTTTTGATCATAATGACTAGGTGCTTAAATTATCAATTAGATTATTCTAAGCAGCAGACAGAGCACCAGACAACCCAGGAAAATAAAATGAGGACCCAAATTTCAGCTTTAGAAGTGCAGGCAAATCAGGTCCCAGGCCTAAAACAACTAATCAGAGAGCTAACACTGCAGACCCCCTATAGGTGAGAATAACACTGACCATGTACACTGTCACAAGAGATAGAAATTTTAAGAAAAAAAATACAGGATTCTCATGTGCAGGTATCAGCTATCTCAGGCCTCCATTTGCCCCCAAATAGAGCTACAGCCATGCCTGTTTCAGCCGTGGTAAAAGTATCTGAGTCTAGACCGCTAGCGGAGGACTCACCCAAACGATCAGTTCCCAGCCCCTCTCACAGACAGATATAGAGTGATAGCCAGACAGATAGGCAAGATAGACCCGGTAAGTTGCCCCATGCTTGTGTGGTGCTATGGAAATTAGAGCAGGAAGGGAGGATTGATACAGATGAATTAATTAAAGTGATCCGTCTCTGTATTAAACCTGAATTTGCAGAACAGATGGAGGGAGCTATTGAATTGGCAAGACAAGGGGTTTCTCTTTGCTAAATTTGGCAATGGCTGCGAGTGTATCCTTTGGCAGGAGAACATTCAAGACCCTAAGTGCATATGCCAGCAGGACAAAAATGAGAGTATTGAAGATTATGTAAGGAGAGCAATCCTATTGCTAGTTATGACAGGGCTAGTGGAGGAAGAGATTCCAGAAGGCAGATCCAGGAGATCTTCTAGATGTGCACGTAGATGATGAGAATCTAAGAGAAATTTGTCAGGGCATGCATCCCACTATTGCTAAAGTATTGCTCGTGGGGCGCAGGTGAGCCTGCCTCTGCTAGGAATTTGTGCCTGAAGGCCAGAAATGTACAAAGGTATCAACCCTATGCCTCACACCAGTGGCACAAGCTGGACCCGCTCTATACCCTGATTTAGCTCCATACCAAGAGCAGGCCCCCAGGCCCCTCACAGCATCCAAGACCAGTTCTATATCCTGATTTAGCTCCATACCAAGAGCAGGCCCCCCAGGCCCCTCACAGCATCAAAACCCCAGGCATAGGAACACAGCCTGCTCTGTATTCTGATTTAGGCACTCATAAAGGTGAGCCTTCAATTAAATATTCAGCTCCTCAACACACAGATGCACCACCTTTCTGCAGTCTAATTTAATTAAATATTCCTCCCAACACACAGATGCACCACCTGGGCCATTTGATCTAAGCTCCCATAGAAGTGAACCTCAATAAAGAAATCAGCTCCAAGTATGTAGATACTGAAAACCGCAAGCAAGCATGTAACATTTTAAAATCTCATGGTGAGAATCTTTCATATTGGGAGAACAAACCCACTAGTGTCCTTACAGCAAGGGCCTTGCAGATATTGCAGATAGCTACCCAGAACTCTCATAACAATAACAAGAGAAATCTGCCGCTAGATAAGCGGGGCCTATAACTGCAGGTCCTACCGTGCCAGATACTAACATATTCTCAGGCCTTCCTGAAATGTACTTCAAGGAAACATGAGGAGCGCGCCCAGCCTGGACTGGACTTCTCCACAGCATGACCCACTCTGCAGATGCCAGTGGGATCCAGGTGGTTGATTTTTGGTATAGATTGGACAGGAATATAGGAAAAGTTTTTGCAATGAATCTTTTGTCTTCTATTGTTCTTTTGAATGTGTAAGATTTAATTATGTCTCTCTGCAATAAGATTTAGAAATGTCTCTCTGTAAAATGTCTCTCCCACTTTAGCTAAAGATTTAAAATGTGAAGTTTAAAAAAATGTCTCTGTGAAATATTGTAACCTTTTACCACACTCATTACCCATAAATATTTCTCTCAGAAAAAAAAAGTTTCTCTCTGAAAAGTATTTTCATGGTACTATACCATGACTCTGTTTTTGCTTATTTGGTCAATGATTAAGTAGATATTGTGGTATAGGATTGATAGGAATAATTATTTTGTGTGTAATAGTAACCTAGAAAATTATGATAATTACATAACGTGCCTTTCATATTTCTGATAACAGTAGTATAGTAGTTCCATATTACCATTCTTGTTTATGTATTAGAACTATCTGTCCCTTTTATTACTGCTATGAATACATCAGTAGCTTCTGAAATAGAGAATATAGGGAAACATTCACAATGTCAGGAAACACTCACGGAATATTTTCCTTGGAATGTCAAATGCTGAGAATAATGACGGAATAGATTGTTCCATCCCATTGCTGTGGTATAAATTGGTCAATTGCGCACTCTCATGCTATTGATTTGGCTAGCATACTGGGTAAGATATTCTGTGGCATAAACTTGAGGAGCAGCCTATGCCCCGAGCAGGTGACAAAAAAAAGAGATGGTCTCTGGGAATAGGGCAAAATGACATTTGTGTGGCTGAAGTCATATAAAGTGCACCTGCAAGCCTATTGTAAACCAGAGCAAAAGCCAGATTCTGCCACCTGACTGAATAGAAGCCTAATGGGACAGATGCCAGATGACCACAGAAAGCTTAACCTTGCTACCTAAATGTAAGGCATGAGTAAGAGCAAACAAAAGTAATAATGATGAATCATTTGCTTATCATAATAGTCACAGTTATCACTAGGTGACATATTCCAAGATTCATAGTGATGTGACATAGCAGATGACGGCAGGAAAAGACCCGCATGGTCCATCCAGTCTATTCAATATCCCTATTAAAAGATTCACTTCTCCCAATATACCCATGTAAATAGTCCAACATCTTTGCTACTGTTCTTTTTGAAATTATACTACTGTATTAGGTTAGAGTTAGGGTTTTTAGCTTTTATAGTTTATTTTTGTGATTCTTCGTTCCAATATATTGTAAATTAATATTGAGGCATATTTTCAAAGCACTTAGCCTTCCAAAGTTCCATAGGTTTCTATGGAACTTTGGAAGGCTAAATGCTTTGAAAATATGCTGGATTGTCTCTTAGAATCAAGAGAGGGAAATATGTAGCATGATATAAGTTTAATTGTCAGAGTTATTAATTGTGCTGAATCAGATAAAAATATTATGAATAAAAAATACAGCTTTTAAAAAACGTATTGGAACTACAGCAATGAAACCGGCTTTCATGTCAAGTCCCTCATCCCCCCCCCCCTTTTCCTGGGAACTTCTGATAGCAGGGCTAGTCAATTACAAACACTTAACAGAGACAAAAGGTACTGACTTCACAGAGATATAGCTTCCTTCTCCTCCCACCTAACAAGGACTGATAACAAAAGCATGACTAGGTGGATACTTGAAGGCTCATCAAGACTTCTGCAGAAATTAAACACAACTGCAGACAGAGGGTCTGGAAAAATGTAAATCAAGATACTGAAGACAAGGACTCAGAGGAAAACCATAAACAAAACATTTGCCTGTCATCAGGTGTATACCTGCCCCTCCCATCAGCTATCAGACAAGAAGACGCAGGACATGGCAGAAAGGAAAGACTTATAATGTGATCATGTGAACAGACTACATTAACCATAATGCCTTGGCATTATCCAGTGTAAACCAGGAAGCAAGTGCTGAGGTTCATGTGATCATATCCTCCTGCAACTTGCAATGTATAAAAGACAAAAGCTGTTCCACACACGGAGCTCTTCTATCCTGCTGCCACTGCTACAGAGACTCTCCTTCCTCCTACAATCACGTGCTTACATCATGCCGCTCATGCTTTGTAACAAGGACTTGTAAGTAACTTATAACTTTTGATTTAAACCTGTTGCCTGACTTTAAGCACAGATTCTCTGTAAGATCCTTAAAACTACCTCTTGCAATATTATTTACATGATTTGTATATTAAATAAACCTTTTCTGAAACTAAATAGATGGTCTTTTGTGTCCTGGGTACACGCTTTTAAATCTTGCAGCGCAGGATACTGCATTTCAACAGAGATAATATCTAATTCATTGCAGTTGTGAATCTTGTTGCCTTATACGGCAACTGGTGGAGAATTATTCAATATATATATCTTAAAACTTATACATATTAGCTAGTGCTCTGGAGCAATATCCCCAAGTATAAATTATTTCTTGTTACACGAGTCTCAAATTATTCCGCCTCGAGCGGTTTTCAATATCTTCTAACTTCTCTTCTAACATCGTAATGCGCTTGTGCCATGCTGGAGTTTCTTCGGTTAACCTTTGCACCGTGTCCTCCACGTTTCCTACACGTTGCTGTACTTCTCGCAGGTCTGCCACCATGTTCGCATACCGCACCTCCATGCCGTCGAGTTTATTCAATATTTGCTGAAATTTGCAGTCCACCGATTGCTGTACTGCCCGTCACCTCTCGGATGATCTCAGCCGCCCACTGGGAGCTCGGAGTGGGAGACGGCGGCTGGCTCTTGTCCACCATCTTTGTCTCCGCTCCTCGCCCCTTCTCGCGGCTCTCCTTCCTCACTGTTTTAGAAGCCATCCATATCGGGAGTCGCTGTCACTTCGCTCCTCAGTATTCTTTTTGTGTTCCTGGACTGCTGTAGTCGCGTTTCAGGAGGAAAAACAGCTGATTTGTTCTCCTTGACTCTATTGGGTGCTTCGGAGCAGCGAGGTCGTGCTTCCTCACTCCTCCATTGCCCAACCGGAAGTGAGCCACCCCTTTTTTAAACAATATTGCCACTCCCCCTTTCTTCCCCTGAGCGTCTGCAGCAACACATTGTCCCAACCACCAAGTTTTTAACTTAGCGTGCTCACTTGCGTTGAAATGGGTCTCTTGCAGCAAAGCCACTTCCACTTTGTGTCTATTCAAATATTGTAAAATTTTTGATCTTTTAATTGGCGAATGACCCCCCACATTCCACATCACCATTCTCACCATTACCTATGAACATATACCAGCTTTTTTTCACCTATTTTTTGAGTCTGTATCAGCAGGGGATGTCCCAGCCTCCGTCCCCCACCCCTCATCTCTATCCAGCCAAACTTGCTTTTCCTATCTTGCCCACACCTCCCTCTTTTCCTTGCCATCTCCAGTAGACCTTGATACCTATCTTCCCTTACCCTATCCCCCCCTCTTCACTTCCCTGCTCCTCCCCCTCCACCCCCCTTCCCTCAGTACTTTATTTCCCCCACAGGAACGACCACATCTAACGCCCCCCCCCCCCCCCTCTCGACAGGACTTGCTCCCTCAACCTTCCCAACATATACACATCTTAATCAATACCTACCCCCCCCCCCCCCCCCCCCCAGCAGTGGGCAAAACACTTTTTTTAGTGGTGCCATTTCTCCAAGGTCTTGGCAAAGTATGTATGCCACATGTCAATCTGTTCCAACACTATTTGTATTTTCATCCACGTGGTAGTCCAAGATCTCCAGGAAATTCTCAACAGTTAGCTTTTGTTTGTCTCTGATCTCCTTTCAAACTCTGGGAGGGGCCATTTGTTTCAGGTGGTCACTTAGGGAAAATCTAATTAGAAAATGGTCAGACCATGATAGGGGTGTTATTTCAACAACCCCTTTGTAGAATAGCAGGTCTAGTATGTGACCCTTGTTATGGATTGGAGACTTGATCACCTGTGTGAATCCTAGTGCTGTCATCGTTTCCAGAAAGGCAGCTGTGGTGGTATCTGGGGTTTCAATGTGTAGATTGAAATCTCCCATGATCACCAGTCTAGGGTAATTCAGGATCACTTGAGTAAAAAGGTCTAGGAGTTCTTGCACAGATATGTGTTGTTACGAGTGCTCGGTATACCATGAGCAGTCAGATTGGTTTCTCCACTTCAAGTTGGATTAAAAGAGATTCTGTTTCATGCAGCTGGGGGATGGAGATTCTGCATAGTTTGATTGTATCCCGAATCAAGACTGCTACACCTCTGCCCTGTCTTCCTGGTTTTGGTTGATGTTGGATGTTGAAACCTGTTGGGCATACTTCAGTCAGTAGTAACCCCCCACTTTCATCTAGCCAAGTTTCATTTATTCCTAGGATGTCAAGAAGCTCTTCATGTATGACATGGATCACTAAGGATTTCTTTGCAGCTGAGCTGGCATTCACCAGTCCTATAGTTCCCAAGGGTGGTCTGGGGTAGCTTTGGTGTGGCAATGAGGTACTGTTATGTACGTGTTTGACCTCTTGCAGTTTTGGCTTCTCTTTGGTTGGTGGGGATTATAGTTTTCTCTCCCACTCTCCTAGACCAAGGAGCATTCTTTGTGTCAGAAGCTAGTTAGGCAACATTTCACTGGGTGGCACTGCAGTCCATGTGGAGTCCACCTCTTACTAGTTGGCAATGCAGGCTTAAGTCTTTCAATAATCTAAGAAACAGACCTTTTTAAAGTTGTAAATTCAGACCAGGCCTGGGAGATCAAAGGCTTCCAGCAATTTCTTTGGAGACTTAATGCAGAGGAGGTTGATGGTTGACTTTAGTTTTAAGGAATCTAACAGATTCAGAATTTTAGAAATAGTTGAACAGTTTAAATAAAACTTTAACCCATGGATTGTAGGTATGCATTTTATAGTTTCTGGTTATGATATCCTTGGATGGTCCAATTGATGAAGGTCGCTGTAGGCTTTTTCTTTGTTGTTCAGGAGGAGGGTTAGATGTAAATATAGGCCCAGCTCCTATCACAGGGCATGAGGAGAGTTATTTGTAATATGAAGGGAAGATAAAAGTTTCCTTTCTCCAACCAAAATAAATGAAAGAAGTTCAAAAAAAATTGAGGACTGGTGCCTCGACACAGACTGAGCAGGTCAGTAAAAGTTTGGGTTGTAAATAAGCAAAAAGTGTATTCTTAATCTAAGTTGCAGAGCCTGATGTGAACCCAGCTACCTCCCTTGATCTTGCCACATTGGGACAGATTGAAGGCCCATCAAGCCCAGTATCCTGTTTTCAACAGTAGCCAATTCAGGTCACAAGTACCTGACAAGTAGAACAGATTTTATGCTGCTTACACTAGAAATAAGCAGTGGATTTTCCCAAGTCCATCTTAATAAACGGTTTATGGAATTTTCTTTTAAGATATAATCCAAACCTTTTTTAAACCCTGTTAAGATAACTGCTTTTACCACAACAAATTCCACAGTTTAATTATATGCTGACTGAAGAAATATTTTCTCCAGTTTGTTTGAAATTTACTACTTAGTAGCTTCATTGTGTTCCACTCCACTCAGTATTTTATAGACCTCTATCATATCTTCCCTCAGCTTTTTCAACATCAGACTCGGAAAGCCTGTCTAGGCATTCAAGGGGTGTGGGAATGGGACATGCTTAATCAGAGCAGCAATGACATCTTTTTTAGTTCCATGGTCTAAGGCCTTTATAGTGTCAGCTCAATTACTTCATGGTTCAAGTCTATACTGTCAGCATCTATTAATCTGTTTTAATACTAAGGGAAACTATCTGGAACCTTAGAGCTTGTCCTATCTGTCTCCAAATGTCAGCCTTGAAAGAAGAGATCAACAAACTCAAGAAGGAATTCGCTACAATTAAAGAAGCATCCAGGATTACTCATTTCCCAGCTAATTTACCACCACAACTGCCCGAGAGAATGAAACATCAGAAGAATAGATGGGTCATAGTAAGCTCTGGTAGACTAAGATCTGTGACACAGAAACACTCACCCTACCAAGCTTTGCCCCTCTCAAATTCTTTTGCAGTGTTGCATCATTACAATGGTGAAAAAAGAAATACTGTGGAGGAACCAAAGGCAATGAAAGTAGCACAACCCAAGAAACATCCCCCAAATAATGACAGAATGATGACAAGCAGAAAATTCTTGAAGACTCCATTATCAGAGGCATTAACTTAGGAACACAGTTCAGGGGTTCCAACCTAGTGAAATGTCTTCCAGGAACTTCAGCTACAAGATGTACAGACCAAATACTGAAAGATATCCGAGAAGAGAGCGAGGCTTCAAATGCTGATGTCATTCACCTGGGGACAAATGACCTGGCCAACAATTGCAAGTTTACAGCACAGAGAGCATTCCAGAAGCTTGGAGAGGGACTGAAATCTTTGGTTCAGACTGTGGCTTTTTCTGAAGTAATTCCTACATGGAGGAGGGGAGAGGGAAGACTATGCAAAACAGAGGAATTCAATAAGTGGCTTGAGTCTTGGTGTAAAGAAGGTTTTAGATACATAGGAGAATGGGGTAATACGTGGAAAAATAACAGGCTGTACTGTAATGATGGGCTACATCTTTCTGTGATGGGAAAAATTAACCTTGGGGAGAAATTCAGACAGTATGTTTCTAGACATTTAAACTAGAGGGTGGGGGTGACAAAAGGAAATGAGTGATTTCAGAAAGTCATCCCCGAATAAACATGATGGCAGAGTGAAAGGTCATGTAAATATAGAAAACCACCTAAACTCACTAAGCACATGGAAAGCAATGTGCACAAATGCTCGTAGTCTAAGTAAAAAGGTTCAAGACTTGCAAGCCCTGATGTTTGAAGAAAACTTGGATATTGTTGCTATTACGGACGTGATTCAACGATTCCCATGAATGGATGTGATCGTACCGTGCTATAATCTTTTTAGGAAGGAGAGGGCTGAAGAAGTGGAGGAGTGGCTCTATATGTGAGAGACTATATCAGAGCGGCTGAAATGCGGGGAACCTGGGAAAAGGAAGAAGCTTTATGGATCGTCCTGGAAAGAGAAGACGAAACCTGTATCCACACGGGGGTTATCTACAGACCTCCTGCACAAACGGAGAAGTTAAACAAGGATCTGATAGAAGATATTCAAAAGATTGGTAGGAAAGGGGAGGTGCTACTGTTGGGAGAGTTCAATTTCTCTGACATGGATTGGAATGTCCTTTCTGCAAAATCGGAAAGAAGTAGAGAGATTGTGGATGCCTGTCAAAGTACCTTGCTTAGACAAATGGTGACGGAACCCAAGAGGGAAGGGTCTATGTTGGATCTAGTGCTCACAAATGGGGGTAGTGTTTCCGATATCTGGGTGGGTGCCCACCTATGTAACAGTGATCATTTCACCGTATGGTTTGAAATAAGAGAGCGAAGGCGGAATGCGGACACATAAAACTCTCAAAGTACTGGATTTCAGACGTACTGATTTTGATAAAATGGGGGAATACCTGAAGAAGGAGTTGTTGGCGTGGGAAGGTGAAGAAGATGTGGAAAAACAGTGGTCGAAGCTAAAGGCTGCTGTAAATATGGCGACTGATCTTTTTGTGAGGAAAGTAAGCAAAAACAAGAGACGCAGGAAGCTTATATGGTTCTCCAAACAAGTGGCTGAAAAAATAAGAGCAAAAGAGGCTTTGTTCAAGAAATACAAAAGAACGCAACAAGAGGATCACGGAAAAGATTATCGGATTAAACTCAAAGAAGCGAAGAGGGAAATATGGCTAGCGAAAGTGCGAGTGGAAGAAAAAATGGCTAAAGATGTAAAGAGAGGTGACAAGACTTTTTTCAGATATATTGGAGAAAGGAGAAGAGAGAGGAACGGAATTGCGAGACTGAAAGATATATGAATGGCTATGTGGAGAGTAATGAAGATAAAGCGAACGTGCTAAACAATTATTTCTGTTCACAGAGGAAAATCCTGGAGAAGGACCGCGGTTGGCTGCCGAGGGAAAGTCTGGGAATAGAGTGGATACTGCGTCGTTTACGGAAGAAAGAGTTTATAAACAGCTTGAGAATCTGAACATGGACAAAGTTATGGGGCCAGATGGGATCCCAGGATACTGAGGGAGCACAGGGAGGTCCTAGCAGGACCTCTTAAAGATTTATTTAATAGATCATGACAGACAGGAGAGGTTCCGCAGGATTGGAGATGAGCAGATGTGGTCCCTTTTCACAAAAGTGGAGACAGGGAAGAAGTGAGAAACTACAGACCATTAACTCTCAAAATAATGGAGTCGATGCTGAAAGGATAGTTAACTTTCTAGAAGCCGACGGGCTATAGGACGTGAGGCAACATGGCTTTACCAAAGGAAAATCCTGCCAAATGAATCTTATTGACTTCTTTGACTTAGTGACCAAACAACTGGATGAAGGACGTGCGCTAGATGTAATCTACTTGGACTTCAGCAAAGCCTTTGATACGGTCCCCCACAGAAGACTCGTAAATAAGCTGAAAGGGTTGAACTCAGGACCAAAAGTGGTGAACTGGATAAGAAACTGGTTGACCGACAGGTGGCAGAGGGTGGTGGTAAATGGAATCCGCTCAGAGGAAAGGTAGGTGAGCAGTGGAGTTCCTCAGGGGTTGGTGCTGGGACCTATTCTGTTTAATATATTTGTGGGAGATATTGCTGAAGGTTGGAAGGAAAGGTGTGCCTTTTGCGGATGATACGAAAATAGCCAATGGAGTGGATACCCTGGAGGGAGTAGAATCATGAGAAGGGATCTCCAAATGTTAGAAGAATGGTCGAGGGTCTGGCAGTTAAAATTTAATCTATCACAAACTGTGGGAAAATTGTTTAACCCAGAGTACTTCTTGGCATTAAATTTTAACTATATCAAATAAAACGTACTCCTTGTTTAAATAACAATTCTAATTTATTGATACCACTCTATATGTCATACAACCCTCTTAGATAATTATCACTCCTTGTTTAAATAACAATTCTAATTATTGATACCTACTCTATATTTCATACAACCTCTTAGATAATTATCTAAGAGGTTGTATGAAATATAGAGTGGTATCAATAAATTAGAATTATTATTTAAACAAGGAGTACATTTTTTTTTTTATATAGTTAAAATTTAATGGCAAGAAGTGTAGAGTGATGCACTTGGGGTGCAGAAACCCAAAAGAGAAGATACCGAATAGGAGGGGAGAGATTAGTAAGCTCATCTCAGGAGAGAGACCTTGTCTGAGGATCTGAAGGTGAAGAAACAATGCAACAAGGCGACGGCCGTGGCCAGAAGGATGCTAGGCTGCGTAGAGAGGGCTGTAACCAACAGAAGAAAGGAGGACTTGATGCCCCTCTACAAGTCGTTGGTGAGGCCCCATTTGGAGAATTGTGTTCAGTTTTGGAGGCCGTATCTTGCTAAAGATGTAAAAAAGACTGGAAGCGGTGCAAAGAAAACCTACAAAAATGGTATGGGATTTGCGTTGCAAACCGTACGAGAAGAGACTTGCTGACCTGAACATGTAGAAACAGGGTGACATGATACGACATGATACAGACATTCAAATATTTGAAAGGTATTAATCCGCAAATGACCTTTTTCGGAGACGGGAAGGCGGTAGGAACTAGAGGACATGAATTGAGGTTGAAGGGGGGCAGACTCAGGACTAATGTCAGGAAGTATTTTTTCACGGAGAGGGTGGTGGATATGTGGAATGCCCTCCCGTGGAGATGAAACAGTAATGGAATTCAAACATGCATGGGATAAACACAAAAGAATACTGTTTAGAAGGAATGGTTCCGGTGGAATCTTAGCAGAGATTGGGTGGCGACGCTGGAAATTGGGAAACAAAATGGGAGCTGGGCAGACTTCTACGGTCTATGCCCCGATTGTGACTGAATAGATAGGGATGGGCTGTAAATTTTAAGGGGCTTCGACGTTAGCTTCAGAACTTAGTACAACAGTGCTGGGTAGACTTCTACAGTCTGTGCCCTGAAAAAGGCAAGGACAATCAAACTTGAGTATACATATAAAGTATCACATACCATGTAAATGAGTTTATCTTGTTGGGCAGATTGGATGGACCATACAGGTATCTGTCGTCATCTACTATGTTACTATTATTTTCGAAAGTGATCGCCGGCCATAAATCAGGAGATAGCCGGCGATCTCGCAAAAGCGGCCAAATCGGTATGATCGAAAGCGGCTTTTTTTGACAGCATTGCTGCTTTCCCGTCGCCTCACCGGCAAAAGTTCAAGGGGGCTTGTCGGCGGCGTAGCAAAGGCGGGACATGGGCAGGCATGGGCGTGGCTACCAGATGGCCAGCTTTCGCGGATAATGGAAAAAAAAAAAGCGGCGTTCTGCAGTATTTCGCCGGGTTTACTTGGTCCTTTTATTTTCACGACCAAGCCTCATAAAGTTGCCCCAACTGACCAGATGACCATCGGAAGGAATCGGGGATGACCTCCCCCGTACTCCCCCAGTGGTCACCAACCCCTACCACACTATAACAATAAAACTAAAAACCTTTTTTGCCAGCCTCTATGCCAGCCTCAAATGCCGTACCCACCTCCATGACAGCAGAATGTGTTCTATCCTCTGACAGCCTTTACCTGGTTCTAATGTGGCTCTCGGTGAGTGTGACACCTTTTCTGTTAGGTGCACTGCAGAGTCACATCAGCAATGCATTTTGGTGGGTGTAGGGTAGTGGGCTCTACTCCCATGGTGCTTTTTCCCCCTGCTAACTGGGTCAGAGTGTGTCCAATTTTGTTTCCGGTAGTCCATGAGGTAGTGGCCATTTTTCTCAGCCACTTTTAGATCCCTTTCATGTGTTACCCACGTTAGAGAACTTACGTTATTACCTTGAATGTTGTTGAAAGAGGGCATTGTACATCATTCTGCCAGCTCTGACCTACTGCTCATCTCAGTACCAGGGAGACTCTTTGCCAGTGGGGCACAACCTCTGATCTGCAGTTAACTGTGAGTAAATGTGCTTTTTCAAATAAAGGACTTTTTCAAAGAGATTAGTCTTCAGGTGTCAACGTGTGCCAGGTTATACAGCAGCAACAAGTCCTAGAGGCCTGCGTGTACGCAGGTCCCTGGAGCACTTTTAGTGGGTACCGCAGTGCACTTAAGGCAGGCGGACCCAGGCCCATCCCCCCCCCCCCCCCACCTGTAACACTTGTGCTGGTAAATGGGAGCCCTCCAAAACCCACTGTACCCACATGTAGTTGCCTTCACCCCTAAGAGCTACGGTAGTGTTGTACATTTGTGGGTAGTGGGTTTGGGGGGGGGGGGGCTCAGCACCCAAAGTAAGGGAGCTATGCATGTGGGAGCTTTTTAGTCCACCGCACTGACCCCTAGGGTGCCCAGTTGGTGTCCTGGCATGTCGGGGGGGGGGGGGGAGCAGTGCACTACGAATGCTGGCTCCTCCCATGACCAAATGCCTTGCATTTCGCCGGGTTTGAGATGGCCGGCAGTTTTTCCATTATCGCTGAAAAACAAAACCGGCGATCTCAACCCCGGCAAACTCTGGCATTTGGCCAGGCTAAACCGTATTATCGAAAAAAATATATGGCCAGCCATCTTTTTCAAAAATACGGTTCCGGCCAGCTGTTGCGCCGCCTGCAAAATAGATCGCCAGCGATCTATTTCGCCGGCGACGTTCGATTATGCCCCTCCACGTTACTCAATCTTTTTTTTTGTACCATCATACTTTAATTCCACTGAAATCGAACAAGTGAGGTAAAAAGTTAGATAATTGTTGGTAATATAATAAGTCATTTGATGCTTGTCTCATCTCATTTATGCAATGTCCTAATTTGTACATTTTTTGGAAGGATGTTTGGCAGAGGATTACAGAGATTCTGCATACTGATGTTGCTGCGTCATTTACGTTAATAATGTGAAAATCATTAATGCTTCCTGTTCCAATATCCAAATCCAATTGCCTTGTTGATTTTCTGATATCTATTACTCTAAATCTCACTATTAACCATTGGAAGACTAATTTGGATCTTCCTGTTCACCTTTGGTGGAATTGGATTTGCTTGTTTAGAAATTATGAGAAGTAGAACAGAGACGTTTAGTCCAAAACGTGCTCATAAATGTAGATCTTTACTAACTGCAAATAACTCATCTTTCCTACTAGAATTCTAGCCCAATACCTGAATAGAGTGCTACTAGAGGAAAATACAAAACAAACAATTTGATTTCTATCAAATTAGAGCAAAAAAATTTTAAAAATCTACTTTTATTTGGTACTTTTATGAATTTAGGGATTGATCATTAAATCTGTGCCCTAGTGTTGCCTTCTGAAGATATTGTAACAAGGGATAACTCAGATTTGTTCTGGGAGGCACCACTTTAAATATGCATGCACATGCCAATATAATAAATTATACTTCCAATAAAGACAATCAACAGTCTCTGAATGACCTACAGGCATACCTTTACAACATTAAACCATGAGCATAGTTTGACTTTCATTTGGAGGAGGGGTGGCTTGGCATATTCATTTGCATACATAAATCTCATGCATATTCATTATAGTTATTAAAAAAAAAATATACACATACACAGACTAAAGTGCTGAATATGAAGCCATAATAATCAAGACAATGAAGATATATATATTTTATTTTTAACTGAAATAAGCCAGCACCATGGGAAATTTCTCTCATTATACCCCTTTCTCACATTCACATGAATTAACAAGGGGAGAGAGTACTTTCCCATCCCCCTCTTCCCTAGGCCCGATGCTAGCACCCTCCCTTTTTCTCCTCCTATCACAGCTTTTTCTCCCTCCTTAAAATACCCCCAGCCCCCCCCCCCCCCACTTACCCCCAGAAGCAGCTCACGGCAGTCTTATGCCTGAAGCAAGAGATGAGGTGGTGCACCCCCCCCCCCCCCCAAGGCAACCAAAAGAAGGGCTCCCTGAAAACTCTTATCAGGGAGCAGGGTGAGGAGGTCCTCTCACTCTGAACCAGTTCTCATCACAGTCAGGTTTTCAGGATATCCAGAATGAATATGCATGAGATAGATTTGCATAGAATGGAGGTAGTGCATGCAAATCTATCACCTACATATTCATTGTGGTATCCTGAAAAACATGACTGGCCAGGTGTGTCCCGAGGGCTGGGCTGAGAGCCTCTGCTCTAAAACACTAGTCAGGTAGTTGCCCCAGGAAAAAAAAAAGAATATAAATTTATATTCCCAAACTATTCAAAACAAAACAAACAAAAAAAACCCACCTGCCAACATTGATTATATGCAACATTATTTGAGTTAAATTATGTTTCCTGGAACTCTAATATCTATATATATAAAAGGCAACCCCAACGTTCTATGAAGCCTCCAGCCGGAAGTGTGAAGCGCCAGAGATATCCGGTTTCCCCATGAGTGAAGGAAAACAGCACAGCACGAAATCCCTCTCTCTGTAACAGTGAAGGACTCAGAGGGGGAAGGAGAGAGATGCCCTCACTCTCTCAGTAACACAAACACAGCACAGCAGGAAACTTAACACTGAAGGACTGGACTCGGAGGGGGGAGGGGGAGGGAGAGAGGGCAGAGGGCAGGGACACTCCCACATGCACACTCTGAAGAAAACCTTGCTAGCCCCCGTTTCATTTGCATCAGAAACAGGGCTTTTTTACTAGTATATATATATATAAAAAATATAAAAAAAACATTGACCCCTGACTGCATTGTCACAGTGTTAAATGCAGGCATATATTCTGCATCCACACAGGAGCCTTCTTCATTCAACAATGAGTGCACAGCTGAACTAGATTATTTCCCCATACAAAATAAAACCTGATTCTGGTTTCATCTCAGCATCACCAACGTAATCCCTCTCTAGCAGACATATTGGGCCACAGTCAGTGTTTTAATGACCACTGCCAACTTTATTCACAGATATTCAATGCCAAGCCATGTCCAAACACCTGCACTGAAAATCCAGACATAAACAGCCAAATAAAACATATTCAACACTTAACCAGCTAGGATGAACCGCATTAAGATAGTACTGTGTTTAATGCGGTTATCCTAGCCACTTAAGTGCTTTATCTCCCTCATAACTCACAATACAAAAACATTCAATTGTGAGCCCCCTAGGGAACAGAGAAAGTACCTGTAGATATATAATTGTGTACAGCTAGAAGAATGACACCGGGGACAAAGTTTGTCCCCCCCCCCCCCCCCCCCCCCCCCGCAAACTCTATCCCCATCCCCGCATACACAAATTAAAACAAATGCACTTAAAATGTAATAATACTGGACTGGTCTGGCAAGCAATAATAAAACAGTGATGGAATATTCATTCACATAACAAGCAATAATGAGCACTAATTTTTCTAATCATTCTACAACTCCAAGCACATTTAATTCTTTTCTCACTATACAAAACCAGGGAACCACAGAAAAACTGAACTAAGGATCTCCCTCAAAAAGCCAGGTAAACACTGGTAAAAGAGAAACAGAAATGTATTTTCTCCTGCACTCTGCAAAATACAAAATAGAAAGACGTACATTTCACAAAGCAGGCACATCTCAGTCCTTAAAAAAGTATTAAATAAAAATATTTCTTTTCTACCTTTGTTGTCCGAGCACTTTTTTCTAATTGGGCTGGTCCCAGTCCCTTTTCCACTTTCCACGTGTCCATCTTCTCTAAATTCTTTTCCACGTTGGCGTTTCCATTTCTTCTCTCTCTCCTCTTGGCTTTGTCCTTTCCTTCTCTACACCTGTCTGGCCTGTGACCTTTCATTCCATGTCCCCCCCCCCCCTTATTTGTGTTTATCCCCCTTTCTCTCGCCTTAGTCTCTGCTTCACTTCTCATCTACCTACTAGCTTTACCATTGCTCCCTCTCTCACTTAATATCTAGTCTCCTAAACCCCTATCTTTTTTCACCCACTTCCTTAGCCCTCATTCCCATCCTTTTAGCCCTCATCTACCCTCTACTGGATCTCATCACCCTATCAGTCCCCAGCTCCATCCGTTTCTCTCTTTCATTCCCTTGCTTCCAAGGCCCTATACCCCATGCCCTTCCTTCCTCTTCCGCCTTGCAAGGTCGTGTCACTCTCCCTTCTTCCTTCCGTCCAAGGTCCGGTGTCACCTTCCCTCCCTCTCCCCCTCCACAAAGTCTGGTGTTTCTTTCCCTCCATACTACCCTGCTCCCCCCCCCCCCCCCGCAAAGTCTGGTGTCACTTTCACTCCCCCCCTCCCCACAAAGTCTTGTGTCGCTTTCCCTCCCTCCCTCTCCCAATTTCGGTGTCACTCTCCCAATCTTCCTGCCTTCCCCCCCACCACAGGGTCAGTGTCACTCTCCCTCCCTCCGGTGTTGCTCGCTCTCCCACCCCCACCCCCCGCTGCTGCCATCGGGTCCTGTATCGCATTCTCCCTCCCCTCCCCCTCCGCAAGCTCTGGTGTCAATCCTGCACCTCTCTGCTGTGCTCCCGCTGCAGCCTTTTCCATCTTCTGGACTGCCAGCAGCATTAGCAATGTAAGCACGCTGCCTTCGTGCGCCAGGAAACCTTCTCTCTGCAGCGAGCGGAAACAGGACGTTGCAATAGAGAGAAGGCTTCCGGGCTGCGCGAAGGCAGCGTGCTTACATTGCTAACGCTGCCGGCAGCCCGGAAGATGGTAAGGCTGCAGCAGGAGCACAGCGGAGAGGTGCAGGAGTGACACCGGAGCTTGCAGAGGGGAAGGGAGAGTGCGATACAGGATCAGACGACAGCGGCGGCGGGAGGGGGGGCAGGGAGAGCAAGCAAACGACACCGGACTTGGAAGGAAGGGAGGGAGGACAAGAGAAAGGTAGGCATCTGTTGTACCGCGGGTGCAGGGGTTATTACCTCTCCTGCGGGGCAATAACCTCTTTTTGCACCCGCGATAAAACTTTGAAAAGTTTCCCCAATTCCTGCGTTTTTACTGCGGATTACTGCAGTTTACCGTGATTACCCGCTCCCGTGTCATTCTCTATGTATAGCGCTGCGTACATCTTGTAGTGCTATAGAAATGATTAGTAATAGTAGTAGTAGTAGTGATCACCACCACCTCAGAAACAGAACACACTTAAAGAAGACAGGTTTTTGTTTGCCCCAGAGCCTGCTTTCAAATAGGGCCAGACACTTTATGAAATAGCAAAACCCTAGAAAAAGACACTCAAAACCTATACAGAAAACTTAACACACAACAGCTGTAACTCACCTATAAAAAGACAATGCTATAAATAGTACACTGGACCCTAGAGGACCAATATACCTGCTACTGGAAAACTGGAACAAGCTGGACTGTTACACATCCCTACACAGATACTACATGCCAGCAGAAATCCTTCACCTCAACTGCACATGTACAACATGGACAGACTCTCACATGATACAAAATAGGGGCCCACAAAAACAAACAAAGATCCCCTCAAGAAAGCCAGATTCTGTAAACAGTGCAAATACTGGTAAAGGAAAACCTGAATGTATTTTCTCCTGCACTCTGCAAAATGTAAAAATAGAAAAAAATGCACATATTTCACAGAACATTTAGTCCTTAAAAAGCATTAAATAAAAATAGTTTTCTTTTCTACCTTTGTTGTCTGTACATATCTTTCATTTAATGTTTTTCCCCCACTTTTCTTTCACCCTTTAATCAATAGTATCTGTTTCACTTCTAATCTACCTACTCGCTTTTTGCCATTTCCCTCTCATTCCCTCCCCTGCACTCCCATTGCCCCTTCGGTCTCTCCCTTACCCAGCCTCCTAAATCTGTCCCCCATCTTTCACCCATTTCCATAGTCTCCCATTCACATCCTCTGTACTCGCCCTCATCTACCCTCCACTGCATCTCATCACCCTATCAGTCGCAGCTTCATCCCTGTCTCTTCTTCCTTCTCTTGTCTCCAAGGCCATTCTGTCTGTTACCCTATTCCCAATGCTCAATAGTCTCTCTTTCACCATCTTTTTAATCCCACTTCCATCCTCACTCAACCCTCTTCAGAAACCCATCCCCTTCTCCTATCCCCTTCCCCAGTACCCCCATCCCTTTTCAATGCCTCTCATCCTCTCTCCACTCTTCCAGGTCATTCATATTACGTCCAAACTTTCCCCACATCATCCCCCTTTTCTTGCCCCTCTTCTCATGTCCCTCATTTCACATCCTCCCAACCCATCAATTTACCCCGACATATCTAAAACTGCCAAATTCCCACTCCATCTCTCTGATTCATAATTCCTTGCTCTGTCCCTCTTCCTCTTCCCTCTACCCACACCTCCTAACCCCATCCATCTTCCACTCTGTTCCCCTCCCCTCTACCCATAACTCCCAGTCCCATCCATATCCTGCTCCCCCCCCAAACACCCCCTAGCTTCATCCATCTCCTTCCCCCCACACCCCATCTTTTACTTTGTTCCCCTCCCCCTACACTCCCTGGCCCCATCTTCTACTGTTCCCCTCCCCTCAGCATATACCCCCTAGTCCCATACTCCCCTTTGCCCATACCCTATAGCTCCATCTATCTCCTGCTCCTTCCTTCCGCCCCCCCCCCCCCCAACCCTCTCTGTCCAATCCATCTCAGCTAAAGACAGAATCTTACCGGTATTTTGGCTGGTGCTATGTGCTCAATATGGCAAAGGAGGGAGGGATATTTACTATCCTGACACCAAATAGCACTAAGAAAAATCATGCGTGTTATGACCAGGTCAAAGCAGAAGGATTAAATATCTTGATATTTTTTTAAGCTAGTAACTTAAAAATGAATATTGTTTTAAAAATCGATCACAAAGAACTAAACAGTGTGGGTGAGCAATAATCAACTGATTGTTGTGGCAGGAGCGGACCTTAATTTACACCCCCATAAGGTGTTCCACTGCCTGTGTGCATAGTGACAAAATGTTCATTCAAAAAGCAATTTGTTCACAAGCTGAAGCAAAGCCCTTTTCTTCAATTCTCACAAGCAGTTGGGTTCAATTAAATCAATAAGCAATTGCAAATAAATACCACCATCAACTTCGACCCTCCCTCCGATAACCTACAACCACACCTAGAAGGGGGAGGGGAATAAACTTTGCATGCTAGATCCCAGAATGTCATATTGTACAAAGGCCTGTCTCTGTAGTCAATCCCTCCAGCCAATCTTGACTAATATGCAGTTTCCAGTTAGAGAAACTGGTCAATTGACAGCCGCTACAAAAGGCAGGCAGGTTATCTCCTTCACCCACCACCAATCATGGGCCAATGGCTCCTGGCATTGAAATGGGGTAAAACCACTGGAGCCCTTAGCCCCGACCAACTTTCTGCCAAAGTACCAATAAACAATTTGTAGCACCACAAGCATATAAGCTGAAAGAAAACGGCAGTGTTGCCAAATGCACCGTCTCTCCACCAAAATGTTTTCACCCACAGTCGTAAGCTCCTCTTTGAGATAGATAACCCTCCCCCCCACGCGAGGTCCGGGATCGATCTCCTCCAACACTGCTGTCTTCAGGCTTTCTGGGGGCTGCCTGCAGCGTTAGTGATGTAAGCACGCTGCCTGCCTTCAGCCTGTCTGGAAGCCTTCTCTCTGCAGTAACTTCCTATTCCCGCATAGGTGGAACACTGTAGAAAGAAGGCTTCCAGGGCAGGCCAAAAGGCAGCAGGGGGAGGGGGAGGAGAGGACGGGAGGAAGAGTGCAATAACGGGAGCTGCAGGGAGGGGGGAGAAATGGAAATGCTGCACCATTCAGGACAGGCGGGTGACAAGCTGTTTTGAGGGCAATGCCCCCCCACTCCTCCAAAACTACACCCATGCATTAAACATATATATAACTTTGGATTGATATGTCATGAAGATTAACTAAGGAAAAAAAAAACCAACACTTCCACAGGCAAATTCAAACAAACAAAAAAGGTGGACATGACCGTAATAAAAATGCTCCAGGATGACAAGTAAAAAGTAAGAAATAATAATAGTAAAATAACTAACATAAAATAGACAACAAAAGAAAAAGTCTGAGACATAACATAAAACTGTATACACATATACATAAAATCATACAGACAAGTATTACTGAAACGAAAGAGTGATAGGGCTAATACAAAAAAATATATATTAATGGGTGCCAAATAGGGCAAAGAATCTCTCAAGGATCTTCATGCATGCAATAAATATATGTTATGTTCCATGTATGTTACCATGTATGTATGCACCTTAACGCAATAACATTTGTAAATTTGTTACCCGGAAATGGCATCCGCCATTACGGCAAATGAAACCAGATTATAGCTACGTCATGCAAGGTTCCACGTTAGGAGTTACTGACCAAGAAAGGGATCTGGGTGTCGTCGTTGATAATACACTGAAACCTTCTGCTCAATGTGCTGCTGCGGCTCGGAAAGCGAATAGAATGTTGGGTATTATTAGGAAAGGTATAGAAAACAGGTGTGAGGATGTTATGCCGTTATATCGCTCCATGGTGCGACTGCACCTTGAGTATTGTGTTCAATTCTGGTCGCCGCATCTCAAGAAAGATATAGTGGAATTGGAAAAGGTGCAGCGAAGGGCAACAAATGATAGCGGGGGATGGGACGACTTCCCTATGAAGAAAGACTAAGGAGGCTAGGGCTTTTCAGCTTGGAGAAGAGATGGCTGAGGGGAGACATGATAGAGGTATATAAAATAATGAGTGGAGTGGAACAGGTGGATGTGAAGCATCTGTTCACGCTTTCCAAAAATACTAGGACTAGGGGTCATGTGATGAAACTACAGTGTAGTAAATTTAAAACAAATCGGAGGAAATTTTTCTTCACCCAACACGTAATTAAACTCTGGAATTCATTGCCGGAGAACGTGGTGAAGGCGGTTAGCTTGGCAGAGTTTTAAAAGGGGTTAGACGGTTTCCTAAAGGACATGTCCATAAACCGCTACTAAATGGACTTGGGAAAAATCCACAATTCCAGGAATAACATGTATAGAATGTTTGTACGTTTGGGAAGCTTGCCAGGTGCCCTTGGCCTGGATTAGCCGCTGTCGTGGACAGGATGCTGGGCTCGATGGACCCTTGGTCTTTTCCCAGTGTGGCATTACTTATGTACTTATTGAGCCTGCAAATTGGTGGGAAAATGTGGGATACAAATGCTACAAATAAATAAATAATTGAAAAGCTGAACTCCAATGCTGCAAACAAAGACCCCTTAAAAAAAGAAGGTAAAAAGATCTGTGGAAGAAAATGTGAGCTATCAAAATGTGATACAAATAGTGAAAGCACCAATGCAGACTAGCAACTGTGTTTGTAAAGAGAAAGCGGCATACTCAGAAGTGGATTAGAATAGGTATTACATAAAAGGAGGGCTGCTGGAGGTACATTTTCCCCGTTTACCAAACCCTGCGCTAATGCCAACACAGCATTTTGAATGGGCTGTGTCGGCATTGCTATGTGGCTTAGTAAACAAGAGGGGTATGTATATCTGTTATTTTCACATTATCCATTCACACTCTGGATGCATCCATTTGGGGGGTTTTTTTGTTAATTCACCTCTTTCATGGTTGTTTATCCTCTCATTTCTCCCTGTAGGCATTTTATACTTTCCAGTTATTGGTTTTAAATGAGATACAAACCATCTTTGTTGTCAATTTATGCTACTTATGGGACGGTATGTTTTTGAAACAAACACAGCGGCTAGTCTGCATTGGTGCTTTCACTGTATCACATTTTGATAGCTCACATTTCTTTTCTTCCGCA
The DNA here is from genome assembly GCF_901765095.1 of Microcaecilia unicolor. Taxonomy (NCBI): domain Eukaryota; kingdom Metazoa; phylum Chordata; class Amphibia; order Gymnophiona; family Siphonopidae; genus Microcaecilia; species Microcaecilia unicolor. The sequence continues at coordinate 64,639,704 of NC_044039.1, read as the reverse complement.
CATCTTTTTTATCCCCTTTTTTAAGGGGTCTTCTTTTGATGTATTGGAGTTTAGTACTGGGGTCTGCACCCACATTAGCTAAACCCCAACTGATTAATATTAGAAACCCACGCTCTTGGATTTGTTTCTTACACTAAAACAAATACTTACAGACTCAGAAGTGAAATAAAAGAAAAGTTTATTCTGGAAACAAGTAAAAGTAGCTCAAGCAGAAGCTAAAGCAATACAGAAAGGAAATTTAGATAGACTTCCTTGGGCAAGGAAGCCCAACATGATTTCCCTCATTTTTTTTTACAATAGACTTAACATGTTATACAACAACCTGGAAGCCAATTACCATCATATCACATCCCACTAATCAATCATCTAATTTCCTAACCCCTTACATCTGACTTTTAGCCTATCAATTATCAGTTCATACCCCTAATTCCTAGAATAGTTGTTATGCCATCCCACCTGACTAACAGAGCCATACCTTCTGTCACAAATTCTAATCCCACCTCCTCATGCTACTTCAGTAGTTTTTTTTTTTTTTTTATATCACATATCCAATACATGGAACCCACTTCTTAGCACATTGACTCCGACCACTAGGAGCAGAATGTTGAATTTCTAATGGTACCCTTCTCCACCACTGCCAACTCCAGGCTCCGCCCATTCTGCCTCGCCTCACCCTATGCCTGGAACAACCTTCCTGAGCCCCTACGTCAAGCCCCCTCCCTGCCCATCTTCAAGTCTCAAAGCCCACCTCTTCAATGCTGCCTTCGGCACCTAACTCTTACCTTCAGGATATCCTGACCGCCCCAAATTGACTGCCCCCATCGTATCGTCTACTCACTTGTCCGTTAGATTGTAAGCTCTTTGAGCAGGGCCTGTCCTTTTATGTTAAATTGTACAGCGCTGCGTAACCCTAGTAGCGCTTTAGAAATGTTAATTAGTAGTAGTAGTACCCATATAGTTGAACATTAAGAAGAGAGGGGGGTTAGGGGGGAGGGAGAGTAAGAAAGGGAGGGGGGGATAGGGGAGGGATGGAGGGAGGGAGTTGATTAAGGAGGATGTGAGCAAAAAAAAAAAAAGTTATGGATGTATTTTGTATTGAAATTTTATATTCACTTTAATAAAATAGATTGAACATATCACATATCCAAACTATATACCAGCTGACCTTGTGGTTAAGCTAGCAAACTGCTTCCAACTTCCCCTTTTCACCATTCAGATACAATGTAGTTTCAAATTGTATGAAGTACAGGAAATCTTGACCCAAGAATTAATACAAGTCCAAATATCCATTAAAGTTATCTTAATTACATTGGACCATTCTATATGCATGTACTAATCTTCTAAACGCTTGCAACAAAGTTCACAAAGGCTGGGTGGGGGGTGCCCTCTTCTGTCCAAGAGGGGACCTTTCTCCCCCTAAGAAGGATGCATTAACAGTTCCACCCACTTTTCTCTATAACAGCACAGTTACAACAAACTCTCATAGAAAAAAAAAATCTCTTCAAAGGAAAACAATACGTAATTCACCTTTCCTCTTCTTAACCCGGATGATGTCCTGCAATGAGCAGGGCTGGCAGTTCACCTTCCACTTCACAGCCTTTATGTGCTGGAAAGGGCTGCATTTGTATTCTCCCACTCCATGGTAGTTTGCTCTTCCAGGCAGGGAAGCTCTAGTGGCAGGCTCTTTCCCTCCTCCACGTACTCCATGGATTCTTTCTCTGAACAAGGCTCCTCTCCCTCCTGGTTGCTGGGAGCTTCCAGGAAATCTGACCCTCCCTTCTCACAGCTGGGGGGAATTATATACTGCCTAGGGAACTGGACTTCTTCTCTTCTTCTCCCTCTAGTGGGGAAGGGAGTAACTGGCTCACCTTGCACTGAGCCACTTCTCCCCCTGCTGGGGTTAGAAACCCCTTCCACCCTTTTAGGTCTACCCTTCTCCTTCCTTCTAGCAAGGGATTCTGGGGATTGTAGTTCGGGGATTAGCTGCTTCTCTTTGGGGCCACGGGGGTGCTAGCCTTATCACAATACATATATAAATATAAACATATATATACATATAATATATATATATACACACACACACACAGTGTTATTGAAACGAAAGAGTGATGTAGCTAAAATACATATATATACACACAGATATATACATATACTGTTTTATGTTTATGTCTCTGCCTTTTTGTTTTGTTGTCTATTTTATGTTATAGTTATTTTTACTATTGTTATTTCTAATTGCCCTTTTTATATTTGTTTATGAGGACTCCTGAGGAAGGTTCACTTGCCGAAACACGGCTCGCATAGGGTCCATCTGTGTAGCATATAGCTGTGATTGCACCTTTGCTGCAACTACATCTGTTGAACTTTAACAAGGATTACTTATTTTATTATTTGTAAATAAACTTTTTACTTTTTTTACTTGTTCTCCTGGAGCATTTTTCATGAAGATTAACCATCCAGAATATAAATATTTCTTAGTTGCTTACCTGCCAAAGAGGATTGCTGATCAATATTCATTCCATGAAGTATCCAGATTAGACAAACAGAGACATCAATTAGACCCAGGTTCCTGTCACAGAGTATTCCGATTATCAGATAGCTTTAAAAAAATGACAATGTACTACCACAGAAATTACCACAAAACTTTGAGATCTACCATAAAAGCTGCCAACTAAAACAATGACATAGCAATAGTTTGAACATGCTGTTTAAGTCACACAATATACCATCTCATATCTCCTGGGAAGCTATTCCCCAACTTAAGTACATAACTTGGCCTTCTCAATCTTTTTTTTAATTTAAGTTTAGAACCCAAAACTTAAATATGTATCTTTCCACATGTGAGCAACAATCAAGTACAGTAAGCAATTTAACATGCAAGTCCATAATTGTCAATGAAGCCTATGCATTAAGCACATAACTTACATAGACATACATTAATAAACTAGGTCCCTAAGATTGTCTCTGAAGCCATGGAGGTTGCAGTTACTGTATATACTCATCTATAAGTGAAGAAATTTTGATTTCAAAATTCCATCGATAAACCAGCACTGTCTTTATCTACGAGTCATTCTCATCAGTACAAGCCAAACAGAGAGGGTAACCAGCATATATAAAAAGTACACAAACAAAAAAAGCAACATTGGGCCTTCAAGACTGAGCCAACAGGAGTGTTTTATTAGTGAGGAGACTAAAAGGTGGTTTCTTTTGAATCGCTGTCCGGTGTGACAGGCTTTCTTGGCTCCAAAGTTTCTCTCCGTTTAATCTCGGAGGATTTGGATACCTATACACTTCACATAATTTATGCCCAAACCCTGACCCGAGGCAGGCGTTGTTTCATGCCGAAACACAGCCCGTGTCGGATCACTCACTAATAAAACACTCCTGTTGTCTCAGTCTTGAAGGTCCAGTGTTGCTTTTTTTGTTTGAGTCATTCTCATCAGTGCCATAGCAGACTTGCTATTACTAGCTTCATGCAAGTACAGTGAACAGACTGACTGTACTGAAGTTGCTATATACGTCCCTTGTGTGGGAAGAACTCTTAATTCAGGATGAGTATGAACAGTATTCAAATGAAAAAGAAGTGATTTGGAGTCAAGTGTGCAAATGAGACTAGGAAGTCATAAACATAAACAGTAGTGATAGTTGAAAATCTGTAAATGTTCTGGCTGGTTGAAAGTTTTGTTCTGAGCATGTACACTAAGAGGAGGACATGCCTGCAGGAAGTGTGCATAATTATCAGGTGACATGGAGACAGTTGCAGGTAAAATCCATTTGATTTGCAGATGGCTCAAGCAGTAGGTTCAAAAAGGAAGCTTTGCTGAGACTGTGCTGAAAGAGTTGGTGAGTGAAATTTTATATATACAGTGCAATTCGCTTGTGCAAGGGTCTGGGACCAAAGAAATACATGCAGTTAACCAAAGCGTGCACTTAACCGTTGTGACCCAAAGAAGCTTAACATCTGATAAACATATGTACAGTACTGTTAATTATAAGTACAGTATACAGTCTCCATTAACTGATGTTATACAGTCTCCATTAACTGACAGGCTTACTTGAAGTAATCAGTCATAGTCCTCTGTACACTCTTGTGTCTGTGAGTTCTATGAGTTCCATAGACTACGTCTGCCAGACAGTAAAAACTGTCATAAGCACTGACTCTCCAGCACTCTTGCAAAAGTGACAGGTGGAGGTTGTTGAATTTCGTCAGCATGTGCCTCGCTGCTCATTTCATCATCTGTTTCATCATCAGCAGTTGCCTGCATTCTAGTGTCTAACTTCTTTAGCCACTGCTTCCAAATTTCCCCAGTCATCCATGGCCAAAAGATCTTATTATAAAACTAAAATGGGGTTAGACTACAAAAATACGAAGAAATTATACCAATTCATGAACAAACTACTAGATACCAACCCGATCACCGCAACTAACACAGACATCCCAAACTTGCTAAGTACTTCTACGAAATAATAGTAAACCTGCGCAACACGCTACCCAAAGACAACGCTGACATTGAAAACTTCCTTGATGAACTTGACCCATCCATAGAATACCCAACTGACCGCATTTGGCTGAACTTCGCCCCCTTAACCACTGACATAATAGCACGAGCGCTCAGCAGGTTCGACAACACCCACAGCAAACTAGATACCTGCCCCAACTACCTACTGAAATCCGCCCCTGACCGCTTCACAAAAGATCTCACATCCCACCTAAACTACATGCTCCAGCAAGGTCTCTTCCCAAAGGAACATGGCAACATTTTTCTCACCCCGATACCAAAAGACACCTCAAAAAAAGCAAATGAAATCACCAACTACAGACCGGTAGCATCCATCCCGCTGTCAATCAAAATAATGGAAAGCATGGTGACCAAACAACTTACAGACTATATAGACAATTCTCAATACTACATTAATCACAGTCAGGCTTTCGCCCTCTACACAGCACTGAAACAGTACTACTCACTCTCCTAGCCAAATTCAAGCAGCAAATAGCAATAGGTAACAATACCCTCCTCCTCCAATTTGACATGTCTAGTGCATTCGACATATTAATGAGAGTACTCGACAAGCTCGGGATTGAAGGAAACATATTCAAATGGCTTGAAGGTTTCCTAACCACAAAAACATACCAAGTATATTCAAAATCAAGCACATCATCATCTTGGAAAGCAGACTGTGAAGTACCACAAGGATCACCACTATCACCGGTCCTCTTCAACCTAATGATGACCCCATTAGCCAAGACCTTATCCAACCATGGACTTAACCCTTTCATTTATACGGACGATGTTACTATAAACATTCCTTACAGATCCACCCTGACAGAAATCACCAATGAAATCAATATCGGCTTCAACATCATGGATGCATGGGCAAAGGCATTTCAACTTAAACTCAACAACGAAAAAAAACACTGTCTCATCCTCTCATCCCAATACAGCACAGACAACCCCACAACTATCAGCACCCCGGATCACACCCTCCCAGTCTCAGACAGCCTGAAACTCCTTGGTGTAACACTGGACCGCTATCTAACACTAGAAAGCCCAGTAAAATCCACAACAAAAAGAATGTTCTTCACAATGTGGAAACTCAAACGTGTGAAACAATTCTTCCCGAGGGAAATATTTCACAACCTGATACAATCGATGGTGCTAAGTCATGCTGACTACTGTAATGGAATCTATGCGGGATGCAAAGACCAAATATCAAGGAAACTTCAGACCGCTCAAAACACAGCGGCAAGACTCATCTTTGGAAAAACACGATTTGAAAGTACAACACCCCTACGCGAAAAACTACACTGGCTCCAAATCAAAGAACGCATCGCCTGCAAAATTTGCACTATGGTTCACAAAATCATCTACGACGAAGTATGGCATGCAGTTAAACACAGCATGCGCTTATCCAATGTGCACTTTAATGGAGTGCACTGTGTGTGTGTGTATATATATATATATATATATATATATATATATATATATATATATATATATACACACACACACACATATACATACAGTGCACTCCATTTAAGTGCTCTGTTTAACTGCATGCCGTACTTCGGTCCCGTTTTTAGTACCATCAATTTCTAAGGGGACAAACTTCTGTTTAGCGCACCACTGATAAGTACAAGATTCGCTTATATGCATGGTTTAAGACCGCTCCTCTGCAGGAAAGACTCCGCATAAACGCACACACGGAATATGGAAGCCGATTGGCACGTGACAACCAAAGAGAATTCTAATTTACCGCCCCTTTAACTGCCACAGGCAGAATAAGCAAAAGAATGTTGTTAGAGTGTACACTGGGGTCGTCGTCATTGCGGCAGCGGAACTGTAAGACTTTAACACTGGCTCAATGAATAGAAGTTCTTAAAAAATTATAAAACAAACCAAGTCAAGCATCTATTGCTAAAGAATATGGAGTCAAATTTCAGGTGTCTTGAAGCAGAAAGATCAGCTTCTGGAAGACTGGCAAAACAATACAAATCCACAACGGAAATGAAAACGGGCGGGAAAAGCTGAGGAGGTAGAAGATGCTCTTCTTCGGTGGTTCTCTCAAGTCAGGAGGAGCAGACAGTTTTCTGTCAGTGGTCCACTGCTTATGGAAAAAGCTAACCAGCTAGCTGAAAGTCTTGGACTAACTGAATTCAAAGCCACTGTTGGATGGTTGGAAAGATGAAAGGAGAGGAACAGCATAAAATTCAAGAAACAGCATGGTGAGAAACCAGATGCTGATGACTTTGGTGCTGAAAATTGGGTTGTTTCAGTTCTTCCTACCATCTTGAACGAGTTTTCACCTGGTGACATTTTCAATGTTGACGAAAACGGTCTCTACTGGCAAGCGATTCCTGATGGAACACTTGCACTCAAACATACCGAAACTACTGGAGGTAAAACGTTGAAGGACCGACGATCCTCTTTGCTGCAATATGGATGGGAGTGAGAAGTTGGAACCCCTCGTCATTGGAAAGAGCAAACAGCCCCATTGCTTCAAGAAAGTTAAGCAGCTTCCTGTGTCATAAGAGGCTAACGCAAATTCATGGATGACTGGGGAAATTTGGAAGCAGTGGCTAAAGAAGTTAGACACTAGAATGCGGGCACAAAAGCGTCAGATTTTGTTGCTTTGTGGTAATTGTGCTGCACACAGAGATGATGTCAGGCTGTCTAACACTGCTGTGTCTGAATATATCGCTTTAGTGTGGGGGTGGGGGGGGGGGTAGTGAAAGAATGAATCAAAGCTGTGTGTTCTGGAAAGGCTGTTTTAAGCAATATAACAAATAACTGGGAATAGTTCTAGTGAATGGCTGTATCTGATACTTAGAGGGGCTTGCAAATGTTGATGAACATTAATTATCTAATTTTCATCACTAAACCTTTCTTAACTGATTTACTGAAAATTTCCACTGAAAAAAGCAAGAAAGGTTTATATGTAGATCTTCTATTCTTGTAAATTGTAAATGTAGGTGTTTTTTTGTTTTTTTAAGCTAACGCGTTATTTTGAGGGTACTGAAAATTGTTGTTGCACTAAATGTACTATTGCTGGGTACCTAGTGGCATCAAGTGTTTGTCACTTATTTGTTAGCACAAAAATGGAATCTGGATTTTGCTCACACCTTTTCATTAGTATTTCCCTGGCCCTAGAGGGCTGACAGTGTAAGGAGCCCTTTTACTAAAGTTACCACACACCAATGGAACTAGCACACATAGGTTAAGAAGCCCATTGGTATAAAATGATCTGCTTAGTAAAAGGGGGCCCCTACGTTTTTACTTGAGGCAATGAAAGATAAGTGACCTACCTGAGATTACAAGATGGTCAGTGTTATTTGAACCGGGCTTCCCTGCTTTTCAGCATGCTGCTGTAACCACTGAAAGATGCAAGATAACCCAGGGAGTAATGAGAGAGCACTAGGGAACGTGATCTTTATCCAGTAAATACTTTTTAGGTTTTTGGTTTTTTTTTTTCATATATGGAGGGAGTTTATCATCAGTTAAAACCTAAAATCAGAAGCTAGTTGTTATTGCCCATTTGATCCAAGCTCCCAGCGTACTTTATAGATTAATCTCTCGAGTAACGCATATGGCACCATCTGATATGAATACCACAGCATTAACCCTTTGACTGCAACAAAAGGGTCCATTGATCTGCAAATTATTTAGCAATCTGATCAATATCTGTTGAAGTCACTGTTACAATATATGTAAATGAAGCAGCAATAAATTTTCTCCTGTTTACATATGTACACTAATGTTGGGATTAGTGTAACAGTGTATGTATTTTAAATTTAAATGCTTTACTTTTTGTCTATTAGATTGTAAGCTCTTTGAGCAGGGACTGTCTTTCTTCTGTGTTTGTACAGCGCTGCGTACACTTTGTAGCGCTCTAGAAATGTTAAATAGTAGTAGTAGTAGTAGTAGTAGTAGTAGTCTAACGTCAAGGTGGCCTTCCTGCCACCAAACACTACCTCTCTGATCCAACCTATGGATCAGGACATAATAGCCAATTTTAAACAACATTATCGGGCTCTTGTGCTGCGTCGTCTGATGAGTGTTATGGATGACCAGACTGGCAAGGATAAACATGCTGTTGAACTAGCTCGTAATCTATCACTGTTGGATTCCCTACATATGCAGAAAGAAGCCTGGAATCATATTACACAGGCAACCATTGTGAACTGCTACAAGTGGGCAAGCTTTGTTAAGGATGTGGAGAGGGACGAAACAGATGCAGCTGTTGCAAACTTGTCAGATGAACAGGTTATTGACCTCCCAGCTGGTATTACTGAAGATGAGTTTCATCACTACGTAGCTGTTGATTACGATCTACAAACAGCTGATGACAGCACTGATGTCGAGATATGCGCCTACATGCAGGCAACAACGGCTGATGATGAAACAGATGATGAAATGCGCAGCAAGGCACATGCTGACAAAAAGTCAACAACCTCCACCTGTCACTTTTGCAAGAGCGCTAGAGAGTCAACACCATGCTGGCCTATCTGGAGGCCACTGGATGTCACTGCTATGACAGTTTTTACTGTCTGGCAGACGTAGTCTATGGAACTCACAGACCCATTAGTGTACAAAGGACTATAACTGATCACTTCAAGTAAGCCTGTCAGTTAACGGAGACTGTATACTGTACATATAATAAACAGTACTGTACATATGTTTATCAGATGTCAAGCTTCTTTGGGCCACAACGATTAAATGCACGCTCCGGTTAACTGCATGCATTTCTTTGGTCCCAGACCCTTAAGTGGATTGCACTGTATATATAAAAAAAAAAGCAGTGTTCTCACATACTGAAATCTGATTATTTAGCGGTTTCCTTCTCACTTTAACCCATTGTGCCCAATGTTCCCATATGGGAACATTGGGCACTAATGGGTTAAGTCTGTTCTGATCTTGTTGAAATCTGTGAAGCTGTGGGCTATGGGAAGGGGACATTCTGGAGAGGAGGGAGAGAAAGAGAGGAAGAAATGTTAAACCTAGGAGATACAGAGAAGGGAGGGAGGGTGGAAGAAATATGGAATCCAGTCTTAACTTGTACAAAAGTCACAGCATTTTTGGCCATTTTAAGTACTAAAACTGCCCTCAACTTATACATGACTATATAAGGTACCTGACCAAAGCCTTAAGGAGCATCAGCCTTTAGAAACTTTGTGTACTCCATATAGAGTATCACTTAGACATTTATCTTGTATAAACATCTAAGTTCCCATTTCACAAAGCTGGAATCTGTTAGTGATCTATAATCTGTAGCTAAAATCATCTATAGCACCTGAAGATTGGAGAGTGGAGAATTTAACACCTATTTTTAAAAAGGGATCCTGGAGTGATTCAGAAATTAAAGACTAGTAAGCCTAATGTCAGCGCTGGGCAAAATAGTGAAAACTATTATAAAGAACAATGTCACTGAACACACAGACGAACATGGATTCAGTCAAGGAAAGTCTTTCCTCACCAATTTAATTCATTCTTTGAAGGCGTGAATAAACATGTGGATAAAGGTGATTCGGTTGATGTATCTAGATTTTCAGAAAGCGTTCACAAAATTCCTCATGAGAGACTCCTGAGAAAATTAAGAAATCATGGGATAGGAGGCAATGTTCCTTTGAGGAAAACATGGATAGAAAACAGAGGGTAGTATTAAATAGACAATTCACTCAGTGGAGGAGGGTGAATAGTGGAGTGCCCCAGGGATCTGTGCTACTTAACATATTTATTAAGGTTCAATATTTTTTATTGATGACAACGTGATATCATACATTCATGACCACACAATAAGTCCAGTGATGAAAACATTTAGCTGGTAAGATTACATGGCCTCCTGTCATCAATCTCCCCCCCCCCCACCCCCCTCCCTTACCCTGTTAATGCAAAAGACCTCTTACTCCGCTTTGATTAGTCAACATATAGACCAACGTACTAACCCCCCAGAAATACAAACAACTTTCCCAGGCAACTATATAACAGATAAACCAAAAACACTGAGCTAGAATCAAAGGATGATGCTAAATCAAACACCCCATCGAGACAGTCAGAGGGGGCCTGTGTTCTGATAGCCCTCTCTCCCCCTTCTCAAGGATGTCTCTGTCCATTAAAGTCTAGAACTATAATCCACCGAGTAATACTATCCCCCCCAACCCCCCCCCCCAACTCCTAGTCCCCCTCCCCCCCCCAATCTGCTCTACCCTTTGATTACCAATTCCAAAGAAGGGACAACCATATTTCATTTACTTGGCATTAGTTGCTGAGGAAGTAGCAGACAGCGCACCAAGTTTGTTAAGAATATTACTCCTCGCCTTGTGTGGCATTATATTAATGTAGCTCTCCCAGGTAAGGTATAACTTACTTTGTGTTTTAAAATTTAGCAGAGTCCTGGAGTTCCATCATAAGCAGCTCATGTAGACGATTCCACCATTGCCAAAAAGAAGGCCCCGTTCCTGCGTCCAATTAACAAGAATGCACTTCATACCAACAAGGAAGGCCTTATGAGCCAATACATTCTGATAGATCATACCCCCCTCCACTGGTGGCTGACATCCCAAGAGAATACACATAGCTAGCTGCTTCACCTCACACTTTCTGATCCTTTCTAAAAATTTAACTACTCGAATCCAGAATGCTGTTATAGCCGAACAGTCCCAGAAAGCATGGTAAAAGTTATGTGCCGCACCACAGCGTCTACATTGAGCCGATTCTAGGTGTCCCATTTGAAACAAACGGAACTGGGAGGTATACGCCTGATACATTACTCGAATCTGGCATTCCCTGAGAGCTGCGCTCTGCGTCCATTTCAGGACCCCTCTCCAGCCCCTCATCAAATCCCGTGTAGTGATATCCTTCTGTAAGTCCTCTGTCCATTTTGCTGCCACATCTTGTAAATTGCTCTGCGGGAGGACCTGCAGCAACCTTTTATATAATAGGGAAATTGAAACAGGGTCCCCTGATGCCATCTCAAATAAGTCCTCCATCTTAGTGGTCAAATCAACACCAAGCGCATCTCGAGGTAGTGAAACTATATAGCATTTAATCTGTTCATAGGCAAAGCAATCCCCCCATACTGATACATCCAATCGCAACTCCGACACTGTCTTAAGACTGCCATTGGGTTCCAGTAGCTGATGTAGAAATATATATTTCCCTTCTCCCCAGGACCTCAGTATTTTTTTTTTTTTTTTGTTACATTTGTACCCTGCGTTTTCCCACTCATGGCAGGCTCAATGCGGCTTACATGAGGCAATGGAGGGTTAAGTGACTTGCCCAGAGTCACAAGGAGCTGCCTGTGCCTGAAGTGGGAGTTCCTCAGTTCCCCAGGACCAAAGTCTACCACCCTAACCACTAGGCCCCTCCTCCACTTAACATATTTATTAATGATCTGGAAATTGGCACGATGAGCGAGATGAATAAATTTTCAAAAGAAACAAAACTATGCAAAGTTGTTAAAACATATGCAGATTGTGAAAACTTTCACAAAGACCTTAGGAAATTGGAAGACTGGGCATTTAAATAGCAAATGAGATTTACTGTGGAAAAATGCAAAGTGATGCACATTGGGACGAATAATATATATCACAGTTATTTGATGTTAGGTTTCACCTTAGGAGGCAGTACCCAAGAAAAAGATCCAGGGTTCGCCATGAACAATGCGCTGAAATCTTCTGCCCAGTGTGTGGTGGCAGCAGCCAAAAAAACAAACATGATGCTAGGAATTATTAAGAAAAGTTCACAAAATAAAGCGAAGAATATTATAATGCCTCTGTATGGCTCCATGGTGCGGCCACACCTTGAGTACTGTAAGCAATTCTGCCTGCCGTATCTAAAAAAAGGTAAAATTATGTATCATACCTGATAATTTTCTTTCCATTAACCATAGACTGGTGTGTTATGTCCATCTACCAGCAGGTGGAGATAGAGAGCAATCCTTTTGCCTCCCTATATGTGGTCATGTGCTGCCGGAAACTCCTCAGTATGTCGATATCAAAGCTCCATCCGCAGGACTCAGCACTTAGAGAATTACACCCACAAAGGGACACTCTGCCCAGCTCACCACCGCCGAAACGGGGGAGGGGAATTAACCCAGCTCATCCCCACACAAGTGGGGGAGGGGAATCCGTCCAGCTCATCCCCGTGGAGCAGGGGAAGAGGGACACCACCCCGCCGATGCGGGGGGATCTGGCTTATCCTGCAACCGCAACCACGGGAGGAGCTGACTGACCCTAACACCGCCGAAGCAGGAGGGGTACAAAGCTGCCCTACAGCCACACGAAGCGGGAGGGAGCGCCGGCAGAATTTAGGTCTCAATCCAGCCCCGTAAAACGGAGGGGAGAGGAATGCAGCAGCTCACTGTAACACAAAATCGTCTCAACTCCTGAAGAATCCAATTGAAAAAACTTGAACACGAAGTCCTCCTGAACAGGAACTGAAGACTAAACTTGAACCTGAAATGCAACCAGAATAAAAACAGTACAGATATCTGGGAGGGGCTATGGATTGATCAGCTATGATACATAATTTTACCTTCCATATCATCATGCTGATCAATTCATAGACTGGTGGGATGTACTGAAGCAGTACTCACCCAGGGCGGGACATTGAAATCCCTGACCGCAACACTGAAGCTCCAAACCAGGCCTCCGCCCGAACAGCCACAGTCAAGCGGTAATGCCTGGAGAAGGTATGGGCCGATGCCCAAGTTGCCGCCTTGCAAATCTCTTCCAAGGAGACGGACCCGGCCTCTGCCATCGAGGCCGCCTGAGCTCTAGTGGAGTGAGCCTTCAGCTGGATAGGCGGCACCTTCCCCGCGACCACATAAGCCGCTGCAATGGCTTCCTTGACCCATCTTGCCACTGTAGGCTTAGCAGCCTGCAGACCCTTACGAGGACCTGCAAACAGGACAAACAGATGATCCGACTTCCGGAAATCATTGGTCACTTCCAAGTATCTGATGATGACTCGTCTCACATCTAGATATTTGAGAGCAGAGTACTCCTCTGGGTAGTCCTCCCTACGAAAGGATGGGAGACAGAGCTGCTGATTCACATGGAAGCGAGAAACAATCTTGAGCAGGAAGGAAGGCACTGTGTGAATAGACACTCCTGCCTCAGTGAACTGCAGAAAGGGCTCTCGACATGATAGCGCCTGGAGCTCGGAAACTCTTCTGGCTGAAGTGATAGCCACTAAAAAGACTGCTTTCAACGTCAGGTCTTTCAGAGATGCCCTCGATAAGGGTTCAAAAGGCGGCTTCTGCAAGGCTCTTAGCACCAGATTGAGATTCCACGCAGGTACCACTGAGTGCAGAGGAGGGCGCATGTGATTAACGCCCTTGAGAAAGCACACCACATCTGGCTGCGAAGCCAGGGAAGCACCCTTCAGGCGGCCCCTGAAGCAAGCCAGAGCCGCTACCTGGACTTTAAGGGAACTGAGCGACAGACCTTTGTCCAGACCTTCTTGCAGGAACGCCAACACTGAAGAAATTGGAGCAGTGAAGGGAGAAAGTGAGCCTGCCTCACACCACGATGCAAAGGTACGCCAAACCCTGGCGTAAGCAGTAGAAGTAGAGCGCTTCCTTGCTCTCAGCATAGTGGCGATTACCTTGTCTCAGAAGCCCTTCTTCCTCAGACGCTGCCGCTCAATAGCCAGGCCGTAAGACCAAAGGGGGACGGATCCTCCATCACCACGGGACCCTGACGCAACAGGCCCTGCTCCGCTGGCAGCCGCAGAGGGCCGTCCACTGAGAGCCTGATCAAGTCCGCATACCAGGGACGTCTGGGCCAGTCCGGACCCACCAGGATTACCCGGCCCGAATGCTTTGCCACCCGTTCTAGCACCCTGCCCAACATGGGCCAGGGCGGGAACACGTAGAGAAGCTCCTGTGTCGGCCACTGTTGGAGAAGAGCATCTACTCCCAGAGCTCGAGGGTCCTGTCCTCTGCTGAAAAAACGCGGCACTTGGCAATTGGCCGATTACGCCATCAGATCTAGGCTCGGCTGGCCCCAGCACTTCGTGATGTCCAAGAACGCCTGAGCAGATAGCTGCCACTCTCCGGGATCCAAGGTATGGCGACTGAGAAAGTCCGCCTTGACATTCATGACTCCCGCAATGTGGGCCGCCGACAGCTGTTCCAGGTTCGCTTCCGCCCACTGGCATAGATTCATGGCCTCCTTGGCTAGAGGGGCGCTCTTGGTACCTCCCTGGCGGTTGACATAGGCCACAGCCGTGGCATTGTCCGACAGGACCCGTACTGGCTTCAACGCCAGTACCGGGATGAACTCCAAAAGCGCCAACCGAATGGCTCTGAGTTCCAGGAGGTTGATAGACCACTTTGCCTCTGCAGGAGACCAGAGCCCCTGCGCTGTCCTTCCCAAGCAGTGGGCTCCCCAGCCCGACAAAGAGGCGTCCGTCGTGACAACAACCCACTCCAGGGTCCAAAGAGGCATTCCTGTGGACAGCTTGTCTGTCCTCAACCACCAGCTCAGCGCCATGCGCACCGCTGGATCCAAGGGAAGGCGCACAGCGTAATCCTCCGACACTGGAGTCCATTGCTGCAGCAGAGAGTGCTATAGAGGTCTCATATGGGCCCTGGCCCAGGGCACTACTTCCATCGTGGCCGTCATAGAGCCCAACAGCTGCACATAGTCCCAAGCCCGAAGAGGAGAGGCTACTAGGAACTGGTCCACCTGAGCCTGAAGCTTGACAATCCGATTATATAGCAGGAACACTCTGCCCACTTGGGTGTCGAAACGAACTCCCAAATACTCCAGGGACTGAGTCGGGCGCAGCTGGCTTTTCTCCCAGTTGATGATCCACCCCAGGGAGCTCAAAAGAGCAATCACCCAGTCTGTAGCTCTGCCGCACTCTGCATAAGAGGGGGCTCAGATCAACCAGTCGTCCAGATAAGGATGGACTTGTACTCCTTCCTTGCGTAGGAAGGCCGCGATGACCACCATTACTTTGGAGAAGGTCCGCGGAGCAGTAGCCAACCCGAATGGGAGGGCTCTGAACTGGAAGTGTCGGCCCAGGACTGCAAAATGCAGAAAGCGTTGATGAGGAGGCCAGATGGGAATATGCAAGTAAGCTTCCCTGATGTCCAAGGATGCCAGGAATTCCCCTGCCTTCACTGCCGCTATAACAGAGCGGAGAGTCTCCATTCGGAAGTGTCGAACTTTCAAGGCCCGATTGACCCCTTTGAGGTCGAGGATAGGCCATACAGAACCTCCTTTCTTTGGTACCACAAAGTAAATGGAGTAACGTCCCTTGCCAAGCTGATCTTCTGGCACCGGAACGACCGCACCCAGGCGGATTAGATTGTCCAAAGTCTGCTGCACTGCCACAGCTTTGACCGGAGACTTGTAGGGAGAGAGTACAAACCCGTCTCTTAAGGGTCGGCAGAACTCTAGCTTGTAGCCGTCTCTGATGATTTCCAGCACCCAAGCGTCTGAAGTTACCCTGGTCCATTCGCTCAGAAACGAGGATAGGCGTTCTTCAATCTGCTCTGAGCCATGGACCAGGGCCCCGTCACTGGGTACGAGACCCTGGGGGAGGACCGGAGGACGCACCTCCGGAACGGCGGTCTCTGCGAAAGGAATGCTGCTTGGGGGAGAAGTTCCTTTTGAAGGAAGAGGAGGCAGAGGAGCTCGACTTGCCCGGGCGATACCGACAGGCTTCCTGAAACCGTCCTTTGGAGGGACCGGGGCGGGCACCACTGGCCCGAGCACTGACCTCCGGTAACCTCTTGCCTTTAGACGTGCCGAGATCGGTCACAATCTTGTCCAGCTCGACCCCAAAGAGCAGCTTGCCTTTAAAAGGCAACTTAGCCAGACGAGACCAAGAGGCGTGGTCAGCAGACCAATGCTTCAGCCAAAGCCAGCGCCATGCAGAGACTGTCTGAGCCATACCTTTTGCCAAGGCTCTTAAGACATCATACAGCAAGTCTGCCAAGTAGGCCAAGCCCGATTCCAGGGCCGGCCAATCAGCCCTCAAGGAAGGATCCGAGGGAGAAGCCCGCTGTACAATCGTCAGGCACGCTCTGGCCACATAGGAGCCGCAAACTGAGGCCTGCAAACTTAAAGCAGCCGCCTCGAAGGACGACTTTAAAGCCGCCTCCAATCTTCTGTCTTGGGCGTCCTTTAGGGCCGTGCCACCTTCCACCGGCAATGCCGTTTTCTTAGTCACCGCAGTGATTAAAGAATCCACGGTAGGCCAAAGAAAGGCGCTCACCTTCAGGGAGAGGATAGAGGCGGGACATAGCACTATCCACTTTAAGGCTCGCTTCTGGGAAATCCCATTGAGCCGAAATCAAGGTGTGCATGGCTTCATGCACGTGGAAGGTTCTAGGCGGGCGCTTCGTCCCCAGCATAATGGAAGAGCCAGCAGAGGCTGAGGGAGAGACGTCCTCCGGAGAGGAAATCTTCAAAATGCTCATGGCCTGCACTAACAGGTTGGGCAAATCCTGAGCGAAAAATCCGCGCTGCAGAGGGGTCATCCGCTCCATCCGAGCGGGAATCCGTCTCCTCCAAGGAATCCCCAAAGGACCGTTGGGAGAACTCAGATACGCTGCCCTCATCTACATCAGAGGAGACCGAGTCCTCTATCTGGAAATCCACCCGAGGGCATTTGCTTCCGAAGGCCTCAACCCCTTTATCAGACAGGGGGGCAGGGGCAGCGTTTTGCATAAGAAAAGCCTGATGCAGCAGCAAAATGAACTCAGGGGAGAACCCCCCCCCCCCGAACTGTGCACTTCTGCAGCTTGGGCCATGGCCCTAGATGCACCCTCAACCGGCGCTCGCAAGAGCGGGTGAGAAACGTGCTGCGCATCCAAAATGGCGTCCGGCGCGAAACTCCGAGAAGGAGCCGCGCGGGAAGAACGGCGCTTAACTTTGGCCGCTTTCTTACCGTCGCCCGAATCAAGGGCGACCATAGTATTAATGTCTCCCAGCTCGAGGGCGGCCCAACAAGCCGTCCGAGCAGAGTAGCCGGCCAACATGGAGTGGGCGAGCAGCGGGGGATGGGCGCTTATGGCGGGAAAAACCGCCGCACCGGAGGAAGAACCGGGACACTGACCGGACTCCAAACTGATGCCCAACAAAGGCGATTCAGGCTTTGAAACCCCCGCATCCCCGCTAGACGCACACCCGCGGTCCAGGGAGCGAATCTTCGCGCCCTCGCCCTCCGACGCCATAAGCCACGTGGAGACCGAACGGGGAACCCCCTGCCCACTATAAAAAGGTTAAATTACCTGCTTCGTGCTCTGAGCAGTAATGAACTGGTGTCCCAGTGATCAGCTGCAATAAACGCTGATATAAACGTTGAAATAAACGCCCTTAAAGGACGTCCAAAAATTTTTTTTTTTTTTTTTTAACGGAGCCAGTGGGAGGCGGGAGAGAAGGAGGGACCTGGCACCACCAGGTTTGCACTTGCTCAAGAAGAGCCCTCAACCCCAGGTACTCAACAAAACCTAAGAATTAGGCTTGGAGACCTAGCCAGTGCTGCTGCTGTGTGTGACCACCACCTGCTGAGATAGAGAACATACTGAGGAGTTTCTTGTGGCTCATGAACATAAGTGTTGCTATACTGGGACAGACTGAAGGTCCATCAACCCCAGCATCCTGTTTTCAACAGTGGCCAATCTAGGTTACAAGTACCTTGAAAGATCCCAAAACAGTACAATACTTTTTATGCTGCCTATCCTAGAAATAAGTAGTGGATTCTCTCCAAGTCCATCTTAATAATGGCTTATGGACTTCTTTTTTAGGAAGCTATCCAAACTTTTTTAAACCCAGCTAAGCTGTTTTTACTACATTCTCTGGCAACGAATTCCAGAGTTTAATTACACACTGAGTGAAGAAATATTTTCTCCAATTAGTTTTAAATTTACTACTTTGTAGCTTCATTGCATGCTCCCTAGTCCTAGTTCCACTCCACTCATTATTTTAAAGACCTCTATCATATTTCCCCTCAGTCGTCTTTTCTCCAAGCTGAAGAGCCCTAGCCACTTTAGCCTTTCCTCACAGGGAAGTTATCCCATCCCCTTTATCATTTTTCTCACCCTACTCTGTACCTTTTCTAATTCCACCATATATTTTTTTTGAGATGTGGTGACCAGAATTGCACACAGTATTCGCGGCGTGGTCGCACCACAGAACAATACAAATACATTATAACGTCCCCATTTTTTGTTTTCCATTCCTTTCCTAATAATACCTAACATTCCATTAACTTTCTTAGCCTCCGCCGCACACTGAGAAGACAGTTTCAATGTGTCATCAATGATGTCACCTAGACTGTGACTCCTAATGTGGAACCTTGATTCACGTAACTATAGTTCGGGTTCCTCTTTCCCCACATGCATCACTTTGCACTTGCTCACATTAAACTTCATCTGCCATTTGGATGCCCTGGCTACTAGTCTTGTAAGGTCTCTTGAAATTCATCACTATCCTCTTGCGATTTAACAACTATG
The DNA here is from genome assembly GCF_901765095.1 of Microcaecilia unicolor. Taxonomy (NCBI): domain Eukaryota; kingdom Metazoa; phylum Chordata; class Amphibia; order Gymnophiona; family Siphonopidae; genus Microcaecilia; species Microcaecilia unicolor. Next base: position 64,620,735 of record NC_044039.1, on the reverse strand, counting down.
AATAACTTTATGTCATCAGCAAATTTAATTATTATTATTACCATTTGTATAGCGCTACCAGACGCACGCAGCACTGAACACCTGACACAGAGACAGTCCCTGCTCAATAGAGCTTACAATCTAAAGTAATACAGACAGACAAGACAATAAGGGCAAGTACTGGGTGAGAAGGACAAGGGGAGGCAAATGAGCAGTGGCTAGGAGCCAAAAGCAGCAGTGAAAAGGTGGGTTTTCAGCATAGATTTGAAAATAGGTAGAGATGGAGCAAGACGTACAGGCTCAGAAATTTTATTCCTGGCATAAGGTGCCACGAGAGAAAAGGAACGAAGCCTGGAGTTAGCGGTGGAGGCGAAGGGGGACGACAAGAGAGACTTTTCCAGCGAGTGGAGATCACGGGGAGGAATGTAGGGAGAGATGAGAGTGGAGAGGTAGTGGGGGGCTACAGAATGGATGCATTTAAAGGTCAGTAAGAGAAGTTTGAACTGTATACGGAAGCGGACAGGGAGCCAGTGAAGCGACTTGAGGAGTGGGCTAGTGTGGGTATAACGATTTTGGCGGAAAATAAGCCGTGCTGCAGAATTTTGGACAGATTGGAAAGGAGAAAGATGACTGAGCAGAAGACCAGTGAGAAGTAAATTGCAATAATCCAAGCGAGAGGTGACACGGGTGTGGATAAGGGTTTTGGCAGCATATTCAGAAAGGAAGGGGCGAATTTTGTTAATGTTGTAGATAAAGAAACGACAGGTTTTGGCGATCGGTTGAATATGTGCAGAGAAGGAGAGAGAGGAATCAAAGATGACACCAAGATTACGAGCCGAAGAGACAGGGAGGTTGTGAGAGCCATTAACAGAGACAGAGAATGGGGGAAGAGGGGAGGTGGACTTAGGGGGAAAATGAGAAGTTCAGTTTTAGTCATGTTTAGCTTCAGATGGCGAAGAGACATCCAAGTAGCAATGTCAGACAAGCAGGATGAAATTTTGTCCTGGATTAAGGTTGAGATTTCAGGGGTGGAGATGTAGATCTGAGAATCATCCGCGTAAAGATGGTACTGAAAACCGTGGGATGAATCAGGGTACCAAGGGAAGAGGTATAGATGGAGAAGAGGAGGGGTCCAAGGAGGCACACCAACTGTAAGCGGGATGGAAGTTGAAGAGGAACCGCCAGAGTGAACACTGAAAGTGCGACGTGAGAGGTAGGAGGAAAACCAGGACCCTGGAATCCAATCGAGGATAGCGTATCTAGGAGTATGGTGTGGTCAACAGTGTCGAAAGCAGCAGATAGGTCAAGAAGGATAAGGACAGAGTAGAGACCTCTGGATTTAGCCAGCAGCAGGTCATTAGAGACTTTGGTAAGTGCAGTTTCAGTAGAATGAAGTGGGCGGAAACCAGATTGGAGTGGGTCAAGAATAGGATGAGAAGAAAGAACGTGAAGACAACGGCAGTGAACGACGCGTTCAAGTAATTTGGAGAGGAAAGGGAGAAGTGAGATGGGGTGCTAGTTGGAGGGACAGGTAGGGTCAAGTGAGGGTTTTTTAAGGAGTGGAGTGACAACAGCATGTTTGAAGGCCGTAGGAACAGTTGCAGTGGAGAGTGAAAGATTAAGGATGTGGCGGATGACAGGAATGATAGTAGAAGAGATAGTGTTAAGTAGATAAGTGGGGATGGGATCAGAGGAACAGGTCGTACATTTAGAGGAGGAAAGAAGAAGGGCAGTTTCCTCAGTAGAAACTTCAGAGGAGGAGGGAAAAAGAGGGAGGAAGGAGAGTAGGGGGTATGAAATAAGGGAGAGAGAGGTGGGGAGGGTTTGGATGAAAATTCAAGGTTAATCTTACGGATTTTTATTATGGAAGTGCTCAGCTAGCGTCTGAGGAGAAAGAGAAGGGGGAATTGGGGACAGAGGCACTTTGAGAGAGAGTTCAGTGTGGCGAAGAGAAGTCGAGGGTTAGCACCAACGGAATTGTCAATTGGGTGAAGTAATCCTGTTTGGCAAGTGAAAGGGCAGATTGGAAGGAGTTTAGCATGAATTTGAAATGAATGAAGTCAGGAAGGGTGCGGGCTTTAAGCCAAGAACGTTCAGCAGAGCGGGCACAGGAACGAAGGTAGCGGATTTTAGAGGTCAGCCAAGGCTGGGGTTTGGAACACTTAGAGGACGGGACATGGAAGGGGCAAGAGTGTCCAGAGCAGAGGAGAGAATAGTATTATAGGAAGAAACGGCTTCATTGACAGACTTAGATAGAGTGGTGGAGTGGCCTAGTGGTTAGGGTGGTGGACTCTGGTCTTGGGGAACTGGGGAACTGAGTTCGATTCCCACTTCAGGTACAGGCAGCTCCTTGTGACTCTGGGCAAGTCACTTAACCCTCCATTGCCCCAGGTACAAATAAGTACCTGTATATAATATGTAAGCCGCATTGAGCCTGCCATGAGTGGGAAAGCACGGGTGTACAAATTGTAACAAAAAAAAAAAAGGTTAGAGACACAAGAGGACAGAGTAAGGGGGTCAATAGCTTGAAGATTCCTAGATGTGGGAGTTGAGATTGGGTGGGACTGGGAGGAGGGTGCTAAGTGTGAAGGTTAATAGGTGATGGTCAGAAAGGGGGAGAATTGAGGAACAGAAGCTGGAGGGAAAGCAGTTAGAGGAGAGGATAAGGTCGAGACAGTGACCATTTTGGTGGGTGGGTGCAGAGGAGCACAGCTGATAATTGAATGAGGACGTTAAGGCAAGGAATTGGGAAGCAAAAGAGTCAGAGGAATCATCGGTATGGATGTTAAAGTCACCAAGGATGATAGAGGGGGATGTAGGATCATGAAAGAAGGAAAGCCAGGTGTCAAAATCAGTGAGAAAGGATGAAAGAGACTTATCAGGGGGACAATAAATTACTGCCAGTCGGAGAGGCAGAGGAGAGAAAGGCGGATGGAGTGGACCTCAAAGGACAAAAAACAGTGAGACTGGGGTGGAAGAAGAATTTGGAATTTGCAGGAGGGAGAGAGTAGCAACCCAACGCCACCACCACGCCCAGCAGGGTGAGGGGTATGAGAGAAAAGATAACCACCATGGCAAAGGGCTGCAACAGAAGTAGAGTCATCAGGGGAGAGCCAAGTTTCACTTAAGGCAAGTAGATGGAGGGAATGAGAAATGAAGAGGTCGTGAATGTAGGGAAGTTTATTGCAGATGGAGCGGGCATTCCATAGGGCACAAGAGAAGGGTAAGGAGTAAGAGGGAAGTAGAGGAATAGAGATGAGATTTGAGACGTCACGATGTGGTCTGCATAAGTAGGAAGAAGGCAGAAGAGGAGGACAAGGATTGGGATTGATGTCACCAGCTGAGAGTAAGAGGAGGAGTAAAAGAGAGCGGAGGAGAGGAGGAGAGGTATGGCCACGAAGGCGTCGAAGGCATGAGGTACTCAGGTAGAATGGGGAAGGCACAATGGAGGGAAGAAAGAGATGAAGATTAAAAGCTGAGAAGGAGGAAGGGGGTAAAAGAGAAGGAGAGGTGATGAAATCAGTAGATGGGCAGTGAGTTCCTGTAATGGACAGCGGTAAGGGGTGAGGGAAAAGATTAGGAAGGGACAGGGCAAGAAAAAGAATGTGTATAGGGGCCATAAATAAAGTCTGAAGTACTTTCAGGTGCTAGGTGGGAACGGCAGTTGAACTTTCAGGTATTAAGTAAAAACAGCAACTGAAACATTAAGTCAATAGCTGATGGAAGGAAGGATGGGGTCGAGGCTGAAGACAAGCAGGACTGGAATTGGCTGGAGCAGAAGGACCAAAGGCTGGGTGGAGTCAAGGCTGACGACAAGCAGGACTGGAACAGGCTGGTACAGTAGGACCGAAAGCTGAAGCAGATGAGGCTGAAGACGAGCAGGACTGGAATAGGCTGGAGCAGGAGGACTGGAACAAGGGATCGAAAGCTGGAGTAGTTGAGACTGAAGATGAGCAGAGTTGAAACAGAAGGCCCGAAGGCTGAAGCAGATGAGGCTGAAGACAAGCAGGACTGGTGCAGAAGGACCGAAGGCTGGAGCAGATGAGGCAGAAGACAAGCAGGACTGGTGCAGGAGGACCAAAGGCTGGAGCAGATGAGGCTTGAGACGAACAGGCTGGAGCAGGAGGACTGGAACAAAGGCTGGAGTAGTTGAGGCTGAAGACGAGCAGAGCTGAAACAGAAGGCCCGAAGGCTGGAGCAGATGAGGCTGAAGACAAGCAGGACTGGTGCAGGAGGACCAAAGGCTGGAGCAGATGAGGCTGGAGACGAACAGGCTGGAGCAGGAGGACTGGAACAAACTGAAGGCTGGAGTAGTTGAGGCTGAAGACGAGCAGAGCTGAAACAGAAGGGCCAAAGGCTGGAGTAGTTGAGGCTGAAGACGAGCAGAGCTGAAACAGAAGGGCCAAAGGCTGGAGTAGTTGAGGCTGAAGACGAGCAGAGCTGGAACAGAAGGGCCGAAGGCTGGAGTAGTTGAGGCTGAAGACGAGCAGAGCTGGAACAGAAGGGCCGAAGGGCTGGAGTAGTTGAGGCTGAAGACGAGCAGAGCTGGAACAGAAGGGCCGAAGGCTGGAGTAGTTGAGGCTGAAGACGAGCAGAGCTGGAACAGAAGGGCCGAAGGCTGGAGTAGTTGAGGCTGAAGACGAGCAGAGCTGGAACAGAAGGGCCGAAGGCTGGAGTAGTTGAGGCTGAAGACGAGCAGAGCTGGAACAGAAGGGCCGAAGGCTGGAGTAGTTGAGGCTGAAGACGAGCAGAGCTGGAACAGAAATTTGTACAGCGCTGCGTAACCCTAGTAGAGCTCTAGAAATGTTAAGTAGTAGTAGTAAGGCTGGAGTAGTTGAGGCTGAAGACGAGCAGAACTGGAACAGAAGGACCGAAGGCTGGAGTAGTTGAGGTTGAAGACGAGCAGGACTGGAACAGAAGGACCGATGATTGGAGCAGATGAGGCTGAAGACAAGCAGGACTGAAACAGAAGGACCGAAGGCTGGAACAGATGAGGCTGAAGACGAGCAGGACTGAAACAGAAGGACCGAAGGCTGGAGCAGATGAGGCTGAAGACGAGCAGGACTGAAACAGAAGGACCGAAGGCTGGAGCAGATGAGGCAGAAGACAAGTAGGACTGGTGCAGGAGGACCAAAAGCTGGAGCAGATGAGGCTGGAGACAAGTGGGCCTGAAGCAGAAGGACAGAAGGCTGGAGCAGATGAGGCTGAAGATAAGTGGGACTGGAACTAGCTATCACATAATAATGCCTTTTACTAGGAAAACCTTTATATCCTTTAATTCTTTACTGACAGAGAGCAGCAACACAGTCTCCCTGTTCACACCGGTTCAAGCCTTCCCAACTTGGTCACTTGATGCAGTATGGAGCAGATAATGCAGGCTGGCAGTCCAGCCACGTGGTGTCAGCAGGCAAGCCCCGAATCGCAACACTCCACGTCCCGCAAACCTTCCAGGTGGACCCGTCAGGCGCAGGAATCAGACGGCGAGACGGAGGCAAGACACCCGGATGGCGTCCGACCAGCCCCTGCAGCCGCTCCCGAGGTGTCCGAGTGAGCAACGCCGCTCGCTGCCCTGTTCAATCGCCAACCCACACACTAAGCTGGACGTCGGTGGGGGCACATCAACAGAGGCATCCGATGGAGCAGGGCCGCGAAGGAAGAACCGCGGCCAGACTGAAGGTCGAATTGACGGCTGGCTCCGGAGCCGCGGAGGAGGTCTGTCAGTGAGGTAGGCCCAGCCGGGGGCGGGGGGGGGAGGAGGTCCACAATTACCTCGGAGGTCCGCAAACCAACCTGGGGGTCACAAACCTCACCAGAGGCAGCTCTAACCAAACAGCTGCACCCCAAAGATGTTTTCTGGCTGGGACAAACACCGAAACAGCTCCGTTACAGGCCACAATATGAGCAGGTCTCGGGAGCAGCACCAGTCACACAATCTCTACACAGCGGCCATCTTACAGAATTACCTCATTATTTATTCCCATCTCTAGATCATTTATAAATATGTTAAAAATACAGCGGTCCCAGCACAGACCCCTGGGGAACCCTACTAATTACCCTTCTCCATTGAGAATACTGACCATTTAACCCTACTCTCTGTTTTCTATATTTTAACCAGTTTTTAGTCCACAGTAGAACACCACCTCCTATCCTATGACTCTCCAATTTCCTCTAGAGTCTTTCATTAAAGTACATAAGAACATAAGAGTAGCCATACTGGGTCAGACCAGTGGTCCATCTAGCCCAGTATCCTGTTTTCCAAACAGTGGCCAAACCAGGTCACAAGTACCTGGCAGAAACCCAAATTGTGGCAACATTCCGTACTACAAATCCCAGGTAAAGCAGTTGCTTCCTATGTCTGTTTCAATATCAGACTATGGACTTTTCCTCCAGGAATTTGTCCATACCTTTTTTAAACCCAGAGCTTAACTACTCGTTGAGTGAAAAATATTTCCTCCTATTTGTTTTTAAAGTATTTCCATGTAACTTCCTTGAGTGTCCCCTAGTCTTTGTACTTCTGGAACGAGTAAAAAAAAAATTGTTTTATTTATTTCAACTCATTCTACACTAAGAACTGAAGGGTGGCTAATTAATCTTTAAAAAGGGCACCCAGAGACATTTTTGGGAGCCTGGCATTAGTACCGGGCAAAATGGTAGAAAACTATTCTGGAAAACAGAATCACTTGCCCATATAGAGGCATATTTTAATAGGACAAAATCATTACCGATCAGAAGGGAATTCTTGATTTTTTTTTAAGTGTTAATAAACATGAGGATAAGGGTAAGTGACAGCGCTATAGAAATGCTAAGTAGTAGTAGTATTGTAGCATACTTCGATTTTCACAAGCCTTCATGAGAGATTTGCGGGTTTATTCAAAGAGTGGGATAGGAAACAACACCTTACAGTGGGCTATATAAATGGTATGGGATTTGCGTTACAAGAAGTATGAGGAGATACTTGTTGACCTGAACATATATACCCTGGAGGAAAGGAGAAACAGGGGTGATATAATACAGACGTTCAAATATTTGAAAGGTATTAATCTGCAAACGAACCTTTTCCGTAGAGGGGAAGGCGGTAGAACGAGAGGACATGAAATAAGATTGAAGGGGGGCAGACTCAAGAAAAATGTCAGGAAGTATTTCTTCACGGAGAGAGTGGTGGATGCTTGGAATGCCCTCCCGCGGGAGGTGGTGGAAATGAAAACGGTAACGGAATTCAAAGATGCATGGGATAAACATAAAGGAATCCTGATCAGAAGGAATGGATCCTCAGGAGCTTAGCGGAGATTGGGTGGCAGAGCTGGTGGTGGGGAGGCGGGGATAGTGCTGGGCAGACTTATACGGTCTGTGCCAGAGCTGGTGGTGGGAGGCGGGACTGGTGGTTGGGAGGTGGGGATAGTGCTGGGCAGACTTATACTGTCTGTGCCAGAGCCGGTGGTGGGAGGCGGGGCTGGTGGTTGGGAGGCGGGGATAGTGCTGGGCAGACTTATACAGTCTGTGCCCTGAAGAGGACAGGTACAAATCAAGGTAGGGTATACACAAAAAGAAGCACATATGAGTTTATATTTTTGGGCAGACTGGATGGACCGTGCAGGTCTTTTTCTGCCGTCATCTACTATGTTACTATAACTGGAAGCCGGATAAAAATAGAAAAAGAGGAGAATTTAAAAAAAAACAGTCAGTGTTCCCCAGTGGAGTGCCCCCATAATCTGTACTGAGACCTATGCAATTTTTTTTTTTTTTTACATACTTAGAGAACCTGGAAAAGGAAGCAACAGGTCAGATGATATGAAGTTCGATTTTGCATACAATGTCAAGATGAGAAATGGGATACACATGATACACATATACTTTCCAGTGTATTTTTATAAAAGGCTCCACTGAGCTGTAACTCACTTCTGCAGGGTGGCTGCCTCTCTGACATTCGCCGCTTAAAAGTGTCCAGAATATTGAAGTTAAGATCATTACCAACTCCTGCAAGTACAACCACGTAACTCTACTTCTGCACCAGGAGCACTGCATACCAGTCACCCATCGCATTACATATAAAACCTAGTTCTTGCACATAAAACCTACCATACACACCAACTGCCCTATCTTTTCACAGCTTATCACTCCCTACATCCCAGTTCAATCTCTTCGATCGTCTCAGAAACACTGTCTAACAATACCTTCTTGCCATTACAGTGTAATGGCTCCCACCTTATGGAATTCCCTACTCCTAACACTAAGATCGGAATCTTCATGTACCACTTTTAAATCAGAACTAAAGACATTCCTATTTCGGGATGCTTTTCCCTCCTAATGTCTCAAGTGATGTTCCCTGCTATGCTCGCCCCCGAGGATCGGACTTCTAAACAACAGCTATTCTGCTGAATGAATGGATAACCAATTCCCTTTTCCTTCTATTCTCTGATATGGAGCAGAGGAGTAACCTAGTGCAGTGATGGCGAACCTATGGCACGCGAGCCAGAGAGGGCACGCGCGCCGTCACCTCAGCCAGTTCCCGCCCCCCCCTCCAAAATTTAAAACTCATACCTGCGCGGGGTTAAGGCGGCGTTGGCAGCGACAGCAGCAGTGAAAAGCGTGCTGGGCTGGCTCGGCGCGCCTTCAGCCTTCCCTTCTGTCTCTCAAGCTCTTGTCCCGCCCTCATTTCCTGTTTCCGCAAGGGCGGGACCAGAGCTTGAGAGACAGAAGGGAAGGCTGAAGGCGCACCGAGCCAGCACACTTTGAACTGCTGCTGTCGCTGCCGACGCCGCCTTAACCCCGCGCAGGTATGAGTTTTACATTTCGGAGGGGGGGTGGGCGGGTGGGCGGGCGACCTGGTGCTCGGAGGGAGGGAAGAAAGCCTGATGCTGGGTGGGAGGGAGGGAGGGAGGGAGGGATGCCTGGTGCTTAATGCTGGGTGGGAGGGAGGGAGGGAGGGGTGCTTGGTGCTGGGTGGGATGCCTGGTGCTGGGTGGGAGGAAGGTAGGGGTGCCTGTTGCTTGATGCTGGGTGGGTGGGAAGCCTGGTGCTGGGTGGGAGGGAGGGGTGGCTGGTGCTTGATGCTGGGTGGGTGCTTGATGCTGGGTGGGAGGGAGGGATGCCTGCCTGCCTGGTGCTTGATGCTGGGTGGGAGGGAGGGAGGGATGCTTGGTGCCTGGTGCTGGGTGGGATGCCTGGTGCTGGGTGGGAGGTGTGCCTGGTGCTTGATGCAGGGTGGGAGGGAGGGAGGGGTGCTTGATGCCTGGTGCTGGGTGGGAGGGGGAGAGGAGGGTGGCTGGACATGGGTGGATGGAGGGGAGGGCAGGGAGGAGAAAAACTGCACATGGATGGAGAAAATAGGCAAAAGCTGGATCCACATTATACCTTCTCCAGTCAATTCCACAGAGGAGGACCCAGCTTTTACTTATGGATGGAGGGCAAGAAATGAAGAAGAAAGGAGGAAAGTAAAGAAATAAATGGAAAGAAAGCCCTGGAAACGGAGTTAAGAGAACAGATAGAGAGAAGCATAATCAGAGACTCGGACCAATATGGATAGAAAAACAAAATCACCAGACAACAAAAGTAGAAAAAATCATTTTATTTTCATTTTAGTGTTTGGAATATGTCCAATTTGAGAATTTACATCTGCTGTCTTATTTTGCACTGGGTATACTGGAGCTGTAACAGCTTACAGAAATGATTTATAATGAAAACAAATCATGTTATTTTTTTCTCCTACACTAGTATAATAGTTTCAATGATGTCTGTTATATGTGCCATGGCTGGTGTAAAGGGTGTGGCTATCATAGGGGTGGAGTCACATGTGGTGACCCCGCCCATAATGAGTACCGGCACCTGCGATAATTAGATTTTGAGTTGCTGTTTGGGCACTCGGTCTCTGAAAGGTTCGCCATCACTGGCCTAGTGGTTAGTGCAGTGGACTTTGATCCTGGGGAACTGAGTTCGACTCCCACTGCAGCTCCTTGTGACTCTGGGCAAGTCACTTAACCCTCCATTGCCCCTGGTACAAAATAAGTACCTGAATATATGTAAACCGCTTTGAATGTAGTTGCAAAAACCTCAGAAAGGCAGTATATCAAGTCCCACTTCCCTTTCCCACTTTTCGGGGGGAGGGGGCTTCTCTAGCTCTTTCCTATCATTAATGTAGTTCCTTTTCTTTCTCCCACCTCATAATTTTGACATTGTACACCGCTCATAGTACACTCAAGATTAAGTAAAACTTGAACAGAGTGCCTTCTGCAAATTATTCATATGTATTCCTGTGAATCCTTATACAAATATCAGCACTTCCGACAGTCATTTCAGTAAGAAAACTTTCAACAGAAGCAGCAGCATTCTGGTTTTGCCTGTGTGAGTGCCAAATTTTACAGAACCTGGATGTCCAGAATTAGCTATTTTAAGATTATTGCAACTTAATGTATGTTGTCTGTAGTGAGGCCTGCAGGTAGTCCAGAATACTGCCTTTCGCTTGATTGTCTCTTTGAATAAATTCAAGCCTCTGTCTTCCTATTTTTTGGAATTACATCAAAGGCTCAGATTTATTTTCAGTTAGGAATTACAGTTTTTAGGATGCTGCAGGGTGAGGCTCCCTTTTATTTAACTGCAGCGATGAATGTATTCTTAGAGGTTAAATCAGGTCAGTTTCAATGTCAATATTTAATGTCCTTTTCTGCAGTCAGGAAGGTCAGATATACTAAATTTTTGTCACTCACCATCAGGCTCCAACCTTCTGGAACTCATTGCTGTTTGAGCTATGGATTAGTACCGTTTTTATTATTTTGTGGGGGATTGCTTAAGACATTTTTGTTTAGGAAATATGTAGTAGAATCTTTTGAGTTGCTGTGCTAGTTATATTATGTTGTTGAGTGTGGTAGGTTTAATAAAATTGTATTTCTGAACATTGTGTTCACTCTTTTACTTTGCAACCCGCAGTGAACTGTATTGGTACTTGCCGACTATAAGTTCTGTATACAATAAATAAATACAATTTACGAACTGCCTTTATGAAGGGATTCAACCAAAGTTGGTGCACAACAGGCATAGCACAGGTATACTTGGATATAAGCAAATTACATCATAGTAATAACAATATGATACAGTAATATACAAATTAAAACAGTACTGTAGATGATGCACCTAAATAGGCAACACAGTAAAACATTCAAACCAATCTGATACAGTGTCAACACAATACATTGAAATGTCTTAATAGGAATTTGCCGACATAAAGACAGGACATACAAACAGATAAGTATACACCGGAATCAATAAATGTGAGTGGCTAGACTGAGGGTAAATTATATGTGCAGGTGAATAATGTATGTGGATTAAATAATGTATGTGAATTGGTCTCAGATTACAAGGTGTGTGGCAACAAATTAATGAAAATAAATACATTTTTTGGGAACTTTTGAGGGGGGATATATAAACCAGAAAAGAATATGCCCCTTCAAATCACTGATGCAAACTCAAGATTCAAAATGAGAAGTTTAGCTGACACATCTGCTTCAGAAAAGGTGTGAAAGCTAACATTTATGCTTGCCTTAAAGTATAATGTGTGCCCATTTTTAGACTCGCAGACAACCAACAGACTCAAATGTTTAAAAATGGTCTTCTAACCCTGTCCAAACAGATTATCATCAACTATTTTTTGTGAAGTCTCTGAAATTTCTTTTCACCATGGCATGATGAGTTTCCAACTAACTTTTATGGTAAAAATGTTGTTTGAGAGCGTTTTTAACCCACTGTTCGTCATTTTGGAATCTTATTGTAAGAATGCTCAGATCTCCCTCCTAACGAAGAACACAAAACAAGGGAGCCCTTGTCGAAGATTTTGTTCACCTGTGCGACAATGTGGATTGTGCTATGTTGGATGATGGCTATGTCTGGAATCGCCTGTTGAAATCTGAAGGTCGACATCTTGCCTCACAGTTATGGAGATAAGTTCATTGTGCACAAGGGTGTTTTTTTCAATTTAAAAGTTTTTTCTGAGTTCAATGTAGAAATTTTTGGGGTTGTTGAATGTCTACTGAAATAAAGACTATATTGTTTAGTGATCTTCTGTTTTTTTGGGAACATCATTTTTTTTTCTCCATTTAAGTTGTTTTCTGCTGTTTCTTTTTTTCAAGTTTTCAGTAAAGAAACCAGTGATAGAAGCCACTTTTTGGGTGGTTACATTGTGGGAGCCCCCTATAGCAGTTGAGGTTTTATTTATTTAAGAAATTTTCTAATACACAGTTGGTCTTTGTTTATAGGCATTCTTTAGCAAAATATATTTTTTGGGATTTTTCTTGCATTTGACATTTTGCAATCTAACTGAAGACCAAATTCAGTCATGCAAATTTACTTTGCAAGATAGTTTACATGTGAGGAAAGAAAATAGAAGAAGTTAGCTTTTGCAAATTTGAAACCTCCAAATGAAAAGAGCAAAGGCCTACACAAAACTACTTAGGTAATATATTTATCAGCTTTTAATTTAAGAATACATTAAAACAACTGCTATACAAAACCGTCATACACAACATAATCCAAATATAACTTAATTAAAACCCATGTTCTGGCATCATGCTTGCATCAGGGGGGTATATACATCAGCATTAATAGTTGAGAAATACTTTATTCACATGTAGTTTGAAATGGAAGCCAGGGTTCAAATCCTACTGATGCTCCTTATGACCTTATGTAAGGTCACTTAATCCTCCATTGCCTAATTTAAACCTTCTGAAGATAGGGAAATGCCTACTATATGTGAATGTAATGTGACCTAAATCTGAAATCAACAGTTGTAGTCTTGTGTGTGTGGGGGGGGGGGGAAACCTTTGGATACTGAATTGGGTCCCTTCCTCCCATTGCTCATTGCTAATATGACCACCATGCTCCTTGCCTCACTCACCCCCCCAACCAAAAAAAAAAAAATAAGCAGGAAAAATATGACTATGGTACTACTGCTTCAAACATCTGGCAATATCAAAATTATTTCACATGCCCTTTATATACTGGCATCAATTTCTTGACAGTGTTTTATTTTGTAGCATATACACCAATGATAATACGCTTACCTCATGATACCCTGGTTCTTGCTACAATTCACACATGCATTCCGTTGGCATCTGAAACATTCAGCAGTAAACTGCAGCCATGCATCCAGATGTTTGCAAGAACACTTGCTGGCCAGCTCAATTTCATGGATAGCTTTTGAGAGGAATTGTAAGAGACTCTGAAATATATTTTCTTCTGCCATTTCTCTGAAATATGAAAATACATATATGAAAATTACAATAGAACTCTGAATTCAGACACAGCACAAAAGAATCTACCAATTTTAAGTTTGAGTCACATATGCAGAATCATAAATTATTCTGTAAAAATAAAATTACTGCACAGAAAAGTAATATTCCTTGATGGAATTATTTCTACCAGAAGAAAACATTGTTAATCATTTTGGTCAAGTGGGACAAAAAACTGACATGTCTGAAAAAAGGAATTTACTCCTGTACATTATCATATTTTCATTTACAGAATTTGTGGTGAAATTATTTTACTTGCTCATTTCCTTTCCTTGAGTCCTGCTAGAACAGCCCAGACCAATAGTCAGTCTAGCCCTAAGAGATCTAAGCTCTTTAAGTGGGGGGAGGAGTCCAGAATTAAACTTTTTTTTTTCCTTAGAGCTGAAAGTGAGTCAGAGTTTCATTCTGGACTTTTTTTGCTTCTTTAAAGAACCTGCAACTCTTAGGGCTAGACCAGTGGCTCTCAACTGTTTTTCATTTGGGATATAGAGATGGACAATGCTTGCATGTGTAACACAATGCATACATGACCCCAGTGCAATTTTTCTAGCAAAAAAAGGTGCCGGTACTCAAATGCCAGGCCACCCTTCAGGGGTGGGGTGATCACTGAGGGACTCACCCCACAATAGCCAGGCCCCCTGCAACCAGTCACAGAATCTATGACAAGGCAGAATTGGTGTGTTGAGCCTGAGCTCGTTCATTAAAACTTGTGGTCCATGGGTCAAGTTTAGCAGACACTGGAAAAGGTGCCGGTTCTCACTTAAGTGCAAGGGTCTGGGACCAAAGAAATACATGCAGTTAACCAAAGCGTGCATAACCGTTGTGACCAAAAGAAGCTTGACATCTGATAAACATATGTACAGTACTGTTTATACGTACAGTATACAGTATTATATGACTTCCATAGAGAAATGTGCTAATTCTGATCTGAATGGGGATTGTGGGGTTACGTTGGGCATGGAAGAAGTTTGCCATGGGATTCCTGAGGGAGTGTAGTCAAAATATCTGGTGACTCCAAAATGAGGCTTGGAATCAACTGAAAGAGGCAATTGAAGTGCCAGAATGAGGCTTGGAATTCCCAGAGATAGGGTTACCATATGGCTCCAGAAAAAGGAGGACACATTGATCCAGTCCGGTTTTGCATGCATATATATATATATATATATATATATATATATATATATATTATATATATATATATATATATATATATATATATATGCAATCCACTTAAGTGCAAGGGTCTGGGACCAAAGAAATACATGCAGTTAACCACAGCGTGCATAACCGTTGTGACCAAAAGAAGCTTGACATCTGATAAACATATGTACAGTACTGTTTATTATACGTACAGTATACAGTCTCCATTAACCGACGTTATACAGTCTCAGTTAACTGACAGGCTTACTTGAAGTAAATCAGTCATAGTCCTCTGTACACTCTTGTGTCTGTGAGTTCCATAGACTACGCCTGCCAGACGGTAAAAACTGTCATAGCACTGACATCCAGTGACCTCCAGTTAGCACGCACGGTGTTGAAACTCTCCAGCGCTTCTTGCAAAAGTGACAGGAGGAGGTTGTAGAATTTCGTCAGCATGTGCCTCGCTGCTCATTTCATCATCTGTTTTATCATCAGCCGTTGCCTGCATGTAGGTGCATATCTCGACATCAGTGCTGTCATCATCTGTTTGTAGATCGTAATCAACAGCTACATAGTGATGAAACGCCTCTTCAGTAATACCAGCTGGGAGGTCAATAACCTGTTCATCTGACACGTTTGCAACAGCTGCATCTGTTTCATCCCTCTCCACATCCATAACAAAGCTTGCCCACTTGTAGCAGTTCACAATGGTTGCCTGTGTAATATGATTCCAGGCTTCTTTCTACATATGTAGGGAATCCAACAGTGATAGATTACGAGCTAGTTCAACAGCATGTTTATCCTTGCCAGTCTGGTCATCCATAACACTCATCAGACGACACAGCACAAGAGCCCGATAATGTTGTTTAAAATTGGCTATTATGTCCTGATCCATAGGTTGGATCAGAGAGGTAGTGTTTGGTGGCAGGAAGGCCACCTTGACGTTAGACAGCCTGACATCATCTCTGTGTGCAGCACAATTACCACAAAGCAACAAAATCTGAAGCTTTTGTGCCCCCATTCTAGTGTCTAACTTCTTTAGCCACTGCTTCCAAATTTCCCCAGTCATCCATGAATTTGCGTTAGCCTCTTATGACACAGGAAGTCGCTTAACATTCTTGAAGCAATGGGGCTGTTTGCTCTTTCCAATGACAAGTGGTTCCAACTTCTCACTCCCATCCATATTGCAGCAAAGAGGATCGTCAGTCGGTCCTTCGACATTTTACTTCCTGTAGTTTCAGCTTGTTTGAATGCAAGTGTTCCATCAGTGAGTCTTCTATATTCCCTGCCCCCCCCCCAGCCACCCTGCATTTGTTGTCTGTCTCCTGCCCCACCTCCAGCCACCCAGTGATTATCCTATCTCCTCTGATCTCCCTGTAGCCACCCTGCTATTGTCCTCTGTCCCCTGCCCCCCCCCCTCCAGGCACCCAGCGATTGTGCTGTCTCCCCTGCCCCCCGTCCAGCCAGCCAGTGATTTTCCTGTGTCCCCTGCCCCCCTGCAGCCACCCTGCGATTTTGGTGTGTCTCCTGGCCCCCCCACCCGTGCAGCCAGCCAGCGATTATATTGTGTCCCTGCCCCCCCTGCAGCCTCCCTGCGAATGTCTTCTCACCCTGCCCCTTTTGCCACGCCCCCCAGCATCCGTCATCGTTCCCTTCCCCCCCCCCGATGTCTCTGTTGCCAGTGCACCCCCTTCCACCCCCACCCATGTCATCACTGCCGGCGTTCCCCCCTCTCCGAAGGCCCCCCACCCCACTGACCTGCCGAAACAGAAACAGAAGATTTTAGCGTGATATCAATGCCCCTGCAGTACGAACCCATAGAGTAACGTCTGCCCCGTCCTCGACGTCATCGCGTTTTGACGCGAGGGCGGAGCAGAGCTACAGTGCAGTAGAACGTTGGAGGTGAGAATGTGCTCCGCCCTCAACGTCATAACGTTTGACACGAGGGCGGGGCCCAGAGTGTGAGTTTCGTGGCTTCACAGCTTCGAACTTACGAACCTGGCTTCAGTGATGTCAGTCAAAATAGAACGTTGAGGGTGAGTTTTATATATATAGATATATTTTATACACTTTTTTGCATATTTAAAAAACAAAAAAAGTATTTAAGGGTTTTTTTATGTCTATGATTACTTTTTGCACTTTGTGCACCTGAAAAGTGAGAGTGTTCCCACAGGAGTGTATGAGACATTTTCCACATTTTTTGAGAAGTCACATATTTTGGTCTTCACTGGTGGACATTGTGTACTTTACTTTGTAACCAGCGCCAGGCTGACGTTTTTGGGACTCTTGTATGTAATAAGCAGGTGGCTTCCTAGATTCTGGGGATTCTTGTCCAAATCCTCCCCAAAGAGCAGCTTACCTCTGAATGGCAAACGTGCCAAACGAGATTTAGACGCTGTATCTGCCGACCAGTGACGAAGCCACAACCAGCGGCGAGCCGTTACAGATAAAGCAACCTCCTTAGCCGAGGCTTGAAGGAGATCATAAAGCAAATCCACCAGGTAAGCGAGGCCCGCCTCAAGTGAAGGCAAAACCTCAACGAGCTCCCCCGAGGAGGCCGCTTTCTGCACCCAGGACAGACACACTCTGGCCGCATAGGAACTGCAGACAGAAGCCTGCATACACAATGCCACCATCTTGAAAGACATCTTCAGAGAAGACTCCAATTTCCTATCCTGAGGATCTTTAAGAGCTGTGCCACTTTCCACCGGCAATGTAGTCTTCTTAGTGAGTGCAGTGATTAAGGAATCCACTGTAGGCAGCTGGAAAGCCTCCCGTTCTGCATCAGGGAGCAGATAAAGGCGCGCCATAACCCTGGCCATGCACAATCCTGCCTCCAGCGTGTCCCACTGAGCCGCAGTGAGCACCTTCATTGCCTCATGAATGTGAAAAGTCCTGGGAGGCTGCTTAGTCCATGACATAATAGATGGGGTAACTGAAGAAGGAAGACCGCTGTCTGGAACAGAGATGTTCAAGACTTCCACAGCCCGCACTATCAAAGCTGGCAGCTCTTCCTGGCGGAATAAACGCGCCGCCATGGGTTCATCTCCCCCGTCAGAGGCCAGTTTGCCTTCCTCAAGAGAATCTGAGTGGGCTATTCAGGAAACTCCTGACACTTGGCCATCATCTACCTCCAAACACACAGATAGAATCCAAGCCCCGCGCTTTGAACCATGGACGTTTGGCTACTAAGGGAGGGGATGCGGCCACTTGCTCTGGAAGTGACACTTAAGTAAAAACACCTTGTGCATTTAAAGCACAAACTCCGGTGAAAACTGCATGACATCTGAATCCTTGGCTCCCTCCTGAGAGGCAGCAGACGCTGCTGCAGTCAAAGTCCCCATCGCCAAAGTCTCCCCCCTCTGTACCACGCGGGGAGAAATTCAAAATGGTGTCAGAACCCAAAACCGGATCAGCTGCGCTGGACATGGAGCGTGACCCCCCCCCCCCCCCCAAGACTGATGCTGCTCTGCTGTCCCCCTCATCTGGAGCTACTGACAACATAGCATCCGCCGCCTGGTGGGAACTCATAGCGCCGAGAGGGGAGGCCGCCGATTGCAATGCTAGCAGCGCCCGAGAAATGGCACCAAAATCGTCTGCTGCGAGGCGGGACGAAGCAGGCCTGAAAAACAATGGTGCCGCCGACTCCGCGCTCTGAGCTGAGCAGTCCCGCGACTCCACAACTTGCTCCCCAGACCGGGAGCTGCGAGGGCAGGCCGAGTACGTTCCCGACGCTGCTCTCCGGCTCCCACACCGGGAGCACCGTTTGTCTGCCTCTGAGGGAGCTGCCATCTGCTCCCAGTTGAAGTACCAAAGTATTCACCCCCCCCACACACACACTAATAACCAGGCACTTTTTCCCACCACTGCCCCAGCCAGAACGAAGCCCTAACTGTGAGTGCAAAGCCTTTTTTTTTTAAACTCATGTAAGCTGCCAATGGGGGTTCTGCAGGGGGGTGGGGGGGAGAGACCTGGCCCCACCAGGTTCACCCAGCTCACCACCGCAGTGAGCCCTCAACCCCCTAAGGGACCCTCAACTTGGCCTGAGGGAATGGGTGAGGAGCCCCAAATCCAGAGCTGCAGAGTTATGACCATCCACCTGCTAGACAGAGAGAATACTGGGGTTTAGGTGGCTGCGCATGACCACATATAGTGAACCTCGGAAGTTCTCTCTATCTCCACCTGCTGGCAGAGGGACATAACCCACCAGTTTCTGGATTGATCTGTGGGACGCTATGGAAAGGCCCCTTTTTTTTGGGGGGGGGGGGGGGGGGGCTGAAAACGGACGTGCAGCGAAATGAAATTTGGTGTGTCCATTTTGGGCCCGAGACCTTACTGCCACCCATTCACTTAGCAGTAAGGTCTCACACGTTAAAGTGCGTAATCGTCAGCACGTGTACAATGCCGGTTAGCACTGGTGCCATAAAATAAAATATATTTTCCAGCGTGAGTAGTGGGCACGTAAAAAATGAAATTACTGCCCGGGCCACACAGTAGCCAGGCGGTAGATCCGAATTGGCACGTGTAGGCACCTATGCAGCTTAGTCAAAGGGCACCTTAAACCATTAGCTCTTAAGTCATAGCTCTACTCCCCTGTGTAAGAGTGGAAAAACTGACTTGAATATAAGCCTTAGCTATATCACATTAAGTTAAATGTAACACATATTTACCAGGTATCATCACAACGGTGGTAAGTTCCTGATTTAGTAAGAAATAAATGCATTACAAATTTTATGCAATTGAGAGGGTTTTTTACTAAAGCTTAGCTCGAGTTATCTGCAGCAAGGCCCATAGGAATAAAATGGGCCCTGCTGCAGATAAGTCAAGCTAAGCTTTCGTAAAAGACCGCCTTAAATATGTAGTCTGCTCTGTGCTCTAAACAAAAGAATAAACAGCAAAGGTGACAAAAAGTCCCAACTCAAGAGTGTAGTACAAAATTATAGGAATCAAGGTCTCATTGAAGGTATGAATGACTCAACAAGAGCCGTGTTTTGGCCGCAAGTAGCATTAAATGTAGCATTTTAAAAATAAATTCCTTGATGTAACACTGAAGAACAGCGCTGTATCAAAGTCGAAGGTCCGTCAAGCCCAGTGCCTTGTCTCCAACAGTGGCAAGATCTCAGAACAGTAAAATAGATTTTATGCTACTTATCCTTGAAATAAGCAGTGGACCCTTGAACGGTCTATGTCCCAGAAATGCAAACGAGACAATGATCAAGTATTTTATATCACATTCATTGCTAGTTGTATACCATCAATTTAAGAGAAAAAGATTTTTACCCCAATACCTCAAAAATTAAACAAATACATAGTAACATAGTAGATGACGGCAGAAAAAGACCTGCACGGTCCATCCAGTCTGCCCAACAAGATAAACTCATATGTGCTACTTTTTGTATATACCTTACCTTGATTTGTACCTGTCCTTTTCAGGGCACAGTCCATATAAGTCTGCCCAGCACTATCCCCGCCTCCCAACCACCAGCCCCGCCTCCCACTACCGGTTCTGGCACAGACCGTATAAGTCTGCCCAGCACCATCCCCACCTCCCAACCACCAGTCCCGCCTCCCACCACCGGCTCTGGCACAGACCGTATAAGTCTGCCCAGCACCATCCCCGCCTCCCGCCACCGGCTGTGCCACCCAATCTCGGCTAAGCTCCTTAGGATCCATTCCTTCTGAACAGGATTCCTTTATGTTTATCCCACGCATGTTTGAATTCCGTTACCGCTTTCATTTCCACCACCTACCGCGGGAGGGCATTTAAGTACAAAATATCTCATTAAACCTATTCAATAATTAAGAAAACACTTTGCCCTACAAACTCTCATAATACATTAATAATTATGTTAAAACATTTTTGTTTAATATTCCTTTGAAGGATGCTCAGTTCACACATCAGTCAAATAAATGAATATACGACTGGCTGAGTCAAGAACTATCATTGCACCACGTATGTTCTTTAAACGTGCAGACCTACCACCCCATCAGCACTTAATGATGGTACTCATTATAACCCAGTGTCATCCATAACCATCACAATAAATAAAATAACATGCAATTTTGCACAGAAAATGCTAAGTCTGTTCAAGATGCTATAAATGCATTAAATGCGCTCACCAAAACAAAAATTGACATAAATCCATCGTTTATATAAGTTTTGTACAAAGATCACACCTTATCTTAAAGCTGTTCAATTCTGTTCAATTGTGTTCCAGAAATCAAAATGATAGTCATGTGATGTCACTGCCATTAACCGAGCTGGTGCAAGAAAATATATGTTTCTCAGTCCAGATCCACCACCCAAAGTATAAAATAATCTATGAAAACACAATGTACGTTTCCTCTACTCATTGCCAAGTTTCAAGTATCTTCTTAAGAAAGCAGCAACTACAAATAAAGACAAAGTATGACTTATATTGACCCCCCCCCCTCAC
The DNA here is from genome assembly GCF_901765095.1 of Microcaecilia unicolor. Classification (NCBI taxonomy): domain Eukaryota; kingdom Metazoa; phylum Chordata; class Amphibia; order Gymnophiona; family Siphonopidae; genus Microcaecilia; species Microcaecilia unicolor. The sequence continues at coordinate 64,599,905 of NC_044039.1, read as the reverse complement.
CACCACCACAAAAAGAAAAAAAAAACACATTCCAACTCACCATGCATACTACATGCATTTATAGCATCTTGAACACACTTAGGACCCTGTTTACTAAGGTGCGCTTGCGTTTTTAGCATGCGTTAAAAGTTAGTTTGGCTTAGTAAACAGGGCCCTTAGCATTTCCTGTGCAAAGTTGCATGTTATTACATTTATTGTGATGTTATGGATGATACTAGGTTATGTAGGTATCATTGTTAAGTACAGATGGGAGTGGTAAGTCTGCACGTTTAAAGAACATAAATGGTGCGATGATGGTTCTTGACCCAGACAATTGTATGGAAAAATTAAGACTAACCTGATAATTTTCTTTCCTTTAGTCACAGCAGATGAATCCAGGAACTGATGGGTTGTATCCGCCTACTAGCAGGTGGAGATCGAGAACACTGAAACAAGGCAGTGACCCTGGACATCCAGCTCCTTGCATCTTTAGTATACGAAACTTCCAAAGCAGAACGTAGAACAAACACAACACAACATGAACTTTCCTCACAGTGAACAACCACTCCCTGAACTGGAACAATATAAACGAAGGAGGGAATTACTCAACCTCCTGCTTGAAAACAGCAATTATAAAGATTGACTGCATTTATTTAGAACATCTGCAAAATCTTCAAAACCTGTGCCAGACTCCTCAGTGGAGGAGTGGCCTAGTGGTTAGAGTGGTGGACTTTGGTCCTGGGAAACTGGGTTCGATTCCCACTGCAGGCACAGGCAGCTCCTTGTGACTCTGGGCAAGTCACTTAACCCTCCATTGCTCCAGGTACAAATAAGTATCTGTATATAATATGTAAGCCGCATTGAGACTGCCATGAGTGGGAAAGCGCGGGGTACAAATGTAATAAAAATAAAAATAAAAATAAATAAAGCATCCGTATCAAACAAAGACAGACAGGGAGGGATCCTAGATTCATCTGCTGTGACTAAAGGAAAGAAAATTATCAAGTTAGTCTTAATTTTTCCTTCCTTGTCATCAACAGCAGATGAATCCAGGAACTGATGGGATGTACCAAAGCACTCCCTAACTTGGGTGGGAACATGCAGCCCCGCGAGAAAGAACCTGTGCCCCAAAATGAGCATCCTGTTGCGCTGCAACATCCAGCCAATAATGCAGAACAAAGGAAAGCTGAGAAGCCCAGGTAGCCACACAAAAGATCTCTTGAAGAGAAAAGACACCCGTTTTTAGCCCAAGAAGAAGACATCGCCCGCGTGGAATGCGCCTTAAATGCTTCTGGTGGAGATCTACTGGCCAGCAGGTAAACAGAAAAGATAACTTCCTTAATCCAGCGAGCTATGGTGGATTTAGACGCCAGACAACCGTGCCTTGGTCCCGCCAACAGAATGAAAAGGTGATCAGAAGACCTGAAATCATTCGACATCTGCAAGTACTGAAAAAGAGCCCTGCGGACATCCAAAAGACGCAACTGTCCAAAGGAATCCGGAACGTCTTCCTTACGAAAAGAAGGTAGAAAAATGGGCTGATATGACAGGCTGAAACAACCTTTGGCAAGAAAGAAAGCACAGTACGGACTGTAACACCGGACTCAGAAAACTGCAGAAAAATGATCCCGACAGGAAAGAGCCTGAAGCTCCGACACTCTTCGTGCGGAAGCCATAGCCACCAAAAAAATTGTTTTAAGAGTTAAATCCTTCTCCGAAGCGCGCTTGAGAGGCTCAAAAGGGGGTTTCTGGAGCGCTTTCAGCACAACCCCCAGGTTCCAAGACAGACACGGCAACCGCAAAAGACGGCGAAGATGTAAATCCCCTCTCAGAAACCGGGCAATATCCGGATGAGCAGCCAGAGAAAAACCAGCCATGTAAACAAGCCAACGCCGCCACCTGAACCCGAAGGGAATTGTAAACGAGACCCTTCTGTAAGCCGTCCTGAAGAAAATCTAACAACTGTGAGACCGAAGAAAGCATCGGCGAAACAGACCTCATAGCACACCACGCCTCAAAGGTGCGCCAAGCACGCGCATAGGCCACAGAAGTAGACCGCTTGCAAGCCTGCAAAAGGGAAGCAATAACCTTGTTAGAACATCCCTTTTTTCTCAAGTTAGCCCTCTCAATAGCCAGGCCGTAAGACCAAAGTGGAAGGAATCTTCCATAGCCACCAGACCCTGATGCAAGAGGCCCGGCCGAAGAGGCAAACGAAACGGAGCTGCCACCAACATTCGCCTCAGATCCGCATACCACAGACGCCATAGCCAATCTGGAGCCACCAGAATCACCCTCCCACGGTGGAGACAAATGCGAAGAAGAAGCCGGCCTATTAAGGGCCGAGGAAACGCATAAAGGAGATCTGAAGGCCACGGTTGCAAGAGAGCATCCAGCCCTGCTGACCAAGGATCCCTCCTTCTGCTGAAAAATCAATCGACCTTGGCGTTTGAAGCTGACGTCATGAGATCTAACCGTGGAGTGCCCCGTTTGGCACAAATCTGAAAAAACACTTCCTCTGCTAGCTCCCACTCCGCCGGGCCGACCTGATGCCTGCTGAGGAAATCGGCCTGCACGTTGTCTTGACCGGCAATGAGCTGCCGACAACAACAACAGGTGGCGCTTGGCCCAGTCGAGAATCTGGGCCACCTCCGTCGCTAAAGCTCTGCACTGCGTGCCCCCCTGACGGTTGATGAAAGCCACCGTCGTCTTGTTGTCTGAAAGAACTCGCACAGACTGACCCTCCAGAATCCTGCAGAAGGCAAGAAGAGCTAGAAAGACTGCTCTCAGTTCCAAACGATTGATGGACCACATCACTTCTGAGGGCGACTACAGACCCTGAGCAAAGTGGCCGAGACAATGAGCCCCCCAACCCGCTAAACTGGCATCCGTAATCACTAACCGCCACAGCGGGTGTGCCAGCGGCATCCCCTGGCACAACGTCGTTGGACAGCCACCAAGCCACGCTGCGCCTGGCCACAGGGAGCCACGGCAGTCTGCGCTGATACTCTAGAGAGATCGGGGACCACCGAGAAAACAGGGAACGCTGTAGGGGACGTATATGCGCCCTTGCCCAGGGAACCACTTCCAGGGTGGCCATCATCAATCCCAGAAGTTGAACATAATCCCAAGCCCGAGGTCACAACATTCACAAGAGAAGCCAAATCTGACTCTGAAGCTTGAGCCACCTGCTGTCGGGAAGACCAACCCCAGCACAGTGTCAAAACGCACCCCCAAATACTTGAGAGACTGCGAGGGGGTCAGGTGACTTTTGGAGAAATTGACCACCCAGCCCAGAGACTGGAGAAGAGAAATAACTCTGGCTGCCGCAAGTCGGCTCTCTGTCTCCGAATCCGCCCGGATGAGCCAATCGTCGAGATAAGGATGCACTCTGACACCTTCCCTTCGAAGGAAAGCAGCCACCACAACCATGACCTTGGAAAAAGTGCGAGGAGCTGTGGCGAGCCCAAATGGCAAGGCATGAAACTTGAAGTGCTGGCCTAATACAGCAAACCGGAGAAACCACTGATGCGGAGGCCAAATCGGGATATGCAGATACACCTCTTTGCGGTCGAGCGAAGTGAGGAACTCTCCTAGCTGCATCACTGCAATGACTGAACGCAAGGTTTCCATGTGAAAATGACGCATCCTGAGGGCCTCGTTGACTCTGCACAAGTCGAGAATGGGTCTGAAGGACCCGCCCTTGCGAAGCACCACAAAATAAATCGACTAGCAACCGCAAAAGCGTTCATCGGGGGGAACAGGAACCACCACCCTGAGATCCAACAGAGACTGTAACGTGTCTCTGACTGCTGCCCGCTTGACAGCCGTACCGCAGCGGGACTCCACAAAAGCGTCTCCTACCGGAGTCGCAAACTCCAACTGGTACCCGGCTCTGATCAAATCAAGAACCCACTGATATGACGTAACTTTGGCCCACTCCTCTAGAAAAAGGGACAAACAGCCTCCTACAAATGGAACCAAGGAGTGGACCGGCGGCCCATCATTGCGCCGCAGTTCCCTGGACTCCTTGCCACTGACCGGCCGCACCAGAGCATTTGTCAAAACGAAAGGAAGATCTGTGTTGGAAACGGGAGCGCTGAGGGAAACCCAAAGACTGCCCAGGACGGTATCTCTGAGCCACTCGGAAGCAAGGCCTAGAAGAGGAAGAGGAGGAGGAGAAGGGAACGGTCCTGGAAGGCTGCCTCGGCCTGTCAGAAGACGCTGGAATTTAGAATCCCCAAGGTCTTTAACAGTCTTCTTCAAATAAAAGTGTACCCCGAAAAGGCAACCTCACCAGACGTTGCTTCGAGGCCATGTCAGCCGCCCAATGACGGAGCCAAAGGAGCCGCCGAGACAACACCACCAAAGACATCTGCTTAGCCGATGCTCTAACCAAATCATAAAGAGCATCAGCCAAGAAAGCCAAAGCCAAGTCCATTCGAGGCGCCACCTCAGAGAGAGGAACAGAACCCTCCGAAGACTGCTGAAGCCAAGATAACGAAACTCGAGCGGCATAAGAACTACAAATAGCAGCCCGCAGAGGCAAGGCCGAAACCTCAAAAGAGCGTTTCAAGGAGGACTCCAAACGCCTGTCCTGCATGTCTTTCAAGGCAACTCCTCCCTCCACAGGAAGAGTAGTCTTATTAGTAACAGCTGTTACTAGCGAATCCACCTTAGGCAACCCAAAAAGAGTCAAATGAGCCTCTGGAACCGGGTAAATGTGGGACATCGCCCTAGCTACCTTCAAAGTGCCATCAGGCTCAGACCACTGCGCCGAAATAAGCTCTTGAATGGAGTCATGGACCAGGAAAGCCCGAGATGGCTTCCTAGTACTAACCATCTTGGGATTAACAAAAGCAGCAATACCCCCCTCAGGGTCCTCAATGCTGAGAGCCTGCAAGGCATCAGAAATAAGAGACGGCAGTTCATCCCGGTGAAAAATCCAAACCGCCTTAGGGTCATCCAACTCCTGCGGCAAAACAGAGGCCTCCTCCAGATCCTCACTCCTCGAGGGCCTAGCAGACCCCTCAGACTCCCCAAAAAAGGAATGGGGAGGAGAACGAGGCGGGAGAGAAGAGCCATCAGAGAAGGCAGACACCTGCCTGCGCTTAGAATCCACAGAAATCACAGGGGCCAAAGACATCAGGAGGCTAGCAGAACCCGGAGCCTCCGCAGCAGAATCCCCAGGCTGAAAATAAATTTCAGAGGACTCAGGCAGAGCTCTCTTTAAAAGAAACGCCCTGTGCAGCAATAAAACAAATTCAGGGGAAAATAACTCACCCTCTCCGTCCCCGAACCAGAGGCAGGAGAAGCTCGAGCCTCTCTTGGCAGCTCGGCAGACACCGGGCCCCCCCCTGCACTCACTAATGTCTGCCGCTGAAATTCGCACCTCAGCCGGCTAATCCAAAATGGCAGCCACAGCAAAATCGGAAGGGCGGGAATCAATGCGAACCGATGAAACGGCTACAGCGCCTTGCCCCGAAGCGTCCAGGCAGTTTGCGCTGCACTCTCCCACTGCGTTTCTGCGTTTCCCGCAGCGGAAGCAGAGTTTAACGGCCTCAGCTGCCATCACCCCCGAAATCAAAATGGCGCCGCCGTGCCAAAAAAGAAACGCACCCTGCTCTGAAGAGAAGCAGCTAGAACCCTCCCAGGAGGAGCTAAACAGCCCAGTTCACACTGACACACACCCAGTCACAGCGATCTCAGGAGAAATTGCAGCATCTGCCAAGTCAGAAGAGAGCCTCAAGCAAATACCTGCTCAATCTTCTTTAGACTGTCTTTATTTCTTTATTTATTTATTTTAACTGTGAGGAAAGTAGTCAGACAGCAAGCAGAACAGAAGCTGAGAAGGTAGGAGAAAGGGAGTAAGGCAGGGACCTGGAAACCAAGTATGCCCTCAAAGTGGGCACCACCAGCCTCACACCTCCTGCTCAACTGGTAAAAACCCAGGAGCCTCTCCAAGCAGAAACCCAGGAGCTGACAAGAATCCGTCCACACCTGCTGGGAGATAGAGATTTACTGAAGATGCAAGGAGCTGGACGTCCAGTGTAACTGCCTTGTTTCAGTGTTCTCTATCTCCACCTGCTGGTAGGCGGATACAACCCATCAGCTCCTGGATTCATCTGCTGTTGATGACAAGGAAATTTATTTATCTGTGTGAACTGAGCACCCTTCAAAAAAATATTAAACAAAAAATGTTTTAACATAATTATTAACGTATAATGAGAGCTTGTAGGGTAAAGTGTTTTCATTATTATTGGGAAGACTGGACAGACCATTCAGGTCTTTTATCTGCTGTCATTTACTATGTTACAGGAGCACATTACTGTACTTATTGCCTGGCAGAGAGACCAGCTAAGCAGAAAGACTGCATCCTCTTTCAGAGACATGAAAATACATACTGTAACTAAATCTCAAATTCCAGGAGGAAGTGACGTCACGCAGAGCGATGAGAGCTTGAAAAACGAGCTCCGTCAGGGCAAACTAATACAAGTGCTTTAAACCCTCTCCTGCTGCGGTTTCGAGAGGGGAAAAAGGAGTAGAAGAGTTGGGAAGGATGCCCCCGAAGAAGGGGTTAGAGAAATTCAAATTCTCTGTGACCCCCCAGAAAGAAAGTGGCGGCAGCCATGTAGGTAGGGTCGGAGAGGTGCTCAGCCAAAATGGCGGCGCCGGCGGCTACACGACGCATGGAGCAGTCTGGCAAGGCGGGAGGGGAGAAGTGCTCCGTGGACAATGAGGAGCTCCCAGGGAAGCTGTTCCGCGAGCCGACAGAAGAGCAGGGGCAAGGACGTCGCGTAGGCAGATCGGCGGCGTCCTTAGTGGTGAGGTCAGAGCGGTGCTCAGCCAAAATGGCGGTGCCGGCAGCCGCACGCTGCGTGGAGCAGTCTGGCAAGGCTGGAGGGCAGAAATGCTCGGTGGATAATGAGGAGACCCCAGGGATGCTGAGCGGTGAGAAGGCAGAGGATCAGGGGCAAGGTCGCTTTGTAGGCAGATCGGAGGCTCCTTTAATGGTGAGATGAGAGCTAAGTGATTCAGGAGGCGATCTGGAGGAGGATATGACAGAAGGAGCTGGAAGGCAAGTGGAGCTGGAAGGCAAGTGGAGCAGCCCAAAAATCAGGGTGATCAGAGGGGCCCAGGGCACCTAGAGGCTCAGTTGGTGGTGCGGGCTGAAGGAGATTCCTTGGAGAAGGATGCAGCCGGGTGTGTAGATCTGGTGCCATTGGGAGTCAGTGCCCAGAAGGCACTGGTCAGCTGAAGGCGAGAGACTATGGGATGGGGGAGCCGGTGCATAGAGCGGTACAAGCATGGTTCCAGGATCTGAGGGAGGATTTTGCTGGAGTTCGGAAAGATATTCATATGGCGATGAGAGACATCCATGCTGAGTTGAGAGATTTAGGGTCTCGGGTTGGTTAGGTGGAGGAGGAGGTAGAGACCCTTAAGACTGAAGTGGGTTTGGTGCGCCAAGCGCTTACAACTGAACAGGAATATCTCCAAAGTGTCAAGGAGCAGTTGGAAGACCTGGAAAACAGGTCCCGAAGAAATAATTTATGTTTTAAGGGAATTCCGGAGTCTGATCTCTTTGTCAATTGTTCGGCAGTGATAGAGGAGCTGTATGAGTACATTTTATATCCAGATGGGAGGTGTGGGCGGTCTGATTTTCAAATACAACGAGCATATAGGGCGCCAGGACCACAGCAGGACTTTGCTCAGAGGGATATTGTGGTTTGTTTTGCTGATTTCCCTATAAAAGATATGATTTTGGCCAAGGCGAGACAACAAGGAGAAATCAAATGTAAGAACTGCAAAATTGGGGGTATCAAGACTTGGCCTGGAGCACTTTGCAGAAACGCAGATCCTTTAGGGAAGTTACTGTTTTTATGAGAGCTAAAGGGAAACGGTACAGGTGGCTGTTTTCCTTTGCTATGTGGCTTACAGTGGAGGGTAAATCCCGCAAGATCAAGTCCCCAGAAGAGGCATGGTCAGCTTTGAGTGCCTTGGGATGCAAAGGAATTCCGAATCTGATGGAGACGGCTGAGCGGGTCAAAGATTCTGTCCCGGTCGCGAGATGGCAGAAGCAGGGTGCGAGAGGGAAGACAACTGTGAAGTCCATTTCTTGAAAGGCGGAGGAGCGGAGATGAACAGCATACGAATGGCATCCTGCAAAAGAGGACTGAGGTGGTATAAAGGGAATGGTTGTTGGGGTTCTGGGGAGGGACTTGAAGGGGGGGGTCAGAAGAGAAGGGATAGTTTAAAGAGTGAAGATAGAGGAGGGGAGGAGAGGGGGACAGAGGACAGTTAGGGATTGGGTTAATAATAAGGGATGTTTTTAGGCCATGGGCTGTGAGTCATTTCCTTGAGGAAGGCGGATCTGTGAGTACGCGGGTCCGGCACTAATGGGGGGGGAAGGGGGGTTGGGAAGGGAAGGAAATATCTTTGGTGGTAGGTACATGGAATGTGAATGGATTAAACAACCATGGGAAGCGTAGTAGAGTGTTTAAAAAATTGGAGAGATTGAAATTGGAGGTTACATTTCTGCAAGAAACTCATCTGCGACCTCGGGATACCCATATGTTACGCCGTAGACAGTATCAAGAAGTAGTGACACATCAGGGGGCAGAGGCGAAGAGGGTGGGGGCAATAGCTATCCTAATTAGGCAAAACTGTGGGTTTGTTACTAAACAGGTGTTTAGGGATAAGGAAGGGAGGTGTGTGGCCCTTAGAGGTTGGTTAGAGGGTAAGGAACTTACGTTGATTAATATCTATGCTCCAAATGGGAATCAGGGGGAATTTTTTTCAAAAGCTAAAGGAGGAGCTGTTGGGCTTTGTGGGGGGGATTTCAATTTGGGCCTGGACGCTAGGATGGATCACTCAAAAGGGGGAAGTTATCATAGTGGACAAAGGAGAAAAGCCTTGTTGCAACTTATGAAAGGGCTAGAGGTGTTGAATTGCTGGAGATTGTTACATGGCACCCAGTGAGACTATACTTTTTACTCTCATGCAGCGCAGTCCTATTCAAGATTAGATGGGATATGGATCCATCGTAATGCATGGCATATGGTGGAGAAGGCAGAACTAGAAACAGTGTCTCAGACCATGCGCCAACCTGGGTTAAACTACAGGGTATGGGATTGAAGGGTCATAGGGGGGGTTGGAGAATGACTGAGACACTATTGGGGGATGAGGGTATTAGGGAGGATGTTAGACAGCCTATTCAGGAGTTTAAGCGGTTTAATGATAAAGCGAGGTTACTAACCTGTAGTGAGTGGGTATTCTCCGAGGACAGCAGGCTGATTGTTCTCACGATTGGGTGACGCCCACGGCAGCCCCAGGAATCGGAAGATCTTCCTAGCAACAAAAGTTTGCTAGCTCTCGTGCGCACCTGCATGCATCGCGCATGCGTGACCGTCTTCCCGCCCGCAGCGCGAGCGTGCTCCTCAGTCCAATAGAAAGCAAAAGACATGGGAAGACACAACTCCAAAGGGGAGGCGGGCGGGTTTGTGAGAACAATCAGCCTGCTGTCCTCAGAGAATACCCGCTACAGGTTAGTAACCTCGCTTTCTCCGAGGACAAGCAGGCTGCTTGTTCTCACGATTGGGGTATCCCTAGCCCCCAGGCTCACTCAAAACAACAAAGATTGGTCAATTGGGCCTCGCAACGGCGAGGACATAACTGAGATTGGCCTAAACAGAAACAACTAACTGAAAGTGCAGCCTGGAACAGAATAAAAATAGGTCTAGGGGGGTTGTGTTGAATTCTAAACCCCAAACAGATTCTGCAGCACCGACTGCCCAAACCGACTGTCGCGTCGGGTATCCTGCTGGAGGCAGTAATGAGATGTGAATGTGTGGACAGATGACCACGTTGCAGCCTTGCAAATATCTTCAATAGTGGCTGACTTCAAGTGGGCCACTGACGCTGCCATGGCTCGAACACTATGAGCCGTGACATGGCCCTCAAGAGTCAGCCCAGCTTGGGCATAAGTGAAGGAAATGCAATCTGTTAGCCAATATGAGATGGTGCATTTTCCGACAGCCACTCCCCTTCTATTACGGTCAAAAGAAAAACATTTGGGCGGACTGTCTGAAGGGGCTTGTCCGCTCCAGACAGAAGGTCAATGCTCGCTTGCAGTCTAATGTGTGCAACTGACGCTCAGCAGGGCGCGTATGAAGCGGGGAAAGAATGTTGGCAAGACAATTGACTGGTTAAGATGGACACCACCTTTGACAAGAACTTAGGGTGAGTGCAGAGGACTACTCTGTTATGGTGAAATTTGGTATAAGGGGCATGAGCTACCAAGGCTTGAAGCTCACAGACTCTACGAGCTGAAGTGACTGCCACCAAGAAAATGACCTTCCAGGTCAAGTACTTCAGATGGCAAGAATCCAGTGGCTCAAAAGGAGGTTTCATCAGCTGGGTGATAATGACATTGAGCTCCCATGACACTGGTGGAGGTTTGACAGGGGGCTTTGACAAAAGCAAAGGGGGCTTTGACAAAAGCAAACCTCTCATGAAGCGAACAACTAAAGGCTGTCCCGAGATAGGCTTACCCTCTACACGATAATGGAAAGCACTAATTGCGCTAAGATGAACTCTTACCGAGTTGGTCTTGAGACCAGACTCGGACAAGTGTAGAAGGTATTCAAGCAGGGTCTGTGTAGGACAAGAACGAGGATCTAGGGCCTGACTGTCACACCAGACGGCAAATCTCTTCCATTTGAAAGCATAACACCTTTTCGTGGAATCTTTCCAGGAAGCAAGCAAGACTCAGGAGACACCCTCAGAAAGACCCAAGGAGGCAAAGTCTACGTTCTCAACATCGAGGCCGTGAGAGCCAGAGACTGGAGGCTGGGATGCAGAAGCGCCCCCTCGTTCTGAGTGATGAGAGTTGGAAAACACTCCAATCTCCACGGTTCTTTGGAGGACAACTCCAGAAGAAGAGGGAACCAGATCCGACGCGGCCAGAAGGGAGCGATCAGAATCATGGTTCCACGATCCTGCTTGAGTTTCAGCAAAGTCTTCCCTACCAAGGGTATGGGAGGATATGCAATAAGGAGGCCCTTCCCCGAATGAAGGAGAAAGGCATCTGATGCTAGCCTGCCGTGGGCCTGAAGTCTGGAACAGAACTGAGGGACTTTGTGGTTGACCTGAGTGACAAAAAGATTTACCAAGGGGTTGCCCCACGCTTGGAAGATCTTGCGGACAACTCTCGAGTTGAGGGACCACTCGTGCAGTTGCATTATCCTGCTCAACCTGTCGGCCAGACTGTTGTTTACGCCTGCCAGATACGTGGCTGTTACACTCTGTTACATTCCTCCAGAGGTACAGCCTGCTTGCGCAGGGTATGGGCATTCGAGGATGCGGCGGCCATTTTGGATGTGGGACAGGCCGGCCATCTTGGTGATGGGCGTCTCAGGTTGTGGCAGCCATCTTGAAGTTGGGCAGCTTCAGGAAAGAAGCCCATATTTGGGCGTAGAGCATCTCCTCTGATGAGGGCAGCCATCTTGGAACAGCTGCACATGTTTGAGCCTAATTCCTACACTATTTAAAGCTCTGCCACCAGTCCTTCCATGCTTCGGCTTCTAGTGCTTAGAGGTCATGGTCTACGTCTGTGTTCTACAGCCGGCTATCTTTGTTCCTGCGATTCCTGTGTACCAGACCCTGGATTGCTGCCTGACTACGCGCTGTGTTGCTGCCTGCCTATACCTCAAACTGTTTCTCTGACTATTCGTTGCGCTGTTGATTCCTGTACTCCTGGACAGTGTCTGATCTCCCTGCCTGTCGGGTCAGTGGCTGTGCAACCCCGCCGGTTCCGGAAGTCCTGGTGGCCGCCTGCACCTGGGGGCTCAACTCCCTGGGAACGGCGGTTGCTTCCCAGGTGAAGCTAGGGGTTGTCTGGCTGCCTGACCGAGTGCGGTGTCACTCCATCTTCGCCATGCTCAGTCGAGGCACAAGGGCTCACATTCCCAGACATAACAGTGGCTTGAGGAAACATGCCATGACGGCAAGCCCAAAGCCACATCCCGATGGCTTCCTGACACAGGGGGCGAGATCCGGTGCCCCCCTGCTTGTTGATGTAATACATGGCAACCTGATTGTCTGTCTGAATTTGGATAATTTGGTTGGATAGCCGATCTCTGAAAGTCTTTAGCGTGTTCCAGACCAGGAGGTTGATCTGAAAACCTGTCTCCTGGAGGGACCAACATCCTTGGGTGTGGAGCCCATCGACATGAGCTCCCCAACCGAGAGACGCATCCATAGTCAGCACTTTTTCCAGCTGAGGAATTTGAAAAGGACGTCCCAGGGTCAAATTGGAGCAAATTGTCCACCAATGCAGGGATTTGAGAAAACTGTGGATGCTGAAGGCATCCGGTGGGAGAGCTTGTCGAATGCGGTGTCCCGCTGGTAGAGCTGTTCTACCACCAGTTCGACCTGCTCACCAAAAATGTTATCCCCCCCCCCCCCCCCCGGCAAGGAGCATCCGCAATCCGCTGATAGACTATTCTCCAGGTCAGAGGCATGCAGCCATGAGAGTCTGCGCATCACTATACCTTGAGCAGCGGCCCTGGACGCAACATCAAAAGTGTCGTAAACACCCCTGGACAGGAATTTGCGAAACGCCTTCAGCTGCCTGACCACCTCCTGAAACGGCCTGGCCTGCTCCGACGGGAACGTATCGACCAAGTCCGTCAGCTGCCGCACGTTGTTCCGCATGTGGATGCTCGTGCAGAGCTGGTAGGATTGGATCTTGGACACCAGCATAGAAAAATGGTAGGCCTTCCTCCCAAAAGAGTCCAGAGTCCAAGACTCCCACCCCGGGGGCACCGAGGCGTAATCCCTAGTACTCTTGACTTTCTTGAGAGCCAGATCCACAACAACTCCAGAGTCATGAGGCAATGGGACTCAAATCTTTTTGGGAATCGTGGGGTTACTTAATGGCTTCGTCCAGTTCGCCATCAATGTCTGTTTCAGAACATTATGATGGGGACCAGTGGACGACTCAGGTGGTGAAGGAGTCCAGGACCTCGAACATCTCAGCCCTGGGCTCATCCTCAGTAACCACTGGGAAGGGAATGGCCATAGACATTTCCCGGACAAATGAAGAGAAAGACACACTCTCCGGGGGAGAAAGCTTTCTCTCTGGCGAAGGAGTGGGATCAGAAGGAAGACCACAAGACTCCTCATCAGAGAAATATCTGGGGTCCTCCTCTGCCTCCCACGAGGCCTCACCTTCGGTATCAGACACAAGTTCACGAACTTCAGTCCGAAGCCAAGCCCCAGCGACGTCGACGGGGAGTCAACCTGGGTGGCAGCGGAGGCCGATGCCACAAGCGGTACTGGCGTCGCCATCCTCACCACGGGCGGGGAGCCAACTGCCACATCTCTCGACGGTATCGGCGGCACAGGCACCAGCAGTACCGGAGCATGTGCTCGCAGCAGCCCTTCCAGGATCTCCAGAAGTATGGCTCTGAAGCACTCATCCAGAGTGGCTGTCAAGCAAGGCAGTGGGGACGGTACCGGCGACGAAGTCAGAACCTGCCTGGGGTGCAGAGGCGGTACCGGGCTGTCCAGAGATGAGCGCATCGACACCTTCTGTATAGAGGGTGAGCGGTCCTCCCGGCGTCGACACTTTACAGGTACCGAATCCTTCGGTGTCCCGGAGCTCTCGGTACCGTGACGGGAAGGTGACCGATGACGATGCTTCTTCGCCTTCGCTCGAAGCACGTCAGAGACACCTCCCGGTACCGGAAGACGACGTAAAATCCAGACGTCTCCTCTGGGCCAGGTCCAAAAGAGGTCGGTCCCCGGGGGCCTGTACAGCAGGAGCCCTCGAGGCAGGTGGAGACCCACTCGATGGCTCACTGCTACCAGCGTGGGATCCCTGGACAGCCATCACCTGAACTCCGGACGTCGATGCACCCTCCGATGCCGACATCGATACCGGCGATAACCTCGGTACCACTGGCTCCGTCGGCGTCGAAGGGCCGGACGAGGCTCCGAACAGAATGTTCCACTGAGCCAATCTCGCCGCCTGGGTCCTCTTCTTGAGCTGGAGGCACAAAGTACAGGCGTTAGGGCGATGATCAGGCCCTAGACACTGAAGACACGAAACGTGCCTATCAGTGAGCGAGATCGTCCGGCTGCACCGCATGCACTTCTTGAAGCCGCTGGCAGGCTTCGATGACATGGGCGGAAAAATCGCGCCGGCGAGGTCAAACGCGATGATGCCGAAAAACAAGGCACCAAAGAAAGGAAAAACCCGTATGGACGGCAAAAAAAGTCGCTCCCGCCAAAGAAAGGAAATTTACAGGGAAACTCTAAGAGAGTAACAGAAAAAAACAACAAACTACTTTTTTTTTTTTTTTTTTTTTTAAACACGAGAGTACCCGAAAAGGCGAAAACCGCGGCCAAGAACGCAGCGGGGGGCCTCTTTGGGGCAGAGAGCGACCGATATGGGAAAATTAGGTTCTTACCTTGGTAATTTTCTTTCCTTTAGTCATAGCAGATGAAGCCATTACGTATGGGTTGTGTCCATCAACCAGCAGGGGGAGATAGAGAGCACTCAACTTTTCACAGTGCCTCATGGCCAGATAGCTCCACTGCCTCTTCAGTATTTGAAGCTTCCAAAGCAGTATGGCAAACCGCAATGGGAATAATATGAACTTTCCTCACAGCGAATGAAGGCCCCTTAACAAGGGCATGAACTCAAAAGGAAGGAATGAACACATCCTCCTGGAAGGAATAAACTCATCCTCCTTATTGTATAACTGGAGGGGATACATGCAAACTCCTGGAGGGAATAAACTCATCCTCCAAAACAAACTGGAGGGAATGGACTCATCCTCCTATAAGTGAGCATGAATCCTGAAGACTGTTTTCCAACTTTCTCCCAAGGAAGGAACTTCAGGAAACAAGAACAGAACCTGAAACAGATTCACAGCATACAGACAATCATACAGGGAGGGCTCATGGCTTCATCTGCTATGACTAGGAAAGAAAATTACCAAGGTAAGAACCTAATTTTCCCTTCCTTGTCATCAAGCAGATGAAGCCATTACGTATGGGATGTAACAAAGCAATCCCTAGATAGGGTGGGAACAGGTCACACCACGTGCTAGCACTTGTGCTCCAAAACGCGCATCCCTCCTAGCAGCCACATCCAGCCTGTAATGTCGGGCAAAAGAGAGCTTAGAAGCCCATGTTGCTGCACTGCATATCTCTTGACGAGAGAGTGCTCCAGTTTCAGCCCAAGAGGAAGAAATCGCTCTGGTAGAATGCGCCTTAAAGGCTACAGGTGGAGACCGGCCGGCAAGCAGATAAGCTGAAAAGATAGTGTCTTTGAGCCAGCGGGCAATAGTGGCTTTAGACGCTGGAGACCCTCTGCGAGGACCTGATAGCAAAACAAACAGATGATCATAGATCCTGAAAGAGATAGTAACTCGCAAATACTGCAGCAGAGTCCTGCGCACATCCAACAGGTGCAACTGCCCAAAAGATTCTGGAAACGCCTCCTTATCAAAGGAGGGCAAGAAAATAGGCTGGTTTAGGTGAAACGCTGAAACCACCTTAGGCATGAAGGAAGGCACGGTCAGAACCATGACCCCGGACTCTGAGAATTGCAGAAATGGGTCTCTACAGGACAGCGCCTGGAGCTCTGACACCCGTCTCGCCGAAGTAATGGCCACAAGAAAAACGGCCTTTAGTGTCAAATATTTCTCCGATGCTCACCGAAGCGGCTCAAAAGGAGAAGCCTGCAGGGCCTTCAAAACTAGCCCCAGGTTCCAAGCTAGACAGGGTGCTCGCACGGAAGGCCGGAGCCGAAGCACCCCACTAAGAAACCGTGCCACATCTGGATGAGCAACCTTACCACGAAGGGAGGCCAATGCTGCCACTTGCACCCGAAGGGAATTATAGGCCAAGCCTATTTGTACACCATCCTGCAAAAAGTCCAGGATCAGCGAGACAGGAGCCCGCATGGGTGTGATCGCTTTTGAAGCACACCAAGACTCAAACTGGCGCCAAATCCTGGCATAAGCCACGGAAGTGGAACGCTTGCGGGCCTGCAGGAGAGTGGAAATGACTGTGTTTGAATAGCCTTTGTCCCTCAATTGCGCCCTCTCAATCACCATGCCATAAGACCAAAGCGGCAGGCATCCTCCATGGCTACCGGGCCCTGTGACAACAGGTTCGGTACCAGAGGTAAAGGAAGGGGAGCCTCCACTAGCATCTGTCGGAGGTCCACATACCAAGGCCTCCTGGGCCAATCCAGGGCGATGAGGACCACTTCTCCTGGGTGCAGCCGAATCCGCAGGAGCACGCACCCTATCAAGGGCCACGGAGGGAACACATATAGTAGGCCCGGAGGCCAGGGCTGAGTCAAGGCATCCAACTCTGCCTAGCGAGGATCTCTCCGTCTGCTGAAGCAGCACGGGACTTTGGCATTTGAACTTGTCGCCATAAGATCCATCACGGGCTTGCCCCATTTGACACATATCTGCAGGAATACTTCATCTGCTAGTTCCCATTCTGCTGGATCGATCTGATGCCTGCTTAGATAATCGGCTTGCACGTTGCTCTGACCTGCAATGTGAGCTGCTGACAGAAACTGAAGATGCAGCTCGGCCCAGTGGCAAATCTGTTCGGCCTGCGCGGCCAGTGTTCTGCACTGAGTGCTGCCTTGTCGATTTATGTAGGCCACTGTTGTCGTGTTGTTCGACATCACTCTGACAGCCAATCCTTCCAGGGTCACTTGAAAGGCCAGAAGCGCCTGAAACACCGCTTTCAACTCTAGGCGGTTGATGGACCACTCCGACTCCTCAGGTGTCCACAGACCCTGGGCATGCTTCCCCTTGCAATGTGCGCCCCAGCCCTTCAGGCTGGCATCTGTCACTACTAGACACCAATCGGGGAGCGCCAGCGGCATTCCTCGCCGCAGCATGCTGAGAGCCACCACTCCATGCTGAGCGGGGCCGCAGGGAGCCAAGAAAGTCTGCATTGATAATCCTGAGAAACTGGAGACCATCTTTGAAATAGGGAATACTGTAGAGGTCTCAGGTGCGCTCTCGCCCAGGGCACCATTTCCAATGTGGCTGTCATCGATCCCAGCAGCTAGACAATGTCCCAAGCTCGCGGGCGGGGCATCCTCAGGAGCAGACGGACCTGATTCTGAAGCTTGCACCGCCTTAGCTCGGGTAGGTATACATAGCCCGAGTCTGTGTCGAACCTGGCCCCCAAATATTCTAGAGATTGCGAGGAGGTCAGGTGACTTTTGGCCATATTGACGACCCAGCCTAGAGATTGAAGTACTGAGACCATTCTGGCTGTAGCTTGATAGCTCTCTGTTACAGAGTCTGCTCTGATGAGCCAGTCGTCTAGGTACGGGTGAACCCTGATACCTTCTCGCCTGAGCAAAGCAGCTACTACCACCATTACCTTTGAAAAGGTTCGGGGAGCTGTGGTGAGGCCAAAAGGCAAGGCCCGGAACTGGAAATGTTTTCCCAACACCGCAAACCTCAGAAACTTCTGGTGCGGGGGCCAAATTGGTATGTGCAAGTAAGCTTTTTTCAGGTCTAGAGACGTGAGAAACTCTCCTGGCTGTACCGCAGCAATGACGGAGCACAGGGTTTCCATGTTGAAATGCCGCACTCTCAGGGACCTGTTTAAATCTTTTAAGTCCAGAATAGGGCAAAAAGACCCACCTTTTCGCGGCACCACAAAGTAGACGGAGTATCGGCCGTAGCCGTGTTCGGCGGGAGGTACCAGGGACACGGCCCCTAACTGAATCAGACCTTGCAAAGTCTCCTCTACCGCCGCCCGTTTGGCGGCAAAACCACATCGGGACTCCACAAACACGTCTCTTACTGGGGCGTTAAATTCTATTCTGTAGCCACCTCTCATCAGGTCCAGAACCCACTGATCTGAGGAAATATTGGCCCACTCCTCGGCAAAGAGGGAAAGACGTCCTCCGATGACAGGAAGCGAGGAAGGGGCCGGCGCACCATCATTGAGAGGGTCGCCCCTGAACTCCAGGC
This sequence comes from Microcaecilia unicolor, assembly GCF_901765095.1. Classification (NCBI taxonomy): domain Eukaryota; kingdom Metazoa; phylum Chordata; class Amphibia; order Gymnophiona; family Siphonopidae; genus Microcaecilia; species Microcaecilia unicolor. The sequence goes on along the minus strand of NC_044039.1, from coordinate 64,581,897 downwards.
CTAGAGCCGGTGGCTGCGGAACGCTTGTCTGAGCGAAAGGAGTTCCTCTGCTGAAAAACGGGCACGAGAAGTGAACCCAGCAGAACGCCCCAGGCGGTACCTTCTAGCTTCACGGAAGCGAGGTCTATAAGAGGAGTGGACCGCCTGGCCCTTAGAGGAAGGCCTCGGCCTATCTTCGGGCAAGCGCTGGGGTTTAGGATCTCCCAGGCCTTTAACAATTTTTTTTTCCAACTCCTCACCAAATAGGAGAAGTCCTTGAAAAGGCAACTTCACCAACCTTTGCTTAGAGGCCATGTCCGCTGCCCAGTGTCGTAGCCACAGACGACGGCGAGCTGCCACTGCTACTGCCATTTGTTTAGCTGAAGCTCTGACAATATCATAAAGGGCATCAGCCAAAAAGGACAAGGCCGACTCCAGCCGCGAAGCCACATCCAAGAAGGGCTCCGCTCCATCTCCAGGCTGTTCCACTGCCTGCTGCAACCACGCCAAGCAGGCTCTAGCAGCATAACAACTGCATGCAGACACCCGAACAGTAAGACCTGCAATTTCAAAGGACCGTTTAAGTGCTGCTTCCAGCCTACAGTCTTGTATATCCTTCAGGGCAACTCCTCCTTCCACAGGGAGGGTAGTTCTCTTTGTCACCGCAGTGACTAGGGCATCTACTTTAGGCATTGCAAAGCGAGCCAAATGCTCCTCACGCAGAGGGTATAATTGCCCCATAGTCCTGGAAACTTTCAAAGGTCCCTCGGGGTCAGCCCACTGAGCAGAAATAAGCTCTTGGATGGAGTCATGCAAAGGAAAGGCTCGAGCAGGCTTTTTGGTACTAGCCATCCTAGGATTCACAGAGGAGGCCGTGCCACTGTCAGGCTCTTCAATAGAAAGGACCTGTAGGGCATCAGAAATAAGCGCTGGCAGCTCATCACAGTGGAAAATCCTCACCGCGGAGGGATCATCCAGATCCTGTGGTAATTCTGCACCTGACTCTGGCTCCTCAGACCACAAAGGCTGGCCAGAACTCTCCAAATCCTCACAGCCCGACCACGGGGGAGAAAAAGGAGGTGCACCACAATCTGAAGGGGAATTAGCCCTTCTACGCTTTTCTTTATGCCAATTATCAGGGAAAATAGCCTCAGCGGCAGTCCCAGGCAAGAATCCACCGGGGGGTGACAATAGAAGGGGCCTCAGACGACCCTTGAGGGAGAGCTCTTTTCAGCATGTATGCTTTATGCAATAACAACACAAAATCAGGGGAGAAAAACTCGCCCTGGGCACCCAGATCCCGTCCGGGGCTAGCCGCTCCCTGAATAGCCTCAATTCGAGGTCCCTCCCCCCCCCCCCCCGGGCTCAGGGCTCTCCATCTCTACGGAGGCCCCGCCATGTGGAGAATTCAAAATGGCATCCACTGCCAGCTCTGAGCGGGAAGAATCATCGCTCGCCATGCTCAGGCCGGCTCTTACACCTGTACAGCACGATTTACAGAGCCACGCTGCTGATTTGCACTTGCCACACCGGGAACAGCGCTTTACATTCTCTGCAGCCATCGCCGAAAACGGCGGGAAAATTCAAAATGGCGGTTTTGCGCCAAAAACGCCCCGATCGCAGGCCCACCCCAGAGGAGTTAGAAAACACTCTTACCTCTCCGGACCGAGTATCACAGCTCCGGTCCCATAGAAGAATCAAAAGAAAACCTCTGTTCCTTTTTTTTTTTTTTTTTAACGCTGTGAGGAAAGCAGAGGTAATAAGAACTCCGGAGGCTCAGATGAGTGGGAAAGGCAGGGAAAGGCGAACCAATGTGACTGCATCCACTGAGTGGGAAAGGACAGGGAAAAGCAAGCTAATATGTCCACATCCACAGGGGCATGGGTAAGACAGGGAAAGGGCTAACCTATTTGCCTTCAAAGTGAAGCTGCTATAGCCTCTAACACCCCGGCTAACAACTGGCAAGCCAGGAGCCACCCCCAGGCAGATTTTTGATGGAGCTCGAAGAAGCTGCAGCCACCCTGCTTGGGGAGACAGAGAATACTGAAGAGGCAGTGGAGCTGGCTGGCCATGAGGCACTGTGAAAAGTTGAGTGCTCTCTATCTCCCCCTGCTGGTTGATGGACACAACCCATATGTAATGGCTTCATCTGCTTGATGACAAGGAAACAGCCGTTCCGACCGCAGAAAAAGAGAGACTGAGGAGCACGCTCACGCGCTGCGGGCGGGAAGACGGTTGCGCATGCGCGATGCGCGCACGAGAGTTAGCAAACTTTTGTTGCTAGGAAGATCTTCCAATTCCTGGGGCTGCCGTGGACGTCACCCAATCGTGAGAACAAGCAGCCTGCTTGTCCTCAGAGAATGGGGAAGTGTCTGATGGTACTCTCTGGGATGCTTTAAAGGTGGTGGTACGGGGGGTTTTGATAAAATGGGGAGCTAGGAGGAAACGGGAGCAGGGAAAGTGTTCCTTGGAATTGCGGAAGAGGTTACTCTATCTGGAACAGTGGCATAAGAGGAATCCTTGTGAGCGTGTCGGGAAAGAATGAAGGGTGGTGAGAGGTGCACTGTAGCAAATGCAAATGGAGGAGGTGGAGTTCATGCGATCTAAATTAAAGCAACAATTTTTTGAATTTGCAAATAAGTCTAGCAAAATGCTAGCCAGATATTTGAGGGCAAGAAAGGGGCGGTCTAATATCCAAAAAATTCAAGGGGGGGGGGGAGATAGGAGAATGATTTTTGAAATATTATGGGAAATTGTATAGTGCAGAAGGGGGGGTTAGGGAGGAGGGTTGGGCCCAGTATCTGGACAAGATTCCCCTGCAGCAGTTGGATGATGTTGAGAAAGCTAGAATTGGGAAACCTATTAGATTGCAAGAGGTACAGGGTGTGATCAAGAGTGGAGGAGTGGCCTAGTGGTTAGGGTGGTGGACTTTGGTCCTGGGGAACTGAGGAACTGAGTTCGATTCCCGGCACAGGCAGCTCCTTGTGATTCTGGGCAAGTCACTTAACCCTCCATTGCCCGCCGCATTGAGCCTGCCATGAGTGGGAAAGCGCGGGGTACAAATGTAACAAAAATAAATAAATAAATAATTGCCGAATGGGAAGGCTCCAGGTTTAGATGGAAATTTTATAAATGTTATGTAGAGGGAGTGACGTGATGCTGTGGGAGCAGTAACAGCGTTTTTGTGCTGCTCCGAGAACCCCGCTCGATCCTGGCCCCCTGCGAGCTATTAATAGCCTCAGAAACACTGACCTGGTACTGCTGGAGTTCTGAAAAAGGTGCATGGAACAATATCTCGTCTCCATGCCGCTCGGAAGCACGAGGAAGAGCGCAAAAAGCGAGAGAGATAAAACACCAGCTGCAAGTGGCAAATACAAGATGGCAGCCGGGTCGCCCCGAGGTGAGGCCGAATTCACCGCCCGACAGCTCGCGGCAGCGGTTGGCACCGCACTCGAACCAAGATTCACCTCGTTCGAGGGACAGTTGGGGAAACTCGACGGACTGTTGGCGGACATAATAAGTAGAACTGCGGAAGTGGAGAAGAGAGTCTCCGACCTGGAAGACGCATGGCAGCACTGCAAACCAGATATTTCTAGTTTAAAAGAAAGGCTGGCAAGTCAAGCTGAAAAGCTTGATGAACTTGAGAACAGGGCCAGACACAGCAATCTCAGGCTGGTGGGTTTGCCTGAAAGCATCCCTGATAAGAACCTGGGCAATATGCTTGAAAAGTGGCTATCTAAAGAGTCTGCCTTGTCGAATAGTAGAGGTCATCTTTGCATAGAAAGAGTGCATAGGCTAGGAAGGCCGCACCAGACTGGTCAAAGACCCAGAGTTGTTATCATAAAGGTTCACAATTTCCTTCATAAAGAAGAGATCCTGCAGGGGTTTCGGCAGAAAAGAGAGTCCCTGATATATGTGGGTGCCCCAGTCCGAATATTTCAAGACTATTCGGCCAGCGTGCAGGAGAGGCGGCGGAAATTCCATCCGATCTGTACATCCTTGATTGAAAAGAAGGTTCTGTTTATGCTCTTATATCCGGCAACTTTGAAGATATTAAGGACGGGAAATGGGTATCCTTTACCTCGGAGCAACTGGCGCTACAATTTATTAATCGTGAACTGCAAAACTTTGTTGCTCCGACCTGACATTGCAGTGTGTGTAAGCAGTGAGCGGACCATGAAGATCTTGAGTACATCTTATGCAGGACATATGGGAACGCAAGGTTTCTAATACAAGGAGGCTATAATTCTGTGTGTGTTTAAAATGTATAGGGGGGGTGGGGGCCTGGGGGGAAGCGGGGGGCTCAGCACGTTATGACTCTGCCTAGATGGGGATTGTCCTCTCGAGGAATTCTTGGGATAAGGGGATGGGGTGGGGATGGATGGGATTAGGGAGGGAGGAGGAATGTGGGCATTGGAACAGTTATGCGGTATACAAGTGTAAAGTGGATTAACAGGAAAGTCTGGACATTGGATATGGCGTGACGAATGTGTAGTGAAGGCCGCGGGGGTGGGGCTGGGCATCCCGGACTCATACAAGCAAGGTAGCTTGGTTTCACAGGATAGTTGGGAGAATAGCTAGTTGTAAATTAATTTCTTGGAATTTGGGGGGAATCACGTCCCCAATCAAGCAATAAAAAATGTTATCTCATATGAGGCGTCTACAAGCAGATATATTGTGTTTACAGGAAACAAGACTTTCAGACGCAGAGCATAGTAAATTGAAACGGGCATGGGTAGGCCAGGTTCACTTTGCATCATCAGGGGCCCGAAGGGGTGGAGTAGCAACCCTATTCCATAAAAGATTAGCCTACTCTGCAGAAGTCATTTTACATGATGTGAAGGGTCGGTTTATACTGTTGAAAGTATGGCTTCAGGGGCGTGAAGTGTAGCTGTTAAATGTATATGCCCCGACCCCCTTTGATAAACATTTTTTCCCTAAACTCCTGAAGGTAATGGTTCCATACCAAAATAGAGACATAATCATCGTAGGTGATATGAACACCTTAATGGATCCGGAGCTGGATTGTACTGGGGCTAGGAGTGGTGGGTCCACAGGTGGGAAGGACAGGGGGGTAACTAAGCGCCTTTATGGCATCACTTAAATTGGTTGATTCATGGAGGCTGTTACATCCTGGCGTGAAGGACTTTACACACAGATCGCGAGCGCATTAGACCTGGGCCAGACTTGATTATATCATGGTGGCATCCTCTTTGTTCCCCTGGGTCACGAGAGCACAGGTGGAACAGGTGGTGGTGTCGGACCACGCACCAGTCTGGGTGGAAGTGGAGGCACCGGGTGGATTCTGTGGGGTGCGGAGATGGAGGTTCCCCAGCCATATCGTGAAAGACCCAGACTTTCAAAAATTTCTGCGTGACAAGTGGGAGATATGAGGGACATAATGCCCAACACTGCACGGACCCGCAACTATTCTGGTGCGCGGCGAAGGCGGTGCTGCGCGGTGAGATCATTTCATTTGTAACTGCAAGGAGAAAAAGGGTAGCAGCCAGTATCTCAAATCTTCAACAGCAATTGCGTAGAGCCAAGAGAATATTTTTGAACTCCCCCACTAAATCCAACAGGGAGGTGTATGTGTCCCTACAAGTGTCCATCAATACTTTGTTACATGAGCAGACTCAGCGACAGTTGATGTATCAGAAATACCGGTTTCGCCGATATGGGAACCGTACAGGGGGACTCCTTGCGAGGTTGGTGACGGCTAAGGAGGGATATCGTTTTATTACAGCATTACGGAACAAACAGGGAAAGGTCACTAACAGGCCTGATGATTTGCTGAATCGGGCCGGGATGCTTAAATTGACAGAGCCAGAGATAGAGGGGCTGGCGGCTCCGTTACAGTTTAAAGAGCTCCAAATGGTGATTAAAGGGTTGAAGTCTCATTCAGTACCAGGCATAGATGGGTTCTCGGGGAAATTCTATAAGTCTATGGCTGGCACACTGGGGGGAGATTTGTTTGAATATTATAATTCAGTTATACGGGGGGTGGGGGGGCACATTCCAGGCCCATGAGAATATGGCACTGTTATCTCTTTTGCTTAAACCCGGCAAGCCCATAGAAGAACCTGAGTCATACAGGCCAATCTCTTTAATAAATGTTGCTATTAAAATTCTAGCTAAGATCCTGTCTAATAGGTTAGCACCGTATATGGCAAATCTTATCGGCCCTGCCCAGGTGGGCTTTACCCCTAAACAACAGTCAGTCTGGCATGTTCGGAGAATTCTCCTCTCGATGGCACAAAATAGTGGCGGGGGAGACTCTATACTGCTGGTAAGCTTAGACGCGGCCAAAGCATTCGACCAGGTGATCTGGGGCTATCTTTTTCGTGTACTTGAATGGGTGGGCCTGCCGGAGTGGGTTTTGGGTGCGGTAGGGGCCCTCTATTCGGGGATAGAGGCAAAGGTGCTGGTTAACGGGGGTCGATCAGATAGATTTGAAGTGGGTAGAGGAACGCGGCAGGGGTGCCCTTTATCCCTTTTTCTGTTTGACCTCTCCTTGGAACCCCTGATTCGACTATTAAATAACTCCCCTGAGATCAAAGGTGTCAGAGTGGGTACTGAAACAATGGCCGCCCTTGCCTACGCAGATGACATCATGCTGCTGTTGTCTGAGCCACAGGTATCCCTTTGTAGAGCCCTGGAGGTCTTAGAACAGTATGGCATGGTATCGGGATTCTCCTTGAATCTACAAAAATCATGCGCTTTGGCTCTAGATGAGAAACTAGAACAATCGTGGAGAAGTCAGTTCCCTCTCCGATGGGATAATGGACACCTGAAATATTTGGGGGTACACATAACTAGAGATATTTTGTCACTATACACAGCTAATGTGGGACCTCTGTTAGAGAATACGAAACGGAAGCTCCTGTTGTGGCGAGATCTGCCACTCTCTCTGTGGGGTCGGATTGCGCTTTTTAATATGATTTTGGTGCCTAAGTGGCTATATGTATTTCAGCAGCTACCATTATATCTGCTCAGGAAGGATGAGAGGGCTCTGGGACAACTCATGCAGACGTTTCTTTGGAGGGGGAGGCGACCCAGACTCCCGATGGCTACTCTAACTGCGCCGAGAGTGGGGAGATGGGTTTGTTGAGTATAAGGTCTCTCACGATAGCCTGCTCAATGCGTCACATAAATGATTGGTATAGAGGGATGTCAGAGTTCTCCTTAACAGGGTTGGAGACCTCCATTTTCCCAGAGCTTCACTTTAGTCACTTTGTTTCACACTGGAGGGCAGCTCCCACGGGAAGCCTTGCGACGCCACCCTTTATTAGCTTCGTTAAGAGCCACTTGGCGCTGATTGTGTAGAAGGCACCGCTTATCTGCCAGCACCACTCCGTTGCTCTCTGTCAGAATCCTGCTTTCCCACCAGGTCAGGGGCCGAGTATATTCGGAACCTGGGCCAAGAAGGGTACTATCTCACCCAGGTGGTTAACGAAGAAGGTCATATTAGACCATTTAGGGACCTACAAACCCAATCTGGGGTACATCCTGGGCACTACTTTGCTTACCTTCAACTGCAGCACTATATTTCCTCATTGCAGTGGACAGATCTAACGGAAGATGTTCTTGACATTTTAACAGAGGGATATTCGAGGTCACGTGATGCCGTGAGCTGAGCAAGACGCGCGTTGTCTCAGCTCCGAGGCCTTCACCCAAGGATCGCATAATTTTGCAACGACGAGACTGAAAAAACCCGTTAGTTTTATGAATAACCCGCATATGGACAAATTCTTGCAGAAATCGCCAGCTGAAATAGCGCTCAGATCGGGGAAAAAAGAAAAAACCAAATCGGGCGCCACAGGCGGGAAAATGGCGGACGGCCCCTTGGACGCTCCCCCAGCCATGCACTTTAACGAACAGCAATTAACACAGCTGACCACGGCAATCGCACAAGCGTGGGACCCGAAATGGGCAGCGTTAAACAAGAAGCTGGACGGCTTTCAAGCTGGGCTGGACGGTTTGGGGCTCTGCGCGAGCGATCTGGAAACCAGAGTGTCAGCGCTCGAGGACGACTCCCGCGGTTACGGGCCTGACCTGCGCGCCTTACAGCAACAGTTGAAGGAGCAAGAGGATCGACTTGACGATTTGGAGGGAAGATCTCGTCGAAACAATCTCCGTATTGTAGGCCTGCCAGAACAACTCCCAGAGCGAAATTTAGAGTCTTGGCTGGAAAATTGGCTGGCAAAGGAGATGGCGCTTACAGACTCCTTTGGTCCCTTAGTCATCGAGCGTGCACACCGCATGGGACGCAAAATGGAGCCAAATGCTAGGCCACGGGTGGTCGTGGTGAAGATCTTAAATTATAAGCATAAAGTGGAGATTTTCCAGGGTTTTAAACTTCGCAGGGATTCGCTCAAATATGGAGATCACCCCATTTTGATTTTTCAGGACTTCACTCAAAAAGTCCAAGCTCAGCGCAAGAAGTTCCACCCTATCTGTGCTATGCTAGCAGCAAAGAAGATCAAATTTTCATTGCAATTCCCAGCAAAGCTGCGGGTTAACCTCCAAGATCGCTGGCAGACCTACCACTCCGCAGAGGAAGCGAAAGCAGCTCTAACTGAAAGTCAGCCATCAGCAGGGACTTGAACAAAGGACTTGGTGGTAATCATTTGTGCGTGGGTCTATTATGTACATGTATGTTTTGGTTGGGTTAAAGATGATGGTAGCGCGTTCCAGGGGTGGGGGTCTCATGGCGACAGTACGTGATCCTCACAACCTAGCAGGCCTAACAGCCTGTGTAGATGGTACAGGGGAGTGTTTGGGGAAGGGTTAGGGTGGGAGGGCAGGGGGGGAGGAAGGAGGGTGGGAGAGGGTGGGAGGGAAGTGCGTGTATGGCTTGGAGTGAGAGTAAAAATGTGTGGGGACCTTGAGAATGAATAGAATGATATAGAATAATAGAATAATAGAATGATAGAATTCCCATGGAAAGATCACCCCTTGCTCTGTTGGCGGTGGACGAGTTTCCAGGGGGGGCTGGGCCTCCGGAGGCCACTCTAGAGTACATCCAAAGAAATCTGAAAGGATTCATAGAGATATGGGGGGATGGGTAACTTTGATCTTCAAATTTTCTCCTGGAATGTAGCGGGAATCACATCTCCCATAAAACGCAGTAAGATCTTGGCGCAACTTAAACGCCATAAGGCCGAGATCGCCTGCTTACAAAAAACTAAGTTAACAGACAGTGAGCACGCTGTGACAAGGCTACATCCCCGATGTATAGAGTGAAGCAGCAGAACCATGAACTACATATCCCAGAATGCATTTCCAGTCCTAGCAGTGAGATCCCAGGGGATAGACAAGCTGGCCATATACCGTCTCTGACCACAAGAGGGAGGGTGAATGAAGGAGCCAGTTCCCGGGACCCGCAATCTGTATATCATGCTGCCCACCTGTAATAGGGAGGGGTGGGCTGAGAAGTAGGAGGAGGATTGGATGGATGAGGGAATTAATCAGCCTGAGCAGGGGAAGGAAGCAGAATGGAATGGGAGCTTGAGAGCTGAGGAAGGCAGCCCCTGAAGGTTTGGAAACCTATATGGTTTTGGGAATTTATTTTGGTTTAAACCCTGCTTAAGTAGAGAAGCCTGTTTTTCTTTTGGTGAGACCTGATTATTTTGAGAACCTCTGAAGTTGGAAGACTTGTTTATGAAGGAGGGCTGTCTGGTGGGAAGAGGGGTTCAGTTCAGGAGGAGAGGAGCAGTGCAGGCTGAAATTCCTTGGGCAAGACAGGTCCCTAAAGAACTGAAGCAGGCTGAAATACCTTGGGTGGAAGGAAGTCCCAAAAGTATTGAACCTCCTGAAAGTAAAGGCTGCTTGGTGATTAACATTGTCTTGAGGGGAAATCCTGCTTGTGGGACAAGTACTATTTGTTTGCTACTGACTGGGACCAAAAAAAGCAGGGATTTCCAAAGGACTATTGCATTCCCCTCCGGGAAGGGGGCAAAGTCTTTGTGTAATTGGTTGATGTACTAAGCAAGGCAGAACAGTAGAGAAGCAAATCTCTACTCTGGAGTGAAGTTTTGTTTATGAATCTGGAAAATAAAGGAATGTTTTGAAGTATTTCCTGGTGGCAGTTTTGTGAAGTTCTGGCTATTCATGGGAGGCAGCTTCCTCCCCCATACTGGAGCAGCGGCCCCGTTTACAATGCAAAACTCTGCCAGAAATGGGTAGGGGAATGCCATTATTCTTCCTCGGGGAACCGCAAGAGTGGGGTAGCCATACTAATCCATAAAGGGGTGCCCTGTCAAACTAAGCTGATACATAAAGATAACGCTGGAAGGGTGGTATTATTATTGATAAATTTCCAGGGGAAAATTTTTTACCTCTGCTCAGTATATGGGCCCAATGAGCACTGCCCAGCCTTTTTCCAGACAGAGATACGCAGATGCCCCTTGGGTGTGGGGGGGCGATTTTAATCAAGTTATGGACCCCACCCTGGATAGATCTTCCCCTAGATCACAGACATCAGCGGGCCGGGGGAGAGGTCTTTCAGCATTGTGTAAATCTCTCAATCTAGTGGACCCCTGGAGATTATTGAACCCGTCATCACGGGATTATACACATCAATCCAAAGCGCACCAGACATGGTCACGGATAGACTATGTCCTCTTAACTCAGTCGTGGTTTTTTCGGGTTAAGGACGTGTCAATTGGCCCAACCGAGATTTCTGACCATGCTATCTTAGGTCTGGAGCTGACATTTGACATAGGTGGGGAACCAGCTAGGTTTTGGCATTTCCCTCATACTTATACCAAGACAAATGCTTGGTAGAACACCTAAAAGAGTCATTCCATGTCAAGTGGACCAATTTTAAAGGTCGTCCCCACCTCACCATCTCAGATTTTGATGAAATTTGGTACATAGTTTCATTATGATAAAAAACTAAGCTGTGCAAAACTTTAGTTCAAAAGACTAAAAATTGGAGGTTCTAGGGGACCTCAAGTAAAGGGTTGCAAAATGTCGCCTGAGCAAAAATGACATTTTGGGCCAACTTCCAGAAGCTGTAAAACTGGAAGTTTTAGTAGTACAAGGGGGATATTTGGAGAACCTGCACTACTTTTAGGGCTTAATGAACTGGCAAAACCCCATGTTCCTAGTCCTCTTACTTTTTGAATGGTTTAGGCTCAAACGTTGCCAAAAAAACGGCAAAAATCAATTTACAGTGATGTTGAGGCTGCTGTAGTTTCTAAACTAGTTGGCCTTTCAGGTTGATTTTTGGTAGGTGTACTAAATGCAGGGCTGTAATGAGGCATTCCAATTTGCAGCACTTTCCTTCAAGTGGTTGAAAAATTATAAGCGTTCAAAGTTGGTATAAAAAGCATTTTTGCCCATTTTGGGCTATCTTTGATGCCCTTGATCTCCAGTGGGACAGCTTCAATATTCTTTCTTTTAGCACCATTAGAAAGAGCAGATTTCCTTCTATCAGAATATGTAGTTTTCAATTTGGAGTCTCTCCATATAAGGATTGCAAAAAAAGTGTTTTTTGGCCAGTATTGTTGAATGATAGATGAAACGGATATAGGGCCCATCAATGTTTCTAATTGCTGTATAAGTCACTCAGTTGCTTTAAGCATGCGTTGGTCCATGGTGGCTATGCCACTACCAATTCAATAGGAAGTGGCAACCTCATCGCCAAGAGGTCACGCCCGATAGCAAGGCAAGTCCAGCCACTTGGCACAGGTTCCCAAGCCTGAAGGTGGGCATCTTACTTGAGGTTCCCAAGCCTCATTTGGTTGTCTTTGCCTAGTTTCTCAAGCCTAATGGGGGTGTCTTAATGGTTCCCAAGTAAAACCTCAGTGCTGAAGTGACAAGAATTTTTCACTGATAAGTTTCACTGCTGTTTCTGGAAATGTATACTGTCGTCCAAGTGTGTAGTTGCTGGTACTGGAAGAACTGCTAGAATATGCTGTTCAGAAATCCAACAAGAATCTCTTCTGCTAGGCCAATGAAATGATCGTGCAGGCCCGCATGGATGCATAAAGTTGACCAAGGCATCATGTTCTTCAAATGATGTGTCACAGACATTGCCAATCCACCATTTGTTGTCATAAACACAGGCAACATACTGCCCAGGCTGAAGTTGAGACACATTTATGCCAGGTACACTCACTGGGTCATCCGACTGACAAAGTTTGACAACAAATGAGGAGGAATCATTTGACATTCTACTGACTGAAATTTGGTTCAAGTCAATGGGAATAAACTGGTGATTTAGTTCCAGCAACTGTAGAAGCTTTACTGAATCTTTCTTCTTGTGCAGATCTTGAAGATTCAATTTCATCCTTGGAAACAAAAAAGAACTTGATTTTATTTATTTTTTGATCACAAAATTCAAACAAGCCTTGTGCTGTGAGAATTTGGCTATTTTTAGGTCGTTGCAAACTAACCTGAGCAGCTAGTCGCTTTGTTGTACCACCTATGGCATCACATGGTGACTTGCCATGGCTTCTGCCAAAGAAATTCCACTGTGCACTTATTCCAAATTCTGTTTGATGATAGCACAAGTTGGCAAAGTTTTTGAAGTTCTTGTATTGTGCAGCTGAGCCATCACTAAAGTATGTTACATATTTTATTTCTCCAATTTTGCTTTTCAAGAACGCAATTAATTTTTCCAAGAATGCATGTACAGCAACTGCATCATGCCGCAAGCTGTCACTTATTATGCAAACACTTATGCACTGAATTTCACTTGAAGCATCACGGAAGTACCCAACAAATGGATGCAGTGTAGCTTGACTGTTTTCCCAGTGGAAACCTTGAACAGCATCTTGGACAATAAAGGAGTAGTTTTCAGCAAAGTCCAAGAGAACAACAATTTCACAAGGATTTAGGTTTTCTTTAAGTATTGTGTCTGATGTTTGGAAATGTAATGGTGAATTGACAGGTTTGAAACTTTCAATGCAAGCTCAGATACAAAATCATCAACATACATTTGTTTGGTCTCCAGTGTGGTGCGATCTGTATGAACCCACTGCTTAAACTCGATTGTTTCACCTGGGTCAGCATCAATGAACACTTCTGTCAGGTAATTTTCAAGCACATCTTTACCTGGACATATTTCACACCTGTGAAGCATGCATTCTTTGCATTCCAAATTGCACACAGTTTTAGCCATCAGTGCTTTGTAATCTTCGTTCAGCAGATGGCTTCCAGCAAGCATAAGCTTCACATTTGATGAATGACACAAACACACACTGAATGCATACCAGATGAGCCAACAGTGACACACCATTTTGGCCTTAGCTCACAAAATTTGGAAAAACCCACTTCTGGCCCATTTCGAGTACGATATGCAACATACATTTCTTTTAGATTGCTAAGCAGCAAGTGCTTTTGCATTTGAATTTTTTCAGTGCCAGTTCTGACAGAGACAAAATCTTTTTTCCCTAGGCACAGTCTACTGAATTCATCATCTTCAAAAAAGCCAAGAATTTTTTTTTCTGTTTCTTCTGGTAAAACTTTACCTTTCTTCTTGTCTGGTTTTGCCAGAATTCCACAAACTGATTTCAGATTTCTTGCTTTTTTAACCATACTAGTTGAAACCATGAATTCTGAGGCAGTTCTTTGAATAGACCAGCTGTTTGGTGCTAAAGTTAGTATTTGCAGTTTTTCTTCATGATTTGCTGAAACTTGGACTTTGTTTTTCAACTCGTTTAGCAGGTCATCATAATCAGAACATTTGTCACATTTCTGACTGGTAGAATGTCTAAGCCACCAGCAACTGCAAGATGATGACTCTCAAAGTATTTTGCACTCGCCTGATTTTGCGCTTGGTGTAGCCTCGTACATCACGCTTGCTGACTTTTTTTTAACTTTAATGGAGAAAAACCAAGAGATGTCAAACTTGTGTTCAACTTGCCAGAAATGTCACTGTGTTCATCATCTGCTGCTGTTGATGATGATAAAGAATCAGCAGCTCTGTTACTGACGTCTTTTCGACAAGATGGACATAGTTTCTGACCCGGCACAAATATTTTGCTTGTTAAGGCCTTTAGCTGGGCTGCTAGTGTGTCATCCAGCACTCTTAAGCCCCTTTTTGCATTATGACCACCTTTGGAAAATGGGTTACAGCAGGTTCTTTGCAAAAATTCAAACTTTTTCAACAGTAAGGATTCATGATGAAGGCAAATAGTTGATCCAGCATAGAAAAGTTGACCAGAATGCTCTTGTAACAACTTCTGTTGATCAGGCAGAAGCTCTTCAATTAATTTCAAACCTTTATTTTTATTGTATGTCAGTAAATGACACTCTGATGTACTTGAACAGCCAACTGAGCAAAGTGGAAATTCATCTGATCTTTCTGGATCCATTGATGACCATTAGCATCAGTTCAACAAACGCGTTTATTCTTGCAATCAGGTTTTCAATGGGTAAAATTTTACTTCAGTCTAAAGTGATTAATATCTTCATTTGTGGCATTTAATTCAATATAAATGAGCCTGTCGGTGCAGGTGCAAGTTTCTTCAACAAGAAGTATGTATACAATGGTTTCCACCCTATTTTTTAGTTTACTTGAACACAGTTTTATAACATAATATTTAAAGAAAACTTCTTTAGCCAGTTAGACTTGGCCAATTATGATTGGTGAACCCTGTTGCAAGGCAGAATTGTTTGTTTCATTGCCCAATTGTATGCTTCTGGTACCTCCTGGCTCCTGAGTGTCTGTTGCTAGGCTTACTTTGATGCCTACAGTTCACTAAGAGGTCAAACTGTAGCAAGGGTGAAGAAACACCAGCAACAGACACTCAGACGCCTTGCAACAGGGTCCACCAATCATAATTGGCCAAGTCGGTAATCCTAACTGACTGCAGTTTTCTTTAAACCTGTCATGAAACCTGGCCTCATCCTTCCACATCCTAAAAAACATTCCTGTTTTTTAGTTTTCTTGAATACAGTTTTATAACATAATGTGTTCTTTATTTTAAAAAATTGGTGCTTTTTGAAAGAAGAATCACTTTTACTACACTTGTATCAAGGGTGTAGTGAAGAAATCACAGGCTGCTGCCCGCAAACATTTGAGGGCATTTTTGCAATCCTTATATGATGAGACTCCAAAATGAAAACTACATATTCTGATAGAAGGAAATCTGCTCTTTCTAATGGTGCTAAAAGAAAGAATATTGAAGCTGTCCCACTGGAGATCAAGGGCATCAAAGATAGCCCAAAAAGGGGAAAAATTCTTTTTATACCAACTTTGAACGCTTATAATTTTTCAACCACTTGAAGGAAAGTGCTGCAAATTGGAATGCCTCATTACAGCCCTGCATTTAGTACACCTACCAAAAATCAACATGAAAGGCCAACTAGTTTAGAAACTACAGCAGCCTCAACATCGCTGTAAATTGATTTTTGCCGTTTTTTTGGCAACGTTTGAGCCTAAACCATTCAAAAAGTAAGAGGACTAGGAACATGGGGTTTTGCCAGTTCATTAAGCCCTAAAAGTAGTGCAGGTTCTCCAAATATCCCCCTTGTACTACTAAAACGTCCAGTTTTACAGCTTCTGGAAGTTGGCCCAAAATGTCATTTTTGCTCAGGCGACATTTTGCAACCCTTTACTTGAGGTCCCCTAGAACCTCCAATTTTTAGTCTTTTGAACTAAAGTTTTGCACAGCTTAGTTTTTTTATCATAAAGAAACTATGTACCAAATTTCATCAAAATCTGAGATGGTGAGGTGGGGACCCCTGGTCCACTTGACACGGAATGACTCAAAAGCAAGATGGTATTACTATGTAGAAACTAACGAGCCCTCCTCCCCCTCGCCTATAATATTCTGGGAGGCGATAGCATTCTTAAGCGCAAGGGCCAAGCGGCTGGCGGTGGGCATATTGCGTCTAGAAAAAGACTACAAAATTGCTAAAAAATTACATATTGATCACCCTACCCGAGAAAATAAAGAACGAGTGTCAGCATCCTTGGCCGCCTTGAACTCGCTAATCCACGAACAAACAAAACAACACTTATTTACAAAACGATTGAATTTTCAGCGGTTCGGTAGTAAGTCAGGCAGACTGCTAGCCAGGGTGGCCAAGGCAAAATCGTCATCCCATTATGTCCCGTTGTTGAGAAGGCCCAATGGGACGTTAATCAGCAGTCCGGAAGAAATTACAGAATCGTTCCATAAGTTCTTTGAAAACATTTATTCAGAACAAGGGGAAGACCAGGGGCAGCTATTGGAGGATTATCCAGTAGACGCTGGAATGCCCAGCCTCGGTCCGCACACGAGGGAACATCTGTCCGCCCCTATAAGCGCCCAAGAATTACAGAGGGTTATTAAGTCGCTCCCGTTGGGGTCCGCTCCAGGTCCTGACGGGTTTTCCAACGAATATTACAAAATCTTAGGTCTAGAACTGGTGGGCCCCCTCATTGCATATTATGACTCTGTGGTGGCGAGGGGGTTCTTCTCACCACGGGAAAATGAAGCACTGCTTACTTTAATTCCTAAGCCCGGAAAACCCAGGGACAATGTGGAATCTTATAGACCCATTTCACTGTTGAACGTGGATATCAAAATCTTGGCACGGATATTGGCGGACAGATTGGCCATCTACCTCCCTCAACTAATTGGAGACCATCAGGTTGGTTTCGTGCAAGGTCGGCAGGCCACTCTAAACGTGAGAAAGACATTACTTTCCATAGCGCATAGTCAGGCTACCCAGGACCCCCTCCTGTTGATAAGTCTAGATGCTGAAAAGGCCTTCGATAAAGTCCAATGGGCCTATCTCTTTCGCGTTCTTACTCATGTTGGGTTGGAGGGGTGGTTTCTAGAGGCAATCACTTCATTATATCATTCCCCATCGGCACGAATCGTGGCAAACGGGATCCAGTCGTCAGCATTCACCATACAGAGAGGGACCAGGCAGGGCTGCCCTCTCTCCCCGGCGCTATTTCTTCTGTATATAGAACTGCTTTTGAGAACAATTCTGGCTGACCCGGGCATAGTGGGGATTTCCCTGCCCTCGCAGTCGGTTAAGGTCCTGGCTTTTGCTGACGATGTTCTGTTGACGCTCACCCGCCCAGCCCAATCAACGAAACAATTACTGGAAGCGTTGGCTGAATTTGAGTTTCTGACGGGGTTTACGCTAAATTTCTAAAAATCAGTAGCCTTGCCCATACAATCTGAGATTCGGACAACTTGGAGAGGTGAATTCCCTTTCCAATGGGCAAGTTCAGAAATAAAATACTTGGGGGTCTACATCCCAGCGGACCTTAGTAAGCTCTATAACCTAAACATGAGCTTGATGAAGCAGCGAACAAATGAACTACTTCACAGGTGGCAGGAACTGCCGATTTCACTGACAGGACGTATTGCATTATATAACATGGTCTTGTTTCCAAAATGGACCTTCACATTACAAATGCTACCCTTGTGGTGGCGAGGCAGATAGGACAGGTGGCTCAGGAGGCAGTTAAAACTCTTCCTATGGCAGGGTAAAAGGGCCAGACTGCCGATGTCCTCAATAATGCTCCCCAGGGCTAAAGGAGGGTTGGGCTTGTTGGATTTGCAATTATTTGCTATGGCTAGTAGCCTCAGACACATCTCCGATTGGTATCGGTCTAAACAATTCTTTTCTTGCACCAGTGCTGAGACCTCGCTACTTGGCCCGCTGCACTTTGCATACTGGTTACAGGCTCCCCCAGGGAAACTGCCCAACTTAGGTCCCTACAAATATATTCTTGCTCCTTTGAGAGCCACTTGGAAATGGGTGCGCAGGCGAAATGGCAGAAATGGAGAGATTTCTTTGTTGTTACCGATCCAAGGAAACACAGAGTTTCCCGCTGGGGCCTCCTCGGCCACTTTTAGGAGGTGGGCCTCCCTGGGAATTCACTATTTATATCACGTGGTATCAGAGCAAGGGGTCATCAAACCATTTAAAGATTTGAGTGAGGAGTATGGCTTGGGGAGGCAGGATGTCTTTGCTATTACCAGATCCGGCACTATGTCCGTGCCCTCCCGTCGGCAGCACTGACTCATGAGTCGTGGGATGAACTGGATGAACTGCTGGGTCTGGAGGCGCAGCAGCGGATCCCATTGAGTTATTTCCACAGACATCTGAGAATCGCTGCCAGAGCTTGACTTGTCTAAGGTGACGCAGGGGTGGAACCAGGAGTTGAGTCTTCACCTCAGTCACGAGCAGATAGCAGAGTGCCTCCGATCGGTGTATAGACTGACCGAAAATGTGGCATGGTGCAAATTTTTTTGTTTGTTACATTTGTACCCCGCGCTTTCCCACTTATGGCAGGCTCAATGCGGCTTACATGGGGCAATGGAGGGTTAAGTGACTTGCCCAGAGTCACAAGGAGCTGCCTGTGCCTGAAGTGGGAATCAAACTCAGTTCCTCAGCTCCCCAGGACCAAAGTCCACCACCCTAACCACTAGGCCACTCCTCCACTCCAATATAAGTTTTTGTTACACCTCCACATCTCTCCGCATAGAGCATTTCGAGCTGCCTTCAGGGACTCAGACACCTGCCCGAAGTGTGGAGGCGGTGATGCTAACCTGGGACATATGTACTGGAATTGCCCCAGAATCCAAGTTTTTTGGAAACTGCTATGTTCTCACGTGTCACAGATGTGGTCCTGAAGATGGAGTCCCTCTCCGGAACAACTGTTTGATATCTTTCAAACACAGAGGCCGACCCCAACAGGGCTTAAAGTATATTTGAGGAAGACAATCCTGATGGCAAAGCGAACTATCCTTCAACTCTGGATGGACGCTGAAAGTCCCAGCGTGGCCCATTGGAGGTCGGCCATGATTCAGTGCTGCTCATTAGAGAAAAGAGGAATCAAGGACTTAGCCTCTAAAAGAGGCGATATATTTTGTAAAACTTGGTTCCCATTTTGGGACTCTCTCACTCCAATAGCCAGAAGTAAGATTTTGAATTGTTAAGTTTCAAAGGTCGGGGGAGGGAAGGGGAGAGGGGGAGGGGAGGGCAGAGAAGTATAGGGGGGGAACAGGGGGGGGGGGGGGGGAAATTGGGACAGTTTATAAAAAATTTCCATCCAGATTGTATGATTCTCACTGAGGTTGTCTCTTTTATGTTATTTATTCTGGATTTCAATAAACAGATAATTAAAAAAAAAAAACAGAGGGATATTCTCTTGGCTCACAGCAATCTGTACCACTGAAGTTTCACCATCAGCAATTGACGGACACAATGGAGGAGATAGATTATGAGCAGCTGGCTAAATGCTGGACAAATGACCTAGGTTGCAGGGTTACCTCAGTGCTGTGCCAAGCATTCATAAAGAATTTGTATTTGCAGCGGCTCTCGGTATTTCAAAGAGAAAAGCTTTATCGGTTTCTGCTGCAACTTTATATATCTCCTAGACGAGCAATGCTGGCACAGATTGGGGGGACTGAGGCATGCTTGAAGTGTGGCTTTGCCCCTTGGTGGGTAAATTTTGGAGGAGAATCTTGCAGAGGGTACAATCCATGTGGAATTGCTCACTGGTATGGGACCCGCTGCTCCTGTTTCAGAGTTACCTGTTCACCTCAGATCCACCTGCAGATTTCAAGGGATTTATTAGTATTGCTATAGTCTTCGGAATTAATACTATCTTAAAATCTTGGCTCTCCCCTCTTTGCAAGTTTGGAGAACTCAGATGATACATCAAATGAGGGTGGATAGATGTGGAGTTAAGCAATGGGATAGAATCCCTGGGGCAAGGTTTTGGACGAGATGGGAACCACTTTGGAATACCCTACCACATAAAGGGAGAAGTTATATTGTGTTGATCCACATTCACAATTCTAGGGTACTTTATTGTTCCTGCTACATTAACATAGCTATGAAGGTGGAGGGGGATTCTTTAATTGGACAATTAGTTGAAAGGTGTTTTACAAATTTAACCATTTAAGATTTACATATAGTACTGTTGACAACATCAACGTCCTTTTATTATTACTTGACATGTTTATAATGTTAACAACAGGTTGATGATGGATGTTAACACTGTATTTCTATTTTGAATGTTTGCTGGTGGTATCTTTGTCTATGTTAGAAACTGGATATGTTTTTTTTTTTTGTCTATTGTCATCAATAATAATATTGAATTATAATATAGGAAGGGGTAGAAGGGTGGGTTAGGGGGGGAGGGAGGAAATGTTAACAAAAGGTTGATGATGGATTTTACATTGTCTTTCTATTTTGAATGCTTTGATGGGGGCATCTTTGTTTATGTTAGAGTCTGGATATGTTTTTTGTCTAGTATCATCAATAAAAATATTGAACTATAAATGTTATGTAGATGAAGTGAGTGATTTATTAATGAGGGTGGGAAATGGAGTCTTAGAGGGGGGAGGGTTTCCCAAATCTATGTCTGAGGCAGAGGTGGTGGTTATCCCTAAGCCAGGGAAAGACCCAGGGAATTGCGGATCGTATAGGCCAATTTCGTTATTGAATGTGGATGTGAAGATTGTGGCAAAGGTACTGGCTAATAGGCTGGCTAGAGTGTTGCCTAAGCTGGTGAATGCAGATCAGGCAGGTTTTATACCTGGGAGACAGGTAGGGGATAATATTAGGCGCACTTTGAGTTTGATGTGGGAAGCGCAAAGGGGTGGTAGGGAGATGCTTTTGTTGGCCATTGATGTGGAAAAGGCTTTTGATAGGGTTAATTGGGGATTATTGTGGGCAGTGTTGGAGCGGATGTGTTTGGGGGGAAATTTTTGTAAGTGGCTGACAGCCTTATATGAGAATCCAAGGGCTTGTCTTCGAATAAACGGGGGATATACAAAATTCTTTTCTGTGGAGAGAGGGACCAGACAGGGCTGCCCGTTTTCTCCTCTCCTGTTTGCAATGTATATGGAGCCCTTGGCAGAGGTTGTGCGCCAACATCCAGACTTGAGAGAAGTTAGGGTTGGGGGGAGGGAACATAGAATAGCATTATTTGCTGATGATGTGTTAATGTACATGGTTGATCCAGAACAAACGCTGCCCAAGATACTGGAGATTTTGAATGAGTTTGAGGATTGTACGGGGTTTAAGGTAAATATGAATAAAAGTGAGATACTGGACGTATCGTTACCTCCAGGGGTGGCATTTAGGCTGGGTGAGAGATTTCCCTTTAAATGGGCTAAAGGCAAATTCCAAATATGAATAAAAGTGAGATATTGGACGTATCGTTACCTCCAGGGGTGGCATCTAGGCTGGGTGGGAGATTTCCCTTTAAATGGGCTAAAGGCAAATTCCGTTATTTGAGGATTCAAATTCCGGGTGATCTTAATAGGGTGAGCAGTATCAATTATGGTAAGATAGCGGGTCAAATCAGATCAGAGTTGTCTAGTTGGAAAGGGTTATGGTTGTCTTGGTGGGGGCGTATGGCAGTGATCAAGATGAATATTTTGCCGTGCTTGCTTTTTTTGTTTCAGGCCTTGCCGGTGGAGCTTCCTCGAGGAACTATTAACTATTAACTTTTGGACGCTGGGAGAGGAAGGGATTGATAACTTTTCGTAATGTTTTGCAGGGTGGACAATTGTTGAGTTTTGAGACATTGGGGCTCATTTTCAAAGCACTTAGCCTTCCAAAGTTCCATAGGTTTCTATGGAACTTTGGAAGGCTAAGAGCTTTGAAAATATGCCTCATTGTGTTCTAGATATGATTTGACAGAAGGTGATAGGTTTGCTTATGTTCAGGTTCAGCATTTTGTGGGGACTATGGGATGGAGGGGGACAAATCCTCAAGAGAGGGAATGTTTAGAAAATGTGTGGATAATTTTGAGACAGGTCCCTAGATCTATATCTATTCTTTATAGATTCTTTCAGGGTAGTGATCCAAGGCAGTTTGGTTTTCAAGGGGCACGGGAAGTGGACTTGGGATGTACATTTACTGACCAGGAATGGGAAGTTATTTGTGGTGAAGTATATAAAGCATCAGTGTGTGTCCTGATACAAGAGAATGCTTATAAAGTTCTCACTAGATGGTATTATACGCCTGAAAGATTGCATAAAATGTATCCAGATACATCAGATAGATGTTTATTTATTCGTAACATTTATACCCCGCACTTTCCCACTAATTAGCAGGTTCAATGCGGCTTACATAGTAAATCATGTTAACAAAGTGATATAAAATGGATGCAGCTATAATATTGTAAGTAAAGAGGTAATCATTTATGTGTGGATAGGTAAGATGGGCATAAAGGAGGAAGGAAGAGTTAGGGGAATGATAGGAGGGGGGAGTATAGGGCCTAACGTAGTTCAGTATGTGAAAAATGTTAGGGAGGGATAGGAAGGGGGATGTATTAGATTGTGTAGGGAGGGGTAGGAAGAGGGATATCATAGAGGAAAAAATGGGGAGCATATTCCAGATTCTGTATTATAGTCTGATCCGGTAGAAAAAGGTAAATTTAAGTTAGGTTATTTGTGAAGACTTGCTTGAAAAGGTAAGTTTTTAGTAGTTTTCGGAAAGGTACTCAAATGGGGCATTCCAAAGTTGACTTCCTATGACGGAGAAGTTGGATGCGTAATATGTCTTGTACTTAAGTCCTTTGCAATTAAGAAGATGAAAGTTGAGATACGTTCGAGAAGGTTTTGAGCCATTTCTTGCTGGGAGGTCAATCAGATTGTACATGTAACCCCGGGCTTTCCCGTAGATAATCCTGTGAATCAGCGTATAGACCTTGAAGGATATACGTTCAGTAATAGGAAGCCAATGGAGTTTTTCATGAAGAGGAGTTGCGCTCTCAAATCGTGACTTACCAAAAATAAATCTGGCAGCCGTATTTTTGTGTGGTCTGAAGTTTTTTCAGGATTTGAACCTTGGATCCACAGAAACCTATGGAACTTTGGAAGGCTAAGTGCTTTGAAAATATGCCTCATTGTGTTTTCTCCTTATTCAGTTCATCTTAAATGCGTTGGCCCAGGAGGTTAGAATGTTCATTCCAATAGTTATTTTATCGGAAATTTCTGCCAAGTTGGATTTGAAGGGGATGAATATAGTGACATCTGCATAAATAAAGGGATTGAGGCCAGCTTTAGATAGGGACTTGGCCAAAGGGATCATCATAAGGTTAAAGAGGATTGGTGATAGAGGCTAACCTTGGAGTACCCCGCATATTGGTGACTAGGGAGACGAGATTGATGAAGGTGATTTGACTCGATAGGTGAGCCTTTTATCCATTTAATGATGTTCCCAGCAATCCCTAATTTATCCAGTAATCTTGTACAGCGCTGCGCACGTCTAGTAGCACTATAGAAATAAGTAGTAGTAGTAGTAATCTTGTACGAATATCATGGTTTACCATGTCGAATGTGCTAGAGAAATCGAACTGTAAGAGGAGGATGCGGTTTCCAAATGAAATTTCGAGCTTGAATTTGGATATTAAGGTTAGTAATACAGTTTCTGTGCTGTGGCCAGATCGAAAGCCCGACTGCGATTCGTGTAGAATGGAGAATTTGTGTACGAATTCATTGAATTGGTTTGTTGTTGTAGGTGCGGGGTACATAAGGGTTCCTTTCTTCACATTTGGGGGACATGCATTAGGGTGGTGAATTTTTGGCAAGGTGTGGTGAAAGGATTGGTTAAATTGATGAATACTTCATTGGTGTGTGGACCACGGGAATGCCTTTTGGGTTTGTATAATGAGAGGGAATCCTGGGAAGTTAGTAAATGGCTTCGATGGGGTTTTGCGGCAGTCAAATGTCTTATAGCCTTAAGGTGGAAATCTCCGAATTCTCCTACGTTGGCGGAGTGGAAGGACAAATTGGGACAATTAATGCATATGGAATATCTGACAGCGTATAGAAGGGTGGGATCTTTGAGATGCAGAGGGGGTGGGCTCGTTTTAAGGGCAAGGATACAGAAATTATAGGTACTTACCTTTGGGGGTGAGGGGAGGCTGGGGGAGGATCTGAAGGTGGAGGGGAGATGGGTTGGGGAAACTGGAATGTTTGGTATTAGGGGATATGAATGTTAGCAATAATGTGGAGGGGTTGATGGGGGGAGCACAGGTTGTGGGTATTGTTCTTGTTATTAATATTGGGTTATGTGGGCCTGTTATGGACTGTTGTAAGCGATGACAACTTGTGTGTTAATGGGCTAATTGTTGATTTGGTCCACTGTTTTATTATTTTCAATAAAAATTCACAGTAGGGAACACTGGATACAGTCATTAGAAGAATGGTGATAAAATCCAGTGTTTCTTAAATGGATAAGAAGTCCTGCAATATTAACTGAGCCAGAATTGCTCTTATTCTTCAGTGTTTTCTGCAGTGGAGAGAGATTTGTTGGTGCTTCCTGTATTTATTTATTGCATTTGTATCCCACATTTTCCCACCTATTTGCAGGCTCAATGTGGCTTACAGAGTCCTGTTATGGCGTCGTCATTCCAGGATATCAGATACAATTAGTGATGTATAAAGATTAAGGCGGGAAAAAAGGAAAAGATTTAGGCCGATAAGTATAAAAGGAAGACTTTCTTAACTGCGGTGGATTGGTGAGGTGATCTAGTTAAGGCTATGGGTTTTCTTTGTAGGCCTTGTTGAAGAGATACGTCTTCAGAGATTTACGAAAGTTAGATGTTTCGTTGATTGTTTTCAAGGCAGTAGGTAATGCATTCCACAACTGCGTGCTCATGAAAGAGAAGGTAGCCGCATGTATCAGCTTGTATTTTAGTCCTTTACAGCTGGGGAAGTGTAGATTAAGAAATTTGCAGGATGATCTTTTGGCATTTCTGGGAGGCAGGTCCACGAGGTTTAGCATGTAGGTCGGGGCATCTGCGTGGATGATTTTGTGTACAATCGTGTAGATCTTGAACGCGATGCATTCTTTAAGTGGGAGTCAATGAAGTTTCTCTCTTAGGGGTTTTGCACTTTCAAATTTAGTTTTTCCAAATACGAGTCTGGCGGCGGTATTCTGGGCTGTTTGGAGTTTCTTGATAGTTTGTTCTTTGCAGCCAGCGTACAGTGCGTTGCAGTAGTCCAGGTGACTTAGTACCATTGACTGTACCAGGGTACGGAAGATGTATCTCGGGAAGAAAGGTTTTACTCTTTTGAGTTTCCACATGGAATGGAACATCTTTTTCGTTGTATTCGTCACGTGGGTATCAAGTGTGAGGTTACGATCAATGGTAACTCCAAGAATTTTCAGATTATTTGAGACGGGAAGAGAACAGTTTGGTGTGGGTATGGTGGTGAAGTTGCTTGGGTTATGTTGTGAGGAGTACAAGACATTGTGTTTTTTCTGCATTGAGTTTTAACTGGAATGCATCCGCCCAGGTGTGCATGATTTGGAGGCTTTGGTTGATCTCGTTAGTGATTTCATTTAGATCATGTTTAAATGGGATATAAATCGTAACATCGTCTGCATATATGTAAGGGTTGAGGTTTTGATTGGCTAGTAGTTTGGCTAAGGGTATCATCATTAGGTTGAAGAGGGTTGGTGAGAGGGGGGATCCTTGGGGGACTCCGCATTCAGGTGTCCATGGGGCTGATATGTCTGCGTTCGTTGTTACTTGGTATGATCTTGTGGTCAGGAATCCTCTGAACCAGTTGAGAACTGTACCTCCTAGTCCAAAGTATTCTAATATATGTAATAGTATTCCATGATTGACCATGTCGAAGGCACTAGACATGTCGAATTGTAGGAGGATTATGTTGTTGCCAGTTGCAATTGCTTGTTTAAATGAGTTCATTACAGACACTAGAACAGTTTCAGTGCTGTGATTCGACCGAAATCCTGATTGAGCTTCGTGCAGAATTGAGTGTTTGTTTAGGTATTCAGTGAGTTGTTTAGTCACTATGCCCTCCATGAGTTTGGTTATGAGCGGAATAGATGCTACTGGGCGATAGTTGGTTAGGTCCATTGTGCTTTTCTTGGCATATTTAGGTAGAGGAGTAAGTAAGATATTTCCTTTATCCGTGGGGAAGAGGCCATTTTGTAGCCTGTAATTTTAAGTGTTTCGTGAGGTCTGTTTTGAATTGTTTAGGGGCAGATGTCTAATTTGCATTGCGACTTGGCGTATTTTCCGAGCGCTTGTGAGATGCCATCGAACAAGAGCGTGTCAAAGTTGGTCCATGATCGGTCTGCTGGGTATTCCCTAGGTATTGGGTCAAGACACTCAAAGAGGTTTGTGTAATCAGTTATGTTGATAGGTATCATGAGCCGTAACTTTATAATTTTTTCCTTAAAGTAATTCGCAAGTGTCACGTCTGTGGCCGTGACCACCCTCAGACTTACCCTGTTTCTGGGAGTCAGTAGCTGTGCTGGCTTCTGCTTGTCTCTGTGTGCTGATTGGCTTACTGGACCTCACCTGTGTGGGCTATGCCTCTTCCAAGATGGCTGCCGCCTCCTCTATGCCAGTATCCAAGATGGCTCCTGCTTGTCCTTCCTGTGGGCTCACTTCCTCTGTGTGTCAAGCCTCTGTTTGGCGACAAGGAACTTCCTGCTTCTGTCCTGCTGGTGGTGACTCATCAGTGAGTTCCTTTATAAGGAAGGCCTGTGCTTGCAGTCAGTGCCTTCGCATGGTGTCATTGTCTGGTGTCATGCCCAGAGGCCGACAGGTTAGTTAGTGTGTTGCTGCGCTGCTTCTAAGCCTGTCTTCTGTGTGGGCTTCTTGCCCCTCTGTGTGGGCTTGCCCTTCTGTCTAGTACCTGTGGGCTGCTTGCCCTTCTGTGTGGGCTAGTGCCCTTCGGTTCCCAGTACCTGTGGGCTGCTTGCCCTTCTGTGTGGGCTAGTGCCCTTCGGTTCCCAGTACCTGTGGGCTGCTTGCCCTTCTGCGTGGGCTGCTAGCCTTCTGCCTTTAGTCTGTGTTTAGAGCCTGCTGTTCAGCCCTGGTTTCCCCGTCTGTGTTTGCAGCCTGCCCTACTCCCTGCTTGTATATTCTGTGTGCACCTCCTGAACCTTGTATATCCTGTGTGCACATCCTGGCTGCTATCCTTCTGCCTTTAGTCTGTGTTTAGAGCCTGCTGTTCAGCCCTGGTTTCCCCCGTCTGTGTTTGCAGCCTGCCCTACTCCCTGCTTGTATATTCTGTGTGCACATCCTGAACCTTGTATATCCTGTGTGCACATCCTGGTCCCTGCTTGTTCGTCCTGAGTCCTGGTTTTGGCTAGCTAGTGTTATCCGGTTTCCCGCTCTGCCTAGCTACCTTCTGTCCCGTGTGTCTACCTTGTACCTTGCTTGTATATCCTGTGTGCTTATCCGGATCCCTGCTTATGTATCCTGATTCCTGTATCTGTCTAGCTAGCGTGTATCTTCTGGGGGATTTATCCTGTTACCTGCCTCGACCTAGCTAGTGGGTTTGCCCTGGGGGTATTCCCAGTCTCCCCTTCTTCCTTGCTTGCATGTCTGCCCTAGTCCCTGCTCCTGATAAGCTTCTGTCTGTCTAGTCTGTCTGGTGTGCCTGGCTTAGCGGCTGCGTGCAGCGCTTAGTGCAGTCTAGTATTGTTCCCCTGTGTTTCCTAGACCCGAGGTGGGTCCTCTGGATCTTCAGTTCCGGCCTTGCCCTACAAGTCCTGTCGGCCGCCCGCACGCTAGAGCTCAACTCTAGCGGAAAGGTGGCTAAGTACAGGTGAAGCGGTTCCTGTTCTGCCGGTTCAGTTGCCTACTTCCAGTCCAGAGTTCCGGTCCAGTCCTTCCGGGCGTCCAGTTCCAAGACGGTCTTGCCTGCCAAGGGCTCACAATTCCCAGTGCTGCCTTGAGGACCTGACAGTATGCCAAGGCCCTCGAGAACACAACAGCAAGATTGGTTGCAGATGGGGTGTCTATGTTGTTAGAAGTAGCTGGTTTAGTATTTAGTAGTTTGTTTACGAGTAAGAAGAGTTTGTGTGTATCCTTGTAGTTTGGTCCTATTTTGGTTTTATAATATGATCTTTAGTTTGTCTGATGGTGTATTTGTATTTTCTTTGTAGTTGTTTCCAGTCTTGAGTGTGGATTCGTCTTTTTTCTTGCTCCATGCTCTTTCTAATCTTCTGACTTGTGTTTTTCGTTCTTTCAGTTCTTCGTTGAACCATGGTATCGAGTTTTTTCTATGTGATGTTCTGGTTTGAAGCTATGCTATGTTGTCTAGTATGGATCTGCATCTGTTGTCCCATTCTTGAAGAAACTGGGGTGAATCTGTAGGTGTTGTCCATTCATCGATGTAGAATTGTTGCCAGAATGTTAGCGGGTCTATTTTGCCTCTCGTGGTACAGGTTTGTTGTTTTTGTTGTGCATTTTTTGTTTGCCAGTGAAGGGTGAGGCTTGCTCTGTAGTGATCGGACCATGGTGTAGCTGTCCATTTTGTATCTATTAGTGTAAGATTTGGTTCTGATGAGAATTTGTGGGTAATGATATCTAGTGTGTGTCCTTTGTTGTGGGTGGGTTGCATGTTTGGCCAGTGGAGCTCCCATAATTGGAGGAAGTCCTTGCATTCGCATACGTTACTTATGTTAATATCCTCCAGGTGAAGGTTGATGTCGCCTGCTATGAGGTGGTTTTGGGTGGAGACACAAGTGTTCGATATGAAATCCATAAAATGCGTTTGGGAGTCTCGCCAATTGCCTGGAGGTCTGTAAAACAGGATTAGGTTTAGGTAGTCACGTAGGGTTGGGTGGTTGATTCTGACTGAGGCTATTTCAAGTTGGGGAAGAATGGATTCTGCTGTTGTTGTGATGGTGAATTGAGATTTTTAGATTATGGCTATGCCTCCTCCTCTTTTTCTGTTCCATGTCCAGTGGGTAAATTTTGTACCCTGGAGGGCAAAGCTCTAAGATTATGGGATCTTTGGAGTCATGGATCCATGTTTCGCTAATAAGTAGGAAATTGAGATGGTCGGCTGTGATCCAGTCAGTTATTATCGTGGTTTTGTTAACTACAGATCTGGCGTTGATGTAGCCTATTTGTATTAGTCGGTGTGGTTCAGTTGGGTTCGAGGTTGTGATGATTTCTATCAGTCGTCTGTCTTCTTGGTATTTGAGTTTGTTAAGTCCTTTCTTTCCTTTCTGTTGATAATGTCCATGGATAATAGGTTTTCCGTACCATTTTTTTAATTTTTTTGGGGTAGCCATATTGTGTATGGGGTTGTGGGAATGGTTTACGTGTTGTGGGGGTATTGTTGTTCGTGAGAAGGGATGTGAGTGCGTGGTGGATTAGGGAGAGACAGTAGATAATTAGGAGTAGTTTGCTAATATTCATGTTAGTGTTAGTTTGTGTAGTACAGCAGGGGTGTGTGTGAGTTAGTGTTCAGCTATGCGAGCAATGTTGTGATGTTACAGGATGCATAGGAAGCATTAAGAGCATTAGAGGATTCGGTTACCAAACAGTTCAATGATACAATGACTTTAAGATATTATTCTGATTAATTACGTAAAATACTGGCTAGTGTATTATTTCAAGAAGCATTAGAGGATTAGGTCAGTAAACATTTCAATGATACAATGATTTTAAGATATTATCATGCTCAATTACGCAGACTACTGACTAGACATTATTACATGAAGTCACTCATCATACTGTATGGCAGAGGTCCACAATGGGCATTCAGAACATCACAGCTTTAGTTTCGCTTACGATCTGTAATTTAGTTCTCCTTCTTCGTTTTGGGTCATGTGAGTAGTGATTGTTTCTGTGTTGGTCTCTCCTGGTCTCATCATGCGTCCAGTCGGCGATTCTAAGCGAGGTTTGCAGCGAGGTCTGGATGGTTGGGTGATGTGAGAGATATCAGTGGTTCTCGTCGTGTCCGGGGAATTCGTCGTCCGAGAGGCAGGTTTGGGTGCCGCTGTCTCTCCCTGCTTCAGGGCCGTTTAAGTTTCGTTACTGGTCTTCCTCCGTCGTTTGTGCGGCTCAAGCGCCCCAGTTTGTAGTCCGCGATTCCGGTAGGTGGATGTGTCTCCCTTCTCCAGCACCGCCGAGGTAGCGTTTGCCACTCTTCTCCTCGCTATCTGTTCAGTTCTCTATATGATCTCGGCGGTTGGATGGCTACGGGTCGCACGGCGGTTATCCTGGGGGGAGGAGCAGCTGTTTCTTCTTTCTCCGGAACCGGTCAGGGTCGGGCGGGTGGTCACGGGTTGGTCGGCTCGCCTGGTGGTCACGGCTGGATCGGCTACCAGGTCTTGCAGTGACCACCTCACTGGTCCGTCTGGATGGTTACGGATCGTACAACGGTCGGCGCGCCTGGAGATCATTTTTTTCGGCGGATCGTTCACCTGGAAGGCCGCGAGGTCAGTCATCTCGGCTGTTGGCCACGAGGTCGGTCTGCTCACTTGGTGGTCGCTTTTAACGTAGCTATGGAATATATTTGACTGGGAAGGAAGCAGGGCTGTGCATGTAGTCAGGAAGGAACTGTAAATAGACAGGTTGTGAAATAGTGACAAGGGGGAATAAAAACTCTCTCTCCTGTTATGGACTGTTGTAAGCGATGACTCCATTGAGGGCCGTTGAGGACAACTTGTGTGTTAATGGGCTAATTGTCGATTTGGTCCACTGTATTATTATTTTCAATTAAAATTTAAAGTTTAAAAAAAAATCTCAAATTCCACATGGCAGTGCACTGCCCTGCCCAGTGCATCCTGAGATGTGCTGGCATAGGATTAAGGCACTATTTTGCCTGTAGGATGAGAGCGTTGTTCTCCGATCATACGAGCTCTGTGGTATTCCCTGCCATGCTCATTTTTCACACCAGGGCACTCATCATGCCGCGCTGGTAAATACGGGTGCTAGTCCAGCACTAGTGGCCTCTAGCGCCTGCAATTACCTTTAATCTTCGGACTATGACAGCAAAGGTAAAAACAAAACAAAACAAAAAAAGAAAAGCATACTGCAGCCCCTTACTGCGCTGAAAACATTACTGGCAGATGCTCAAAACTCCGGCACTGTTTGGAACAGCGATGGAAAATTACCACTGGATCAGCTCCTAATGCTCAACATTAATTATATACAAATTTAAGCACGCTATTAGAGTTGAGCGTTAGGGAATTCAGGGAGAGGATTTGCATGCTCTTGTTGTGCATGCCCAGAATGCCAGAGGAGGAGGAGGAAGAACTGCCGGCTGCCAGTAATTATTAGAACATGATACAGGATTTCTAAACTGGAATTAAAAAAAAAAATAAAAAAATAAAAAAAAAGAATACCACCCTCCTCAATTTTAACTTCTTTGGACATGGAAATCAGGATTTGATGGAGGAACCACGGGAAAATTAGGTTCTTACCGTGATAATTTTCTTTCCTTTAGTCTTAGCAGATGCAGCCATTACAGATGGGTTGTGTCCATCAACCAGCAGAGGGAGATAGAGAGCGCACTTTTTTCAGTGCCTCATACCAGCTTGCTCCACTGCCTCTCTTCAGTATTTGAAGCTTCCAAAGCAGTATGGCAAACCGCAATGGGAATAACATGAGCTTTCCTCACAGCGAACGATGGCCCTACAACAAAGGGCATTAACTCAGAATGGAGGGAATGAAACATCCTCCCAGAGGGCATAAACTCATCCTCCCGGAGGGAATAAACTCATCCTCCAAAACATGAAACTGGAGGGAATTAAGTCATCCTCCTTTAATTGAACAAGAATCGTGAAGACTGTTTTCCGACTTTCTCCCAAGGACGGAATCTCCAGGAAACACGAACAGAACCTGAAATAGATTTACAGCAGATAGCATCAGACAGGGAGGGATCATGGCTGCATCTGCTATGACTAAAGGAAAGAAAATTATCACGGTAAGAACCTAATTTTCCCTTCCTTGTCATCAAGCAGATGCAGCCATTACAGATGGGATGTATCAAAGCAATCCCTAGATAGAGTGGGAACAAGCCACACCACGCGCCAGCACTTGCGCTCCAAAATGTGCGTCCCTCCTGGCAGCCACATCCAGCCTGTAATGTCGGGTAAAAGAGAGCTTAGAAGCCCATGTTGCTGCACTACAAATCTCTTGAAGAGAGAGTGCTCCAGTTTCAGCCCAAGAAGAGGAAATTCCTCTAGTGGAATGCACCTTAAAGGCATCAGGCGGAGGCCGGCCGGCAAGCAAATAAGCTGAAAAGATAGATTCTTTAAGCCAGCGGGCAATAGTGGCTTTAGACGCTGGAAACCCTCTGCGAGGACCTGATAGCAAAACAAACAGATGATCAGAGGTCCTGAAAGAGTTAGTAACTCGCAGATACTGCAGAAGAGTCTTGCGCACGTCCAACAGGTGCAATTGCCCAAAAGATTCTGGAAACTCCTCCTCGACAAAGGAGGGCAAGAAAATAGGTTGGTTTAGGTGAAACGCTGAAACCACCTTAGGCAAGAAGGAAGGCACGGTCCAAACCATGACCCCAGACTCTGAAAACTGCAGAAAAGGCTCTCTACAGGACAGCGCCTGGAGCTCTGACATCCGTCTCGCCGAAGTAATGGCTACTAACAAGTCGGCCTTCAGTGTCAAATCTCTCTCTGAAGCACGCCGAAGCGGTTCAAAGGGAGCACCCTGAAGGGCCTTCAGCACTAGTCCCAGGTTCCAAGCTGGACAAGGTGCACGCACGGGAGGACGGAGCCAAAGCACCCCTCTAAGAAACCGTGCCACATCCGGATGAGCAGCTAAAGACACGCCTTCAACCTTGCCACGCAGGGAGGCCAACGCTGCCACTTGCACCCGCAGGGAATTATAGGCCAAGCCTTTTTGTACACCATCCTGCAAAAAGTCCAGAATCGGCGAGACAGGAGCCCGCAGGGGTGTGATCTCTCTGGAAGCACACCAGACTTCAAACTGGTGCCAAATCCTGGCATAAGCCATGGAATTGGAACGCTTGCGGGCTTGCAGGAGAGTGGTAATTACTTTATTGGAATAGACTCTGCCTCTCAATTGCACCCTCTCAATCGCCATGCCATAAGACCAAATCGGCCGGCGTCCTCCATGGTCACCGGACCCTGTGACAACAGGTTGGGAACCAGAGGTAACTGAAGGGGATCCTCTACGAGCATCTGTCGGAGGTCCGCATACCAAGGCCTCCTGGGCCAATCCGGGGCGACAAGAACCACTTCTCCTGGATGCAGCCGAATCTGCAGGAGCACTCGCCCTATCAAGGGCCACGGAGGGAACACATGCAGTAGGCCCGGAGGCCAGGGTTGAGCCAAGGCATCCAACCCCGCCGCGCGAGGATCTCTCCATCTGCTGAAGAAGCACGGGACTTTGGCATTGCTGCTTGTCGCCATTAGATCCATCATGGGCTTGCCCCACTTGGCACATATCTGCAGGAACACTTCGTCTGCAAGTTCCCACTCCGCTGGAACGATCTGATGCCTGCTTAGATAATCGGCTTGCACGCTGCTCCGACCTGCAATGTGAGCTGCCAACAGAAACTGTAGATGCAGCTCGGCCTAGTGGCAAATTTGTTCGGCCTGCGCGGCTAGAGCTCTGCCTTGTCGATTTATGTAGGCCACTGCTGTCGTGTTGTCCGACATCACTCTGACAGCCAATCCTTCCAGGGTCACTTGAAAGGCCAGAAGCGCCTGAAACACCGCTTTCAACTCTAGGCGGTTGATGGACCACTCCGACTCCCCGGGTGTCCATAGACCCTGGGCATGCTTCCCCTTGCAATGTGCGCCCCAGCCTTTCAGACTGGCATCTGTCACCACTAGGCACCAATCGGGGAGCGCCAGCGGCATTCCTCGCTGCACATGCTGTCTGAGAGCCACCACTCCATGCTGAGTAGGGCTGCAGGGAGCCAAGAGAGAGTCTGCATTGGTAATCCTGAGATACTGGAGACC
Source organism: Microcaecilia unicolor (assembly GCF_901765095.1). Taxonomy (NCBI): domain Eukaryota; kingdom Metazoa; phylum Chordata; class Amphibia; order Gymnophiona; family Siphonopidae; genus Microcaecilia; species Microcaecilia unicolor. The sequence goes on along the minus strand of NC_044039.1, from coordinate 64,548,252 downwards.
TCTTTGGAGCATACTGTAGAGGTCTAAGGTGCGCTCTCGCCAAGGGCACCAGTTCCATGGTGGCCGTCATCGATCCAAGCAGCTGGACAATGTCCCAAGCTCGCGGGCGGGGCATCCTCAGGCGCAGACGGACCTGATTCTGAAGCTTGCACCGCCTTTGCTCGGGTAGGTACACATACCCCGAGGCTGTGTCGAACCTGGCCCCCAAATATTCTAGAGACTGCGAGGGGGTCAGGTGACATTTGGCCAAATTGACGACCCAGCCCAGAGATTGAAGTACTGAGACCCCTCTGGCTCTTACATGCTGACTCTCTGCAGCAGAGTTTGCTCGAATGAGCCAGTCGTCCAGGTACGGGTGAACCCGAATACCTTCTCGCCTTAGAAAGGCAGCTACTACCACCATAACCTTCGAAAAGGTGCGGGGAGCTGTGGCGAGGCCAAGAGGCAAGGCCCGGAACTGGAAATGCTTTCCCATCACCGCAAACCTCAGAAACTTCTGGTGCGGGGGCCAAATTGGATTGTGCAAGTAAGCTTCTTTCAGGTCCAGAGACGTGAGAAACTCTCCTGGCTGTACCGCTGCAATGACGGAGAGCAGGGTTTCCATGTGAAAATGCCGCACTCTCAGAGACTTGTTTAATTCTTTTAAGTCCAGAATAGGGCGAAAACACCCTCCTTTTCGCGGCACCACAAAGTAGATGGCGTAGTGGCCGCAGCCGTGTTCGGCGGAAGGTACCAGGGACACGACCCCTATCTGAATCAGACTTTGTAAAGTCTCCTCTACCGCCGTCCGTTTGGCGGCAGAACCGCATCGGGACTCCACAAACACGTCTCTTACAGGGGTGTCGAATTCTATTCTGTAACCGTCTCTGATCAGGTCCAAGACCCACTGATCTGAGGAAACGTTGGCCCACTCCTCGGCAAAGAGGGAAAGACGTCCTCCGATGACAGGACTCGAGGAGAGGGCCAGCGCACCATCATTGAGAGGATCGCTCCTGAACTCCAGGCCTTGAGCCAGTGGCTGTGGAATGTTTGTTCGAGCGAAAGGAGTTCCTCTGCTGAAAACGGACACGAGAAGTGAACCCAGCAGAATGCCCCGGGCGGTACCTTCGAGCTTCACGGAAGCGAGGTCTGTAAGAGGAGTGGACCGCCGCACCCTTAGAGGAAGGCCGAGGCCTATCTTCGGGCAAGCGCTGGGGTTTAGCCTCACCCAGGCCCTTCACAATTTTCTCCAACTCCTCACCAAACAGGAGAAGGCCTTGAAAGGGCAACTTCACCAACCTTTGCTTAGAGGCCATGTCCGCCGCCCAATGCCGTAGCCAAAGAAGACGGCGAGCCGCCACTGCTACTGCCATGTGTTTAGCCGAAGCTCTGACAATATTATAAAGGGCATCAGCAAGAAAGGACAAGGCCGACTCCATCCGCGGAGCCACATCTGAAAAGGGCTCCTCTCCATCACCGTGCTGTTCCACTGCCTGTTGCAACCAAGCCAGGCAGGCTCTAGCAGCATAACAACTGCATGCAGACGCCCAAACAGTGAGACCTGCAATTTCAAATGACCGTTTAAGTGCTGATTCCAGTCTACGGTCTTGAATATCCTTCAGGGCAACACCTCCTTCAACAGGGAGGGTAGTTCTCTTTTTCACAGCCGTGACCAGGGCATCCACTTTAGGCATTGCAAAGCGAGCCAAATGTTCCTCACTCAGAGGGTATAATTGCCCCATAGCCCTGGCAACCTTCAAAGGGCCCTCGGGGTCAGCCCATTGAGCCGAAATAAGCTCTTGGATGGAGTCATGCAAAGGAAAAGCTCGAGCAGGCTTTCTGGTACTAGCTATCCTTGGATTAACAGAGGAGGCTGTGCCACTGCCAGGATCTTCAATCGAGAGGGCTTGTAAGGCATCTGAAATAAGCGCTGGCAGCTCCTCGCGGTGGAAAATCCTCACCGCAGACTGATCATCCAGATCCTGAGTCACTTCTGCACCAGACTCTGGCTCCTCAGACCATGAAGGCCTGCCAGAGTCCTCCGAATCCTCGCAGCCCGACCACGGGGGGGGGGGGGGGGGGGGGGAATGGAGGTGCAGCACTCTCTGAAGGGGAATGAGCCCTTCTGCGCTTCATATTCTGCCAATTATCATGGAATAACGCCTCAGAGGGCATACCCAGGCTAGAATCCACAGGGAGGGCATTAGAAGAGGCCCATGCCGGGCTTTGTGGGAAAGCTCTTTTAAGCATGTATGCTTTATGTATTAATAAGACAAAATCAGGGGAGAAAAACTCACCCTGGGCACCCGGATCTCTGCCAGGGCTAGTAGCTCCCATATCAGCCTCACTCCGAGGCCTCCCCTCAGGCTCAGGACTCTCTGTCTCAGCTATACTGGTCTCCCTATTCCTCCCCACGGCTTGGCACAACCCTAACACCAGGTCAGAACTGTTGTAGGGTTTGCTGCAGGAGGAGCGACCTTGTTTGGTGCACTGCCCGCTGTAATGAGCATTGGGGAGGAATACAGAATTTACTTACTACACTGGAAAGGCAAGGACACATGAAACTCGGGTACACATATAAAGTATCACATACAATTATAACCCGCCTATCCAAACATCTAGGCAAGGTACAATAAAACATTCATAAAATAAAACAGAAACAATACGCAATCTTAAAAATCACAAACACTAAAACCTCAGATCCCCCATTAGCAAAATGCCCTAGAAAATAACCAGGTTTTTAGCAATTTCTTGAACTGGGGAACAGATGCCGACTGGTAACGAATTCCACAAACAAGGACCAGCGACAACAAAAAAACCTCAACTACAAATTTCCTCCAAACATACCAGATGAAAAGACAGAACAACAAATAAATTCTGGTTTTGAGAACGTAACACCCGAAAAGGACAATAAGACTGCAAACTGCGCACTAAGGCCTCAGGAGCAACACCCTGCCATACTTGAAACACCAATAACAAAAGCTTAAATTCAATACGCTGCGCCACAGGCAACCAATGTAATAATCTCAACTGAGGCGTAATATGCACCTCCGGAACCAAACTCAAAAGAACCCCTACAGCAGAGTTCTGTGCAACCTGCAAGGCTCGCACAGTTGTATGCGGCAAACCGCACAACAAAGCATTGCAATAATCAAAAGAAGGTGGCACATCACTCTGCAGCACAGTATGAAAATTCTCCTCGGAAAAAAAATGTCTGAAGTCTAGATATCATCAGCAGTTTAAAGAAAATAACCTCAACCATAGCAGCCACCTGTGGGCAAAATGGTATAAAGAACAAAATTACAGAGCATATCCAAAAGCATGGCTTAATGAGACAAAGCCAACATGGATTTAGTGAAGGGAAATCTTGCCTCACCAATTTATTACATTTCTTTGAAGGGGTGAACAAACATATGGACAAAGGTGAGCCGGTCGATACTGTGTACCTGGATTTTCAAAAGGCGTTTAACAAAGTACCTCATGAAAGACTCCAGAAGAAATTGGAGAATTGGAGAGTCATAGGATAGGAGGTACTGTCCTATTGTGGATTTAAAACTGGTTAAAAGAAAATAAAGACTAGGGTTAAATGGTCAATATTCTCAATAGAGAAGGGTTGATAGTGGGGTTCCCCAGGGGTCTGTGCTGGGACCGCTGCTTTTTAACATATTTATAAATGATAGATGGCAGTAACTAGTGAGGTAATTGAATAACTTTGTCTCATCAGCAAATTTAAAGTTGTTAAATCGCAAGAGGATTGGATCTCACAAGGCTGGGAGACTGGGCATCTAAAAGGCAGATGACATTTAGTATTAGCAACTGCAAAATGATGCATGTGGAAAAGAGGAACCCGAATTATAGTTACGTAACGCAAGCTTCCATGTTAGGAGTCACCGACCAGAAAAGGGATCTAGGCGTCATCGTTCATGAAACGTTGAAACCCTCTGCTCAGTGTACAGTGGCAGCAGCAGCGGCTAAAACAGCAAATAGAATGTTAGGGTATAATTAGGAAAGGAATATAAAACAAAAATGAAGCCATTATAATGCCTTTGTATAGCTCTATGGTGTGACTGCACCTCGAATATTATGTTCGATTCTGGTCACCGCATCTCAAAAAAGATATACTGGAATTAGAAAAGGTACAGAGAAGGGCAACGAAAATGATAAAGGGGATGGGACGACTTCCCTATGAGGAAAGGCTAAATAGGCTAGGGCTCTTCAGCTTGGAGAAAAGACGGCTGAGGGGAGATATGATAGAAATCTATAAAATAATGTGTGGAGTGGAACGGGTAGTCGTGAATTGCTTGTTTACTCTTTCCAAAAAAACTAGGAGGCACGCAATGAAGCTAGAAAGGGAAAATTAGGTTCTTACCATGATAATTTTCTTTCCTTTAGTCATAGCAGATGAAGCCATTACTTATGGGTTGTGTCCATCAACCAGCAGGGGGAGATAGAGAGCACTCAACTTTTCACAGTGCCTCATGGCCAGCTAGCTCCACTGACTCTTCAGTATTTGAAGCTTCCAAAGCAGTATGGCAAACCGCAATGGGAATAACATGAACTTTCCTCACAGCGAACGATGGCCCCTTAACAAGGGCATAAACGCCAAAAAAGGAGGGAATAAACTCGTCCTCCACTTTGTATAAAACGGAGGGAATACTTGCATCCTCCTAGAGGGAATAAACTCATCCTCCCAAAACGTGAACTGGAGGGAATGAACTCATCCTCCTATAACTGTAACAAGAATCCTGAAGACTGTTTTCCGACTCCCCAAGGAAGGAATATAACTTCAGGAAACAAGAACAGCACCTAAAATCAGAATCACTGCAATACAGACAATCATACAGGGAGGGCTCATGGTTTCATCTGCTATGACTAAAGGAAAGAAAATTATCATGGTAAGAACCTAATTTCCCCTTCCTTGTCATCAAGCAGATGAAGCCATTACGTATGGGATGTAACAAAGCAATCCCTAAATAGGGTGGGAACAAGCCACACCATGCGCTAGCACCTGTGCTCCAAAACGCGCATCCCTCCTGGCAGCCACATCCAGCCTGTAATGTCAGGCGAAAGAGAGTTTAGAAGCCCATGTTGCAGCACTGCAAATCTCATGAAGAGATAGTGCTCCAGTTTCCGCCCAGGAAGAGGAAATCGCTCTTGTGGAATGTGCCTTAAAGGCATCAGGCGGAGTCCCGCCAGACAGCAGATATGCTGAAAAGATAGCTTCTTTGAGCCAACGGGCAATAGTGGCTTTAGACGCTGAAGACCCTCTGCGAGGACCTGCAAACAGCACAAAAAGATGATCAGAGGTCCTGAAAGAATTTGTAATTTGCAGATACTGCAACAGAGTCCTGCACACATCCAAAAGGTGCAACTGCCCAAATGAATCTGGAAACTCCTCCTCAACAAAGGAGGGAAGAAAAACAGGCTGGTTTAGGTGAAACGCTGAAACCACCTTAGGCATGAAGGAAGGCACGGTCCGAACCGTGACCCCTGACTCTGAGAATTGCAGAAAAGCGTCTGGAGCTCTGACACCCGTCTCGCCGAGGTAATGGCCACTAAAAAGACGGCCTTCAGTGTCTCTGAAGCACGCCGAAGCAGTTCAAAGGGAGCCCCCTGAAGGGCCTTCAATGCTAACCCCAGGTTCCAAGCTGGACAAGGTGCCCGCACAGGAGGACGGAGCCGAAGCACCCCTCTAAGAAACCGTGCCACATCTGGATGAGCAGCTAAGGACACGCCTTCAACCTTGCCATGCAGGGAGGCCAATGCTGTCATTTGCACCCGCAGGGAATTATAGGCCAAGCCTTTATGTACACCATCCTGCAAAAAGTCCAGAATCGGCGAGACAGGAGCCCGCAACGGAGAAAGCGCTCTTGAAACACACCAGACTTCAAACTGGCACCAAATCCTGGCATAAGCCACGGAAGTGGAGCGCTTACGGGCCTGCAGGAGAGTGGAAATTACCTTATTTGAGTAGCCTTTCTCTCTCAATTGCGCCCTCTCAATCGCCATGCCATAAGACCAAAGCAGCAGGCGTCCTCCATGGCCACCGGACCCTGTGACAACAGGTGCGGAACCAGAGGTAACGAAAAGGGAGCCTCCAACAGCATCTGTCGGAGGTCCGCATACCAAGGCCTCCTGGGCCAATCCGGGGCGATGAGCACCACTTCTCCTGGATGCAGCCGAATCCGCAGGAGCACGCGCCCTATCAAGGGCCACGGAGGGAAGACATACAGCAAGCCCAGGGGCCAGGGTTGAGCCAAGGCATCCAACCCAGCAGAGCGAGGATCCCTCCGTCTGCTGAAGAAGCACGGGACTTTGGCATTGGAACTGGTCGCCATAAGATCCATCACTGGCTTGCCCCATTTGGCACATATCTGCAGGAATACATCGTCTGCTAGTTCCCACTCCGCTGGATCGATGTGATGCCTGCTTAGATAGTCGGCTTGCATGTTGCTCTGACCTGCAATGTGAGCTGCCGACAGAAACTGTAGATGCAGCTCGGCCCAGTGGCAAATTTGTTCGGCCTGCGCGGCTAGAGCTCTGCACTGAGTGCCGCCTTGTCGATTTATGGAGGCCACTGCTGTCGTGTCGTCCGACTTGAAAGGCCAGAAGAGCCTGAAACACCGCTTTCAACTCCAGGCGGTTGATAGACCACTCCGACTCATCGGGCGTCCACAGACCCTGGGCATGCTTCCCCTGGCAATGTGCGCCCCAGCCCTTCAGGCTGGCATCTGTCACCACTAGGCACCAATCGGGGGCGCCAGCAGCATTCCCCGCCGCAACAGGCTGTCCAAACAGCCACCACTCCATACTGAGGCGGGCCACAGGGAGCCAAGACAGTCTGCACTGATAATCCTGAGATACTGGAGACCATCGTTGAAGTAGAGAATACTGTAGAGGTCTCAGGTGCGCTCTCGCCCATGGCAACACTTCCAAGATGGCCGTCATCGATCTCAACAGCTGGACAATGTCCCAAGCTCACGGGCGGGGCATCCTCAGGAGCAGACGGACCTGATTCTGAAGCTTGCACCACCTTTGCTCAGGAAGAAACACATAGCCCGAGGCTGTGTCGAACCTGGCCCCCAAATATTCTAGAGATTGCGAAGGGGGTCAGGTAACTTTTGGCCATATTGACGACCCAGCCCAGAGATTGAAGGACTGAAACCACTCTGGCTGTAGCGAGATGACTCTCTTTTTCTGAGTCTGCTCTGATGAGCCAGTCGTCTAGGTACGGGTGAACCCGGATACCCTCTCGCCTGAGAAAGGCAGCTACTACCACCATTACCTTGGAGAAGGTTCGGGGAGCTGTGGCGAGGCCAAAAGGCAAGGCCCAAAACTGGAAATGTTTTCCCAACATCGCAAACCACAGAAACTTCTGGTGCGGGGGCCAAATTGGTATGTGCAAGTAAGCTTCTTTCAGGTCCAGAGACGTGAGAAACTCTCCCGGCTGTACCACCGCAATGACGGAGCGCAGGGTTTCCATGTGAAAATGCCGGACTCTTAAGGCCTTGTTTAGCTCTTTTAAGTCCAGGATCAGGCGAAAAGACCCACCTTTTTGTGGCACCACAAAGTAAATGGAGTAGCGGCCTAGACATTGTTCGGTGGGAGGCACCGGGGTCACAGCCCCTATCTGGCACAGACTGTGCAAATGTTATGATTGGGGTCAGAACCCCTCTCAAACTTACCTCTTTCCTGGGGGTCAGCTTCTTAGCTGGCTTCTGTTTCTTTTCTCTGTCCTTTCTGAGCTGGCTCTGTCTCTCTGTGCTGGCAGCTTCCAGCAGCATGGGGCTAATTGTTTCACTTTACTACAGCTGTGTGTGTGGACGGAGTTAGCTCTAACTCTCTTTGGGTGTACTGGCTTCAAGTGCTTCACGGTGTTGCATTGGTGTGGGTTGGGCCTCTATGGGTTTCAGTGTGCTCTCTGGGTCAGGGTGCTGTTGCCTGGTTCTAGGGAGTGTGACATCATCAGGGAGGGCCTTGATAAGGAAGTGGTGTTGTTTCCTTCAGAGCCTTTGCAACGGTTGTATTTGCTTTAGGTAGGGTGGTGCAGTGTGCACTTCTGACTTTGTGTCTAGTTTCTCTGCTTGATTTTGCTAAGGTCCAGGTTAGTGTTAGTGCAGTGTGCACTGGTGTTTGTGTGTTTAGCTTTCCCCTTGTGGTTCCCCTGCTTTTCCCTCTTGGTTTGGAAGCATTGCTGTGTGTAGGGCTTTGGAAGCTCTGTTGCTGTTAGAAGTACTTCAGGGTTTGGTGTTGTTAGGAACACTACAGATTTTGCTGTTAGAAGTACTTCTGGTGTTTGTGCTATTGGGAGCATTGCAGTCTTTGCTGTTTGGGTTTTGGGTGCTGTAGAAAGCACTTCAGTTTGCTGTTAGAAGTACTTCTGGGTTTGGAGCTGTTAAAGGCACTTCAGTTCGCTGTGAGAAGTACGTCAGTAGCTTGGTGCTTAGCGGAACCTGGGTTAGGTTAGTGCGGTGGTGCACTGCTGTAGCGTGGGGGCTTAGGAAGCTCCTTTGCTAGCGTGTGTTTGCTTTCCTACTTTTTCCTTGTGCCTTCCCTGTCTTCCCTTTTAGTGCTAGGAGCTCTTTTGGTTGTTTGGTGCATAGGAGCACCTTAGTTAGTTTAGAGTTGTAGAGCAGCTTGTAACTTGGTGCTTAGTAGCAGCTGTGTTAGCTTGTGTATTTAGTTCCCTGCTCTGTTAGTTTAGGGCTTAGGAAGTCCCTTTGTTGAGCAGGGCTTAGGAGCTCCTGTTTATTATAGGGCTTAGGAAGTCTTTTTGTCAGTTTTCCGTTAGGAACACTCCTGCTGGGTTAAGGCTTGGGAGAACTTAGATCAGTTTAGGTTTAGGAGTACTTCTATTTCCAGTCCTGGTCCCTGTGTCATCCGGTATCCGGTAAGTCATGCCGGCCACTCAAACCCAAGGGCTCAACCCTTGGGGGGGGGGGGGGGGGGGGTAGTGGCCAAGCGCAGGTGAAGCTGTGCGGACCAGTCCAGTGCGCTCCAGTCCAGTGTGTTCCTGTCCGGTGTGTGTTCCGGTCCAGGGGATTGCAGTCCAGTGTTCCAGTCCTGTGTCCTCCAGTCCGGGGGATTCCAGTCCATGTGTTCCGGTTCGCTGGGCAGTGCCTGCAGTCCCTGCCGGTGTGCTTACCCAGTTTTGGTTGGTGGGTTTTGCCTGCTGCTGTCGCTCCTCGGCAGCAGCCCAAGGGCTCACGTTTGCTCCAGAGCCCGGCCCCGCCGGCTCTGAACCTAAGAACCTGACAGCAAAGTCTCCTCTACCGCCGCCCGTTTGGTGGCAGAACCGCATCGGGACTCCACAAACACGTCGCTCACCGGGGCATCGAATTCTATTCGGTATCCGTCTCTGATCAGGCCCAAGACCCACTGATCTGCGGAGAATTTGGCCCACTCCTCGAAAAAGAGGGAAGTCTTCCTCCGATGACAGGAAACGAGGAGGGGGCCGGCGCACCATCATTGAGAGGGTCGCCCCTGAACCGGCAGCTGCGGAACGTTTGTCCGAGCGAAAGGAGTTTCTCTGCTGAAAGCGGGCACGCGAAGTGAACCCAGCAGCACGCCCCGGGCGGTACCTTCGAGCTTCACGGAAGTGAGGTCTGTAAAAGGAGCGGACCGCCTGACCCTCAGAGGAAGGCTTCGGCCTATCTTCGGGCAAGCGCTGAGGTTTGGAATCCCCCAGGCCTTTAACAATGTTTTCCAGCTCCTCACCAAACAGAAGAAGGCCTTGAAAGGGCAACTTCACCAACCTTTGCTTAGAGACCATGTCCGCCACCCAATGTCGTAGCCAAAGAGTGCGGCGAGCCGCCACTGCTACAGCCATTTGTTTAGCCGAAGCTCTGACCATATCATAAAGGGCATCAGCCAAAAAGGACAAGGCCGACTCCATCCGCGGAGCCACTTCAGATAAGGTCTCCGCTCCATCACCGGGCTGTTCCACTGCCTGCTGAAACCAAGCCAGGCAGGCTCTAGCAGCATAACAACTGCATGCAGACGCCCAAACAGTGAGACCTGCAATTTCAAATGACCGTTTAAGTGCTGATTCCAGTCTACGGTCTTGAATATCCTTCAGGGCAACACCTCCTTCAACAGGGAGGGTAGTTCTCTTTGTCACAGCCGTGACCAGGGCATCCACTTTAGGCATTGCAAAGCGAGCCAAATGTTCCTCACTCAGAGGGTATAATTGCCCCATAGCCCTAGCAACCTTCAAAGGGCCCTCGGGGTCAGCCCATTGAGCCGAAATAAGCTCTTGGATGGAGTCATGCAAAGGAAAAGCTCGAGCAGGCTTTCTGGTACTAGCTATCCTTGGATTAACAGAGGAGGCTGTGCCACTCCCAGGATCTTCAATTGAGAGGGCTTGTAAGGCATCTGAAATAAGCGCTGGCAGCTCCTCGCGGTGGAAAATCCTCACCGCAGACGGATCATCAAGCTCCTGTGGCAATTCTGCACCCGACTCTGGCTCCTCAGCCCAAGAAGTTCTGCCAGACCCCTCAGAATCCTCATAGCCCGACCACGGGGGGGGTGGGAAGGGGGTGCGCCACACTCAGAAGGGGAATTAGCCCTTCTGGGTTTATCAGGAGGATAAGAAACAGGCAAAGCCAACTCCAAAAGGCCAGGATACACCGGGGGGGCAGGCAGAGGGTCCGAAGAACCCTGTGGAAGAGCTCTTTTAAGCATGTACGCCCTATGCAGCATTAAAACAAAATCAGGGGAGAAAACCGCTCCCTGACCGCCCGGATCCTGCCCAGGGCTATCAGCTCTATTACTAGCCTCACTCAGAGGACCCCCCCCCCCCAACCCCGGATTCAGGGCTCTCCATCGCAACGGAGGCCACGCCATGTGTAAAATTCAAAATGGCGTCCACTGCCAGTTCAGAGCGCAAAAGAATGCCGCTCGTCATGCTCCGGCCGGCTCCACCGTCTGTACAGCACGAATTACAGAGCCCCGCTGCTGATTTGCGCTTGCCACATTTAGAACAGCGCTTTACAGTCTCCGCAGCCATCGCTGCGCTAAAGCGCGACGTGACTTTAATTTTTTTTAACGCTGTGAGGAAAGCAGAGGCAAAAGAGGTAAATAAAAAACACTCTGGAGGCTCAAATAAGTGGGAAAGGCAGGGAAAGGCGAACCAATGTGCCTGCATCCACTGAGTGGGAAAGAACAGGGAAAAGCAAGCTAATATGTCCACATCCACGGGGGCATGGGTAAGGCAGGGAAAGGGCTGACCTATGTGCCTTCAAAGTGAAGCTGCTATAGCCTCTAACACCCCGGCTAACAACTGGCAAGCCAGGAGCCACCCCCAGGCAGATTTTTGATGGAGCTCAAAGAAGCTGCAGCCACCCTGCTTGGGGAGATAGAGAATACTGGAGAAGCAGTGGAGCTAGCTGGCCATGAGGCACTGTGAAAATTTGAATGCACTCTATCTCCCCCTGCTGGTTGATGGACACAACCCATACGTAATGGCTTCACCTGCTTGATGACAAGGAAGTAATAAATTTAAAACGAATCAGAGAAAATATTTCTTCACGCAACATGTAATTAAACTCTGGAATTCACTGCCAGAGAATGTAGTAAAAGCAGTTAGCTTAGCGGGGTTTAAAAAGGTTTGGATGGCTTCCTAAAGGGCTTATTAAAATGGACTTGGGGGAATTCCACTGCTTATTTTTAGAATAAACAACATAAAATATATTGTACTGTTTTGGGATCTTGCCAGGTACTTGTGACCTGGCTTGGCCACTGTTCGAAGCAGGATGCTAGGTTGATGGACCTTCGGTCTGTCTGTCCCAGTATGGTAATACTTATATACTTATGTCTTCCGTATCTATCCACTGTTACTGTAACTAAATCCAAGTAAACTGCACTGAACTTTATTCAGGGGTATATAACACCTCACTTGTATTGTATTATGCATTAAATTTATTTGCATGCATATAGATCTCTTTTATATATTCAATTGGGAAATCCTGAAAACCCAACTGATTTGTGACCTTAGAGAACCGATGTTACCCATCCTTGTTTTGAGAAGTTTTACAACTCTGAACATGTGGAGAGGTCATGGTTTTGTAATTTAGGGGGCTAAAATGGAAATTGAGGACGTGAGGATAGAATATGAAAGTGCAAAACCCCTAAGAGAGAAACTTCATTGGCTCCCACTCAAAGAACGCGTGGCGTTCAAGATCTGCACGATTGTACACAAAATCATTCATGCAGACGCCCCAATCTACATGCTAAACCTTGTGGACTTGCCTCCCAGAAACGCTGTAAGATCATACCGCAAATTTCTCAATCTGCACTTCCCCAGCTGTAAAGGACTAAAATACAAGCTGATACACGCCACCACCTTCTCATACTTGAGCACGCAGCTGTGGAATGCTCTACCTACAGACCTGAAAGCTACTGACGAAATAACTAACTTCCGCAAATCTCTGAAGACACATCTCTTCCAAAAGGCCTACAAAGAACACACATAGCCTACGAAACTACCTCAACAATCCACACAATTATTACAGTTCACCCATATCCTACCTAACACCTTCCGTCTATCTTCCTTTACCTAATCTTCAAACTTTAATAATTGTATCTGTTACCATGAAATAATATCTATCTTCCCTTACCTAATCCTCAAACATTAGAATTGTATCTGTTATCACGAAATGATTATGTCATAACCATACTCTGTAAGCCACATTGAGCCTGCAAATAGGTGGGAAAATGTGGGATACAAATGCAATAAATAAATAAATAATTCCAATAACTTGTTATTGCTGCCTGAAGCTTCAGGAAAAGAACAGGTTTCATTTAACAGGTTTATACATAGATACCCCATCCTATATAATAAAAAGCACCTCCAACGTTCTGACTTGCCTGGGACCGTGGCTCATTCCGAGTTGGTCTGCTAGGCTCCGTAGATCATGCTGACATCACTGTAGCCATTATGATGTCGAACCTGGGGGGGGGGCATGCCAAACAGCTGAACCATGTCCAGAGGAGGGTGGCTGGGGGGGGGGGGGGGCAGGGGAGCGAGATGAAGGTCGCTGGACATGGGTAGGGTTATCATACGTCCGGATTTACCCGGACATGTCCTCTTTTTGAGGGTATGTCCGGGCGTCCGGACGGATTTGGCCAGCCTGCCCATTTGTCCGGATTTCTGGACAAACGGGCGGGCGCGGGACTCCCATCCCCTCCCCTTACACTACTATCCCTGGTGGTCTAGAGGTACCTCTTCGCTCGGGGCAGGAAAGAGAGAGCCCCCTCTTTCCTGCCTGGAGCGCTGCTGCTAGCTGCCCTGCTGCATGCTGTGCGAGTCCGGCTCTCGGCGTTTCAAAATGGCCGCCGAGAGTTGAAGTCTCACGAGGCTGCTTCAACTCTCAGCGGCCATTTTGAAACGCCGAGAGCCGGACTCGCACAGGATGCAGCAGGGCAGCTAGCAGCAGCGCTCCGGGCAGGAAAGCGGGGGCTCTTTCTTTCCTGCCCCGAGCGAAGAGGTACCTCTAGACCACCACGAATAGTAGCGTAAGGAGAGGGGGGGGTGACAGGGGGGAGGGAAGGTGATGGGGGGAAGAGGGGGCAACTGGGGGCGGGGCGATAGCGTGAAAGGGGCATGGCGATGGCACAAAAGGGGCGGGCGAGGGCATGAAATGGGGCAGGCAAGTGTCCTCTTTTTATGAGGACAAAAAATGGTAACCCTAGATATGGGTGGCTGCAGGGAGAGAGGAAGGTCGCTGGCCATGGGTGGCTGCAGGGGAGCGGAGGAAAACCTTGCTAGCGCCCGTTTCATTTGTGTCAGAAACAGGCCTTTTTTACTAGTGTTGTCATAAAGCTGCTATTCCCAGACGTTTTTCTTCTGGATATTATATTTAAGTTGTAATAGAATGACAGTTTATATAGCTTTAGTATGTAAATGTAGGGCTAATAAGTTAATTAGCTAGTTCCTCTGGTTAAGTTTGTGGTGTTTCTTGTTTGGAGTATGATTTTGCCCTAAAGTGGTCCTAAAACAAAGCAAAGGGTTCTTATGAATATTTTGTTGGGCAATGTAAGAGAAGAATGTCATACTTTGGAAATAAATTACAGTTTATTGGTAATATGTATATGCATCCAGCTTTTCCTATTTAAGCGCACAACAATGGAACGCCCTGCCAAAAACAGTAAAAACATACCACCATCTAAACTTCCGGAAAGACCTAAAAACAAACCTGTTCAAGAAGGCATATCCCACCGCCCCAACATAAACGCCAGAGTACCTGTAACACAACAAAACCAAAGATCGTGATAGACACACCCAACCTCCCTAAGTTCCCAAATACATCAGCCATACATGAACCTTATTCTACCACAATAACACCTTGTATTTGTTCATCATACCGGAACTGGCGAACGCCATTACGGTACTATGTAAGCCACATTGAGCCTGCAAATAGGTGGGAAAATGTGGGATACAAATGTAACAAATAAAATAAAAATAATTTTTTCTATATAAAAGGATATAGTAGTATGACAAAAACAAGGAAAACTTAGCAGCAAGGCTTATCAGTGCATGGTAGAGGTAGAACAAACCGTTAACAGAATTAAACTAAGAATTATTCCTAAAAACACAACTACCGGTGTTAACCTACGACCATATGCCAAAAGGTTCTGACTCACTTCAGGCGCAGCCACCTTCGTTCCAAAAATAACAGCCCTTTAGTTTCTCCCCTCTCCGGAAATTGGTCACCTACCTGTATAGCTGCTCCCTAAACAGACTTGTTATACCCTCCATTGTCTGCAATAACTCCAAGTCAGGTTCTCCACCTTGCTGCAAATTTTTAACGTAACATTCTAGCTTCCGAGTAAAAGCATCCAAACTGTCGATAGGGACGGCCATCTTGCTACTATTATTATGATTCCTCCCTCCGTTCTTCAGCCTCGCAACTCACACATGACAGCATTTTGTTATTAACTTAGAGAAAAAGAGGTGAGAGCCGGTGAGCTACTATTGGGTTAGAACGAGTTAAAGTCAAACGCGCAACCTCCTTGGTTTAATTCGCCGTACACGGCGCACATGGCAAGGACTATCTTGTCATGTTCAAGTGTACAGCGCTGATAAGTAGCAGTAGTACACATACATTTGCGCTGTTTATGTGGGATACAGCATGGCTCGCAAAAAAAAAAAACGGGGAGAGGCTGTGGTGGGCGGAGCCAAGGTTGAAAACAGGAGACGAAGTGACTTCAGAACGTTGCAACCAATTCGGTTAATTTCTGTTTCCCCTTCTCCTCGTAGCCGTCATCGCCGTAAAATCAAAACAAAGCAAGCAAACTTATGACCTGCTTCATCCACGTTCTTGTTCTTTATTGTTGGTAACACTTTTGTTTAATCTCACTTATATTTTCAAACATGCCAACGTGCAATATACAGATGTACACAGAGGAAGTATAATAACAGAATAACTTTTCATAGGGTAGTATTATAAATTGTAATCAGTGTGTAATTTGTAGGGACTGGTTATAGGGACACCCTGGCACTGTTATATTCGTGCAGAGATTTTTTTTCTCCTGATATAGGCCCACTAAAACAGACATCATGTTAGGAGAATCAGGTGCTCAACATTCAGAGTTTCTATCTATCAATTTATTTATTTATTTATTTATTTATAACTGAAACAGGCTAAGTGAATCAGAAGACAAAAGGCAAAGTTGGTTCCAAACAATGCAACTTTATTGCTAGCAATGAACAGCACTGAGTTGTCTCAGGATACTGTGTGTCACAAATCATCTGACACTTACATTTATACTTCCCTGCTGGGCCTGCGCATTAGGCCCCTTATACATCACAGTGGACATGCGCAGTAAACATTTGTAGTCCGTACAGTACACGTTTGTAGTTCACAGTACGTACACACGTCATAATACTGAAATGATACTGGCAAGGGAAACGAAACTTAGCATCTTCTTCTACACATACACAATGCTCCTTTCTAGCACAGGAGATAAGGTTCGTTAGGCTCAGAGATGCAGAGTGGGGGTGGCAACACCCTCCAAGGCCATCTATTCATATGCCGCCTACGTGCAAGCTGGTCTTGTGTAAGCCTTGCTACTACTGTTACAAGCTGTATATCTAATGGCCCTGCATTCTGTCTTACATTAGTAAACAGCAAAACTGGGTAAGGCACAAATGTCCAGTACATTCATAAAGTATAGCCAAAAGGCAAAAGCAGAGGTAGTATGCATAAGTATAAGTCCATCAGTATGCACAAAACGTGAGGTTGTTCTGTTGGTCAGTAGTATTCGAGTAGTCTCCGGCGTTCCACTCCTACATAACCAGTGGCGCAGGAGGAGCGGTCACTCCCTCAAACAGATTGTTAGAAAAAATGGCGCCTATGCACCACATAATCTTTCTCTGCCTCCTCCCCCCTCCCGTTCGAGTCTTGCATCTTCTTCTGCCCGCTCTCTCCCATCCGTGTGGTCGTTTTTACGCCCCTGAAGTCTCCCTCCGGTACCGGCAATTGACATGGCTTTCTGCCAGAGTTTGGGCCTCAGGCACATCCCACCTCTGCGGAAAACAGGTAGTTGCAGTACAGTAGGCGGGACGCGCCTGAGGAGAGGCTCCAACTCTGGCAGAAGACTGACTTTGAGGCTCATTTTCAAAGCACTTAGCCTCCCAAAGTTCCATAGAAACCTATGGAACTTAGCCTCCCAAAGTGCTTTGAAAATATGCCTCCTTGTGAATCGCTGGTGCTGGAGGGAGATCGTTTCAGGGCAGTGAAAATGACCACGTGGACGGTAGAGAGCAGGCGAAACACAAAAGATGTAAGATGGGGGGGGAGAGAAGGGAGAAAGAACTGCCCAAGGAGGTTTAATAGACGGTGAAGTGAGCCTATGTAATCCATTGTAAGGAAGGAAGCCAGTTTAGTTAATCTGTTTCCACTTAAAACAAAGCACGCAAACTTATGAGCTGCTGCATCCACCTTGTAATTTTTTATTGTTTGTCCATTTGTAAACAAGTCTAAAGCGGTGCCTTAAAAGCTGGAGGAGAAAAGAAATAACAACTGAATATCACTGAAACAGCTTCAACAATTATTGTAACTGGTAGAAACCGCAATTATACACTCTATAGGTTGAGCTCATTTTTCTTCACTGTTCTATACAATACAGATGTCCAGATTTCAGTGAGGATATCCTGTTTCCTGATGGGTTCATCTTAACTGTTGCTGTAATCTGCTATGGGAAGCCTGGTGTTATAAAGGTGATAGAATATATTGAAATTAAATGGAAGTAGAATTAAACTCTCCTTTCATTGAGGCACATGGAATCACATCTTCATCTATTTTGTAGATACACAAATGGATTATTCTGTTTTGAACATGTTTCAGGGGCAAGTGGTGTTATAAGTAAAAATAAGTAGAGAGGTGTGGTAGCCATGTTAGTCCACTCTTAAAGGTTATCAATAGAAGTCAAACAAAATAAAACATGGAAAAGAAAATAAGATGATACCTTTTTTATTGGACATAACTTAATACATTTCTTGATTAGCTTTCGAAGGTTGCCCTTCTTTGTCACATCGGAAATAAGCAAATGTGTTAGTTGATAGTATATATAAGTGAAGCTTCAAAGCATTTCAATGACAGTCTAGCAAGGTGGGGCTGGGTAGGAGGTATGCATGGGTACATCAAAGCATTTCATTTCATTGATAGTCTAACAGTATGGGTGTGGATAGGTGAGAGGAGAGTGATAAACAGAGAAATACAACTTTATGGTTTATAATGGGCTAGAAAACCAGGCCAGATCCTTGTTAAGTCCTGTCTGTTGGGTGTCAAAATATTCAATCATTCTGGCTTCAAAGGTCTTACGTTCCTGTATTGTTTTAAAGTTACCTTTCAGGATTCTTACTGTAAAATCACTGCTGCAGTGTCCTGGTCCTGTAAAGTGTTGGCCCACAGGGGTGGGAATTTGACTGGCACCAGCTTTCTTCATGTTGTGTCTATGTAAATTGAACCTTGTCTTAAGCATCTGGCCTGTTTCTCCAATATAGCATCCTTCGTTACATTTTTTACACTGAATGATATATACCTGTCTTGCTCCGCCAAAGGATGAGCAGCTTGCTGGTGTGAGCTCTTGGATCCGGCCGGAGATGGCGGAGTAAACCCCTCCTTCTCCAGAGGACAGCCGACCCACCCCCCACTCTTCGCCTGGGAAGGCCGCCGTTCCCTGGAAGTTGAGCCTCCAGGTGCGGGCAGCCTACAGGGCTTCGGGAACAGGGGGCGGACAGGGCTTCTGGAAGAAGCAGACAGCGGTCTAGGGGAATCAGTAGCAGGCAGTGGTCGAGGCAGACAGTGGTCAAGGAGAATCAGTAGCAGGCAATGGTCGAGGCAGGCAGCGGTCAAGGAGAATCAGTAGCAGGCAGTGGTCGAGGCAGGCAGCGGTCAAGGAGAATCAGTAGCAGGCAGTGGTCGAGGCAGGCAGCGGTCAAGGAGAATCAGTAGCAGACAGTGGTCTAGACAGGCGAAGTCCGATAGCAAGATACAGAGTTCCATCCAATGATGCGGAGCTCTCAGGAACGAGAAGCCGAAGCACTGGCCAGGAGGAGTGGTGCTCCTTAAGTAGGCCTTCTCATTAGCGCGGGGCCTCAGCTGGTGCTTCCTGCGGTTGAGTCTTTACGTAGCCAATCCAAGGTGACGCTAGTCACCACTTCCCCTGCTTGGCCCTGCAACCGGAAGAGACGCCGGCTATCCTCTGCCGGCGCCATGTTGCCGGGATTCCATACCGGAACTGGAAAGCCGGCCATCGGCGGGAACAAGGCGGGAACAACCGGCGATCCTCGACAGCCGGACTAAAGGTAATGGCCGCCTCTCCCTACTGGCTGGTGATGACCGGCCACCGGAGGACCCGCGGCGAAGGCCGGCCATCCCTGGCGGCCCCGGGCCCCACGGTCCACCGGCGCCAGCAGCAAGCCGGCGCGCGTTGGTCCCGGCGGAAGACGGCACAGTATCCCCCCCGGAAGACCCCCTTCCTTCCCGGGGTCCGGGTTTCTGTGGATAGCGTAGATGAAATTCCTGTACTAGGTCCGGAGCGTGTACATTGGAATCCGGCTCCCATGAGTTATCCTCTGGGCCAAAATGCTTCCAAGAGATGAGATAATACAGTCTCCCTCTTTTCCACTTGGAGTCTACAATCTCCTGAACCTCAAACTCTGGATCTGGTTCAGAATCCGGAATCACTGATGCCTCCCCTCGTGGATGCCAGCGGGACCTCTGAAATGGTTTCAGGAGGGATACGTGGAATGCATTGTGTACCCGCAGAGACCGGGGTAGGCGAAGCCGGTAGGTGACAGTTCCAATCCGTTCCTGAATAGAAAAGGGTCCGATGAAGCATGGCGCTAGCCGTCGAGACGGCAGCCGGAGCCGCAGGTGCTTGGTGCTTAGCCAGACCTTCTGCCCAGGTTGGAACACAGGAGCGGGGCGGCGGCGGTGGTCCGCATATAGTTCCTGCTCGCGGACCGTTTTCCAGGTGTCCTGCATACTATTCAGGACCTGCTGTACCTGAGGAATATCCGGTTCCGAGGAGATAGCCGGAGGAAGCCGGGGGTGCCGGCCGAACACCACAGAGAACGGAGACTGCTGGGAGGCCGAGTGTAGGCTATTATTGTAAGCGAACTCTGCCCAGGGAAGGAGTGCCACCCAGTTGTCCTGGCGGTTGTTCACAAAGGCTCGGAGGAACCCCTTCAGGGTCTGGTTAATACGTTCCACCTTCCCGTTTGTCTGAGGATGGTAGGCGGACGAGAAATGGGCCTTGACTCCTAAGGCGGCACATAACGCCTTCCAGAACAGGGAGATGAATTGGGTACCCCGGTCGCTGATGATCCATACGGGGAGCCCGTGCAGGCGGAAGACGTGTTGGACGAAGCAAGTGGCCAGCGTGGCTGCTGAGGGAAGTCCCTTCAGGGGAATGAAGTGGGCCATTCTGGAAAACCGGTCCACTACCACCCAAATGACCGTATGCCCCTGGGAGCGAGGTAAATCGGTGATGAAGTCCATGGAGAGTTCCTCCCAGGGGCCTTGTGGCACCGGCAAGGGCTGGAGTTCCCCCCACGGCCGCCCTACCGTAGACTTGGTCTGGGCGCAAACAGGGCAGGAAGACACAAAGTGAAGTACGTCCTGTGCCATCCGTGGCCAGTGGTACTGTCGTGCGAGTAAGTGCAACGTTTTATGGAACCCAAAATGCACCGCAAACGCTGACGAGTGGGCCCAGTGCATCGCTCTCCTCCAGTCTTGGCGAGGTACCAGCGTTCTGGTAGGTACCAGGGCCGTAGGCATTGCTGGCAGACATTCCGGGTTCAACATAGGCTGCGAGTCCTCAGGCTCCTCGGGGGCCCCAAACGCCCGGGAGAGGGCGTCGGCAAGAATGTTCTTTTCCGCGGGCCGGAACATCAGGCGAAACTGGAATCTGGCAAAGAATAAGGACCACCGCGCCTGTCTTGGATTGAGCCTCTTGGCTCCTTGGAGATACAGCAGGTTCTTGTGGTCAGTTATTACTGTGAAAATATGTTCGGCGCCCTCTAGCAGGTACCTCCATTCTTGCAGGGCCAGCTTGAGGGCCAGGAGCTCCCAATCCCCCACAGTGTAGTTCCTTTCGGTGGGGGAGAACTTTCGTGAGAAGAAAAAGCACGGCAGTCGTTTCCCCGAGGAAGTGATTTGAGAGAGAATGGCCCCGGCCCCGGCCCCCACGGCCGAAGCGTCCACCTCCACCACGAAAGGTTTACTAGGGTCTGGACTTCGGAGGATGGGAGCCGACAGGAAAGCCTTTTTCAGAGCAACAAATGCCTCCAACGCCGGGTCTGGCCAGTGCTGTACATCCGCTCCCTTCCGGGTGAGAGCTGTCAAGGGAGCCGTGACCAGGGAGTAGTGCTCGATGAACTGGCGATAATAGTTGGCAAAGCCCAAAAATCTTTGTAGAGCCTTTAAGTTCTGCGGCTGCGGCCAGTCCCGAATCGCTCTCACTTTGTCCAGGTCCATTTGGAACCCATGCCCGGAAATGATATAGCCCAAGAAGGGCACCACTACCTGGTGAAATACGCACTTGCTTAACTTGGCATATAATCGGTGTTGCCTTAGGCGCCTGAGGACCTCGGTTACATGGTCCACATGTTCCTGTGGAGACCGGGAAAACACCAGGATGTCGTCTAAGTAGACAATAACAAATGAGTAGAGGAGATCCTGAAACACGTGGTTGATAAACTTTTGGAAAACCACCGGGGCATTGCATAATCTGAAGGGCATGACCAAGTACTCAAAATGCCCCTCGTGAGTATTGAACGTGGTTTTCCACTCATCGCCCCGTCGAATCCCTATAAGGTTATACGCTCCTCTCAGGTCCAGCTTCGTGAATACCCGGGCTCCCTGGAGTCTGTCAAATAGCTCTGGAATTAAGGGCAACGGGTACCGGTCCTTAACCGTGATGGCGTTCAGGGCCCGGTAATCGATACAGGGCCTGAGGGTTCCGTCCTTCTTGCTGACAAAGAAGAATCCTGCTCCCGCCGGGGAGGACGATGCTCGGATGAATCCCTTCTCTAGGTTTTCCTGAACATAGGCCTGCATGGCCGCTGATTCACCCCGGGAGAGGGTATACAGCTTCCCGGGAGGTGGCATCCGGTCCGGCAGGAGATTAATAGCACAATCAAAATGCCTGTGCGGGGGCAACCTGTCCGCTTCTACCGGGTTAAAGACATCGGCGTAGGCCTGGTATTCCTTAGGTAGTGTCGCCTTGCAGGCCAGCAGTCTTCCCGGGGTGGTTGCCAGCACCGAGCAGGGGCTCCCTTCCGGGTCAGACAATGCTCCGAGCAATACTTCCCCCAGCCCTGTATGTGCCCCGACGTCCAATCAATCAGGGGTGAATGGCGGCGTAGCCAGGGCAGGCCCAACACCAGGGGATGAATGGACTTAGGCATTATCAGGAATTGGATCTTCTCCTGGTGCTGCTGAGCTACTCTTAGCTCGACCAGCGGAGTGAGTCGAGAGATGGGATTGGGCAGTACTGTTCCCTGAATGGACGTCACCTGCACCGCCGGGTTGTAATTCTGCGCCGGTAGTCACCATTGTTCAAACAGTTCCAAACTAATAAAGTTTCCCCCAGCCCCTGAGTCCAACAGGGCCTGGGTGTGGATCAAATGGTCTTGCCACTGGAGAGTCACTGGTATAGTGAACAAATCGTCGGGAGGGGGCCCCGAGTGACCCAAGACCAGCCCCCTCACGGGGCCTTGGGTTCGGCGTTTCCCGCCGGTCGCATAGGACACGCCTGAATCAAGTGTCCCGCTTCCCCACAGTAGAAACACAGGCTATTCCGGCGTCGATGGTTCCGCTCTGAGGCAGCCAATCGCTGCCGGCTCATGAGCATGGGCTCCTCCGGGACACTGCCCAGCCCAGCGGAAGTGTCTCGAGGTGAAGGAACCCTCCATGGTCGTGGCCCAGGACCCGCCGTCCTGTGCTGTTCGGCCCATTCCCGGGCCCTCTCCCGGAAGCGCGTATCAATCCGGGTACAGAGCGTGATCAAGGCATCCAAGGTGGGGGGAAGGTCCCGTCCGGCCAGTTCGTCCTTGATGCGACCCTGTAATCCTTGCCAGAAGATCGCAGACAGGGCCTCAGAGTTCCACCGCAATTCTGAGGCTAAGGTGCGGAACCGCACGGCGTACTCGCCCACAGTCCCGGGCCCCTGCTGAATCCGCAGGAGTTCCGAGGATGCGGAGGACGGTCTTCCAGGAACATCAAAGACGAGCCGGAATCGGTGCTGGAATTCCTCAAAGTCCGTGAGCATGGGGTCCCGTTGTTCACAAAGGGGTGAAGCCCATGCCAAGGCCGACCCGGTGAGTAGGGAGATCACATAGGAGACCTTCGTTCGGTCCGAGGTGAAGGCCTCCGGCTGCATCTCGAAGTAGAGATTACATTGGTTCAGGAATCCCCGGCAGTTCTCGGGGGTCCCGTTGAACCGGCTAGGCTCAGGAAAGCGGGGCCCCGAAAATGTGGCACTCGCACGGGGACCCGCTGGTAGAGCCTGCGCCTGGGCTTGCCTGGAGTTGATCTGGGAACACACATTCTGGAAGGCCCCTGAGAGGGCATTCAGTTGCTCCTGCTGCTGCTGCAGGATCCTCGCCAGGTCCCTCAAATCAGGTGGAGTCGGCGAGCTCATGGCTTCGGCTTACTGTCTTGCTCCACCAAAGGATGAGCAGCTTGCTGGTGTGAGCTCTTGGATCCGGCCGGATACGGCGGAGTAAACCCCTCCTTCTCCAGAGGACAGCTGACCCACCCCCACTCTTCGCCTGGGAAGGCTGCCGTTCCTTGGAAGTTGAGCCTCCAGGTGCGGGCAGCCTACAGGGCTTCGGGAACAGGGGGCGGACAGGGCTTCTGGAAGAAGCAGACAGCAGTCTAGGGGAATCAGTAGCAGGCAGTGGTCGAGGCAGGCAGCGGTCAAGGAGAATCAGTAGCAGGCAATGGTCGAGGCAGGCAGCGGTCAAGGAGAATCAGTAGCAGGCAGTGGTCGAGGCAGGCAGCGATCAAGGAGAATCAGTAGCAGGAAGTGGTCGAGGCAGGCAGTGGTCGAGGCAGGCAGCGGTCAAGGAGAATCAGTAGCAGGCAATGGTCGAGGCAGGCAGCGGTCAAGGAGAATCAGTAGCAGACAGTGGTCTAGACAGGCGAAGTCCGATAGCAAGATACAGAGTTCCATCCAACGATGCGGAGCTCTCAGGAATGAGAAGCCGAAGCACTGGCCAGGAGGAGTGGTGCTCCTTAAGTAGGCCTTCTCATTAGCGCGGGGCCCCAGCTGGTGCTTCCTGCGGTTGAGCCTTTACGTGGCCAATCCAAGGTGACGCTAGTCACCGCTTCCCCTGCTTGGCCCCGCAACCGGAAGAGACGCCGGCTATCCTCCGCCGGCGCCATGTTGCCGGGATTCCATACCGGAACTGGAAAGCCAGCCATCGGCGGGAACAACCGGCGATCCTCGACAGCCGGACTAAAGGTAATGGCCGCCTCTCCCTACTGGCTGGTGATGACCGGCCACCGGAGGACCCGCGGCGAAGGCCGACCATCCCTGGCGGCCCCGGGCCCCACGGTCCACCAGCGCCAGCAGCGAACCAGCGCGCGTTGGTCCCGGCGGAAGACGGGACAGTACCACATTGGAAGATGAGCTTGTGAAAGAGTCCTTTATGTTGAATGTTTTTCCTTTGTGAACGACTGTGGGGTCCTGTGAAATGTTTTGGCATAGCTTGCAGCTGGATCTGTTACAGGGAAATGTGCCCTTTTCTTTTTCAGTCTGTGTTGGGAGTTTACTTCTGATTAGCTTGTGTTTTAAGTTGGGTGGCTGTTGGAAGGACAGCACTGGTGGGGATGGGAATATCTCTTTCAGTAATTCATCCTCCCTCACCCCCTACCTCTCTCCGCTACAGGAACTCACTTCCCATCCATTGACTTCATCACCTCACCTTCTCTCCTACCCTCTTCCTCCCTCTTGGCTTTTAATCTCCGTCTCTTTCTTCCCTCCATTTTGCCTTCCCCATTCCACCTAAATACCTCTCGCCTTCGACGCCTTCGTGGCCACACCTCTCCTACTCTCCTCCACTCTCTTTTACTCCTTCTCTTACTCTCAGCTGGTGACATCAATCCCAATCCTGGCCCTCCTCACCAACTATTATCCAAACTCTACAGATCTCACCGTGACCTCTCTAACCTCATCTCTATTCCTCTACTCCCCTCCTCTTCTCTGCCCTTCTCTTGCGCCCTATGGAATGCCCGCTCTATCTGTAACAAACTCCCCTATATCCAGGACCTCTTTATCTCGCGTCACCTCCATCTGCTCGCCATAACAGAAACCTGGCTCTGCCCTGATGACTCTGCCTCAGTCGCAGCCCTGTGCCATGGCGGTTATCTATTCTCACATACTCCTCGCCCTGCTGGCCGTGGGGGCGGTGTTGGACTACTTCTCTCTCCCTCCTCCAGATTTCAACCCCTTCTTCCACCTCAATCTCACTGTTTTTCCTCCTTTGAAGTCCACTCTATCCGCCTTTTCTCTCCTCTGCCTCTTCGAATAGCGGTCATTTATCGTCCCCCTGATAAGTCCCTTTCATCCTTTCTCAGTGACTTTGATGCCTGGCTTGCCTTCTTCCATGATCCTTCCTCCCCCTCTCTCATCCTTGGTGACTTTAATATTCCTGCTAATGATCCTTCCAACTCTTATATTTCCAAGTTACTCGCTTTAACGTCGTCCTTTAATCTCCAACTATGCTCCACCTCCCCCACTCATCAAAATGGTCACTGTCTTGATCTCATCTTCTCCTCCAACTGTTCACCTTCTAGTTTCCTTGCCTCTGATCATCCCTCCTCTGATCACCATCTTATAACTTTCACACTTAAATCTCCTCCCTCCCAGTCCCGTCCTATCCTATCTAATTTATCTAGGAATCTTCACAATATTGACCCTTCATCTCTATCCTCCCATGTTTCAAACCTCCTCTCTACTGTGGCACCATCCACGTCTGTCAACGAGGCTGTTTCTTCTTACAACAATACTCTATCCTCTGCCTTAGACACTCTTGCACCTTTGATGACCCGCCCTGTAAGGCGTACAAAACCCCAACCTTGGCTGACTTCTAATATCCGCTACCTACGTTCCTGTACCCGCTCCGCCGAACGCCTCTGGCGGAAATCTCGGGCCCTTGCTGATTTCTTACACTTTAAGTTCATGCTGACCTCCTTCCAATCTGCTCTTTTACGTGCCAAACAGGATTATTATATCCAACTGACCAACTCTCTTGGCTCTAATCCTCGACTTCTCTTCACCACATTGAACTCTCTCCTCAAGGTGCCCCCTCCCCCAACTCCCCCTTCATTATCTCCTCAGACCCTTGCTGAATTCTTTCACAACAAGGTTCAAAATATAAACCTTGCTTTCTCTACCTCACCAGCTCTCCCTCCACTAGTCTGTTCCCCTCTCTCTCCTTCCCCTCATTCCCTTTCCTCCTTTCCTGAAGTTACTATTGAGGAAACTACACTTCTCCTTTCTTCCTCAAAATGTACCACCTGTTCCTCTGATCCCATTCCCACCCACCTTCTTAATGCCATCTCTCCTACTCTTATTCCTTTTATCTGTCACATTCTCAACCTCTCACTTTCCACTGCGACTGTCCCTGCTGCCTTTAAACATGCTGTGGTCACACCTCTCCTTAAGAAGCCTTCACTTGACCCTACCTGTCCCTCTAATTACCGACCCATCTCCCTCCTTCCTTTTCTCTCCAAATTACTTGAGCGTGCTGTTCACCGCCGCTGCCTTGATTTTCTCTCCTCACATGCTATTCTTGACCCATTACAATCTGGTTTTCGCCCTCTCCATTCAACCGAAACTGCGCTTACTAAAGTCTCCAATGACCTATTACTGGCTAAATCCAGAGGTCAATATTCCATCCTCATTCTTCTTGATCTTTCCGCTGCTTTTGACACTGTCGATCACAGCATACTTCTCGATACCCTGTCCTCACTTGGATTCCAGGGCTCTGTCCTTTCCTGGTTCTCTTCCTACTTCTCCCTCCGCACCTTTAGTGTTCACTCTGGTGGATCCTCTTCTACTTCTATCCCTCTGCCTGTCGGCGTACCTCAGGGTTCTGTTCTTGGTCCCCTCCTCTTTTCTATCTACACTTCTTCCCTTGGTTCATTAATCTCATCCCGTGGCTTTTCCTACCATCTCTATGCTGATGACTCCCAAATCTACCTTTCTACCCCTGATATCTCACCTTGCATCCAAACCAAAGTTTCAGCGTGCTTGTCTGACAACGCCACCTGAAATTAAATATGACCAAAACCGAGCTTCTCATTTCCCCCCCCAAACCCACCTCCCCGCTCCCCCCGTTTTCTATTTCTGTTGATGGCTCTCTCATTCTCCCTGTCTCCTCAGCTCGAAACCTTGGGGTCATCTTTGACTCTTCTCTCTCCTTCTCTGCTCATATCCAGCAGACCGCCAAGACCTGTCGTTTTTTTCTTTACAACATCCGTAAAATCCGCCCCTTTCTTTCCGAGCACTCTACCAAAACCCTCATCCACACCCTTGTCACCTCTCGTTTAGACTACTGCAATCTGCTTCTTGCTGGCCTCCCACTTAGTCACCTCTCCCCTCTCCAGTCGGTTCAAAACTCTGCTGCCCGTCTCATCTTCCGCCAGGGTCGCTTTACTCATACTACCCCTCTCCTCAAGACCCTTCACTGGCTCCCTATCTGTTTTCGCATCCTGTTCAAACTTCTTCTACTAACCTATAAATGTATTCACTCTGCTGCTCCCCAATATCTCTCCACACTCGTCCTTCCCTACACCCCTTCCCGTGCACTCCGCTCCATGGATAAATCCTTCTTATCTGTTCCCTTCTCCACTACTGCCAACTCCAGACTTCGCGCCTTCTGTCTCGCTGCACCCTACGCCTGGAATAAACTTCCTGAGCCCCTACGTCTTGCCCCATCCTTGGCCACCTTTAAATCTAGACTGAAAGCCCACCTCTTTAACATTGCTTTTGACTCATAACCACTTGTAACCACTCGCCTCCACCCACCCTCCTCTCTTCCTTCCCGTTCACATTAATTGATTTGATTTGCTTACTTTATTTATTTTTTGTCTATTAGATTGTAAGCTCTTTGAGCAGGGACTGTCTTTCTTCTATGTTTGTGCAGCGCTGCGTATGCCTTGTAGCGCTATAGAAATGCTAAATAGTAGTAGTAGTAGGGGCTGTAGGTCTCTTATGATTTTCCTCAGTTTCTCCAGCTTCTTGATTTCACAGTAAGAATCCTGAAAGGTAACTTTAAAACAATACAGGAACGTAAGACCTTTGAAGTCAGAATGATGGAATATTTTGACACCCAACAGACAGGACTTAACAAGGATCTGGCCTGGTTTTCTAGCCCATTATAAACCATAAAGTTGTATTTCTCTGTTTATCACTCTCCTCTCACCTATCCACACCCATCCTGTTAGACTATCAATGAAATGAAATGCTTTGATGTACCCATGCATACCTCCTACCCAGTCCCACCTTGCTAGACTGTCATTGAAATGCTTTGAAGCTTCACTTATATATACTATCAACTAACACATTTGCTTATTTCCGATCTGATGAAGAAGGGCAACCTTCGAAAGCTAATCAAGAAATGTATTAAGTTATGTCCAATAAAAAAGGTATCATCTTAATTTCTTTTCCATGTTTTATTTTGTTTGACTTCTATTGATAACCTATAAGTAAAAATAAATATTTTGTTTCATGCAAATCTCTTTTGTTTAAACTAGTGCAATTTTTCTAGCAAAAAAGGTGCCAGTACTCAAATGCCAGGCCACCTTTCAGGGGTGGGGTGATCACTGAGGGACTCACTCCACAATAGCCAGGCCCCCTGCAACCAGTCACAGAATCTATGACAAAGGCAGAATTGGTGTCTTGAGCCTGAGCACTTTCATTAAAACTTGTGGTCCATGGGTCAATTTTAGGAGACGCTGGAAAAGGTGCCGGTACTCAGTACCCCCGAGTAAACCCTCAAAAAAAGCCCTGGTTTAAACATAAATTTGCTATAAGCCCCTAATGCGGTCCATTGGTTTTCTTATATTTTGTGCTTGTGATGCCTTATACTGTGTCAAAACTGAAAACTCTTTTCTCTATCTGATCGATAATAAAAGGAACACTATCCACCCTAAAAGGTTGTTTTGTGGCTGTGCATGAGGAATTGTGATATTGAATAGATAAATGTATGTTTGTGTCCCGAGTCATGCATCCTACGTTTATATAATCCTTTCAAGAAATCCAGTTAATCATTTAACATTAGTGGAACATAGCCACAGAGGAATGGTATGGTTGCGTTTTTAATATGGTAATACTAGGACCCAACTAAGGAACCAGGTTATTTTGAGTTAGTCTTCACTGTACCAAACTTGTTTTCCTTGTGCCATCATTATCCAGCAGGATAAGCAGGGTCTTAAAAGGTAGAGGATAAAGGATTTTTTTTTTTTACATTTATACCACACATTATCCCAAGCAAAGTCAGATTCAATGTGGCTTACATTTGAAAATACTGTGAGAAAAATAGAATTCAGTTATATCATAGGAACAAATAGATGGATATGTCTGAAAAATGTAACAAAATTGAGATTAGCATATGTACCCAACTGGGCATTTAAAAGTTTGTCCTTTAATGATACCACATGTTCAGAAATCATAGCCATAAGTAAAGACAGTTATTCAAAGATTATCACATGTACACACCAGAACAAGCATCCATCACGTTGCAAAAGTAAACAACAACTTCTTTAGAGTACATGCCAGAACGTGGCAGCTAATAGTAGGCTGAACTGGACAATGTTGGCACATTTAGACTGACTCTGGATTTCAGCATAAAGGTAGCTCCGCCCTCATTATTCAATATATGTCTTAAATAATAATAATAATAAAAATATCAAGTGAATTTTTATAATATACATCTGCAATCCACAATACAAAAGGAGCAAGTTCCCACAGCCATCTTTTTCTTTTGATGTAAGCACAGGAAAAATAAAATAAAATACTCTCAGGTTTCAACCTACTTCATGTTTAATGTGGGATATAAATGTAAGATATAAATAGATAGATAGATAGATAGATAGATAGATAGAAACTCTGAATGTTGAGCACCTGATTCTCATAACATGATGTCTGTTTTAGTGGCTTTTAGCAGGAGAAAAAAATCTCTGCATGAATATAACATGTGCTAGAGTGTCCCTATAACCAGCCCCTCCAAATGACACGCTGATTATGATTTATAACAAACTAGAGAAAAAGGCCCGTTTCTGTTAGCAATGAAACGGGCGCTAGCAAGGTTCCATGGCCCCCTCCCTACCTCTCTCCGTCCCTCTGTGTGTCGTCAGACATTCCTCCCCGTCGAGTTGCACGGCGGCACCCCTCCTCCCCCCCTCCCCCTCCCTTCGAGTTCCATGTCCCCCTACCTGCCTCCCTCCCTGTGCTCAGAGTTCCAGGGCACCCCGCCTCCCTCCCTGTGCTCAGAGTTCCAGGGCACCCGTCCCCCCTCCTTCTCCTCCTCCTCCCCCTCCCCTTCGAGTTCCAGGACCCCTCCCCTAGACTTTGTTCTGTTCTCCTAAATCTGTCAAAACAACTTTAAACAGTTACAACACAATGAGGCATATTTTCAAAGCACTTTGGGAGGCTAAGTTCCATAGGTTTCTATGGAACTTTGGGAGGCTAAGTGCTTTGAAAATATGCCTCAATGTCTTACCTAAGTGGGGCACAGACTCATCACTAACCTTTGCTCCTCAGATCTCCCAAGTTATGAAAATTGTACTTTTTTTCCTGTGCAGATTAAGTTCGATCTGCAGTTTGCTTGAATTTGACGAGCTGTGCTCCTTGTTCTATGACCCCCTCCCCCTGCCGATGACCCTCCAGCCGCCAACCTGCCGTTGCCTACCTTTGCTGGCGGGGGACCCCAACCCCCGTCAGCCGAGGTCGTCTTCTTCATGCAAAAGGCTTCCACCTTCTGTTTCTGACGTCAGACTCACAGAACGAAGATCAGCTCAGCAAGCCTTCGTTCTGTGAGTCTGTACATGCAGGATGTCAGAAACAGAAGAGGAGGAAACCTTTTGAAGGAAGAAGACGACCTCGGCTGGCGGGGATTGGGGTCCCCTGCCAGCAAAGGTAGGCGATGGCGGGTTGGAAGCGGGAGGGCCGTTGGCAAGGTGGGTGTAAAGTTGTTGTTGTTGTTGTTGGTGGTGGTGGTGGCGACGGTGGCAGGGGAGGGTATCGTGCGAGGGGCAGGGCTGTGGGTGGCTGTATGAGTGGTGCTGAGTGAGGTTACGAACACTACAGGGCTTCAGGGCTTTAGGGCTTCAGTGGAACGGAGTGAGCTTCAGAACGTTGGAGTTGCAAATTATGTGGGGGTGGGCGGGGCTGAGGGCGGGGCTAAGATTGGTGCTGAGACCCAAAACACTACATGGGGGGGCTTCAGGGGCAGGCTTCAGGGCTTCAGTGGCACAGAGTGAGCTTCAGAACGTTGGAGGTGGGAATTATTTATATAGATTACTACTCTACCTATGAAAAGTTATTCCGTTATTATACTTCTGTGTACATCCGTATACTGCACAAATCAGCATGTTTGAAAATATAAGTGAGATTAAATACAAATGCTACCAACAATAAAGAGTGACAACGTGGATGCAGCAGCTCATAGGTTTGCTTGCTTTGTTTTGAGAGTAGGGCGATGATAGCTGCATGGGGAAGGGAGAACTGAGACTGGCCTAACTGGTTTCAACATTTTGAGGTCACTTGGAGGTGCATTTTCGAAAGGTCGTCCAAGTATGAATTAGGACGCCCTCATGAAACATAGTAACATAGTAGATGACGGCAGAGAAAGACCCGTACGGTCCATCCAGTCTGCCCAACAAGATAAACTCATATGTGCTACTTTAGGTGTATACCTGACCTTGATTTGCATCTGCCATTTTCAGGGCACAGACCATAGAAGTCTGCCCAGCACTAGCCCCGCCTCCCAACCACTAGCCCCGCCTCCCACCACCGGCTCTGCCAGTGCCACCCAATCTCCGCTAAGCTTCTGAGGATCCATTCCTTCTGAACAGGATTCCTTTATGTTTGTCCCACGCATTTTTGAATTCCGTTACCGTTTTCCTCTCCACCACCTCCCGCAGGAGGGCATTCCAAGTATCCACCACTCTCTCCGTAAAAAAATACTTCCTGACATTTTTCTTGAGTCTGCCCCCCTTCAATCTCATTTCATGTCCTCTAGTTCTACTGCCTTCCCATCTACAGAAAAGGTTCGTTTGCGGATTAATACCTTTCAAATATTTGAACGTCTGTATCATATCACCCTTGTTTCTCCTTTCCTCCAGGGTATACATGTTCAGGTCAGCAAGTCTCTCCTCATACGTCTTGTAACGCAAATCTCATACCATTTTTGTAGCTTTCCTTTGCACCGCTTCAATTCTTTTTACATCCTTAGCAAGATACGGCCTCCAAAACTGAACACAATACTCCAGGTGGGGCCTCACCAACAACTTATACAGGGGCATCAACACCTCCATTCTTCTGCTGGTCACATCTCTCTCTATACAGCCTAACAACCTTCTAGCTATGGCCACCGCCTTGTCACACTGTTTCGTTGCCTTCAGATCCTCAGATACTATTACCCCAAGATCCCTCTCCCCGTCCGTACATATCAAACTCTCACTGCCTAACACGTACGTCTCCTGTGGCTTTCTACTCCCTAAGTGCATCACTTTGCATTTCTTTGCATTGGATTTTAATTGCCAAACCTTAGTCCATTCTTCTAGCTTCTGCAGATCCTTTTTCATGTTTTCCACTCCCTCCTGGGTGTCCACTCTGTTACAAATCTTAGTATCATCCACAAAAAGGCAAACTTTATCTTCTAACCCTTCGGCAATGCCACTCACAAATATATTGAACAGAGTCGGCCCCAGCACCGATCCGTGAGGCACTCCACTACTCACCTTTCCCTCATCCGAGCAAATTCCATTAACCACCACTCTCTGGCCTCTGTCCGTCAACCAGTTCCTAATCCAGTTCATCACGTCAGGTCCTATCTTCAGCCTGTCAAGTTTATTTAAGAGCCTCCTGTGGGGAACCGTGTCAAACGCTTTGCTGAAATCTAAGTAGATTATGTCTACAGCACGTCCATGATTCAATTCTCCAGTCACCCAGTCAAAGAATTCAATGAGATTCGTTTGGCACGATTTACCTTTGGTAAAACCATGTTGTCTCAGATCTTGCAACTTATTGGCTTCCAGGAAATTCACTATCCTTTCCTTCAGCATCGCTTCCATTACTTTTCCAATAACCGAAGTGAGGCTTACCGGCCTGTAGTTTCCAGCTTCTTCCCTATCACCACTTTTGTGAAGAGGGATCACATCCACTCTTCTCCAATCCCACGGAACCTCTCCCGTCTCCAAGGATTTATTAAACAAATCTTTAAGAGGACCCGCCAGAACCTCTCTGAGCTCCCTCAGTATCCTGGGGTGGATCCCGCCGGCCCCATGGCTTTGTCCACCTTTAGATTTTCAAGTTGTTCATACACTCTCTTCTGTGAACGGTGCTATATCCACTCCATTCTCGTATGTACTTTTGCCAGTCAATTGTGGTCCTTCTCCAGGATTTTCTTCTGTGAAAACAGAACAAAAGTATTGTGTGAGCCATTACTTGATCCATTGACCATTGGCCCTGACCGACATATAATTGACATACTTTCCTTATTTGGAGGAAGTATAGCCCTAAGAATAGAACAGACAGACATACCTTTGGTCAGGCCTGACACTTATGAGGTAGTTGATTTTTGGCTAGTTACCTACAATCTACTCAATACCAGTTGGATACCTTGGTTATTCTTTAGGGAAGTTGGAAGCAGACACTAGAGGTATACACTCTGTCTTCCGCAGGGGCCATCAGAATCTTCCCTGAATATATTCATACCTAATGCTTTACCCATACCTATTTTATATGGGAATAGTTCTCTTTGTGATTTCCGTCATTGCTGAAACATTAGGGTTAATTCTGTTACTTGTGATGTTCACCATTCGTCAGCTGCCATTCACCCTGCCTTGACACAACATCACAATTCCCCCATTTGTGACAAAATGCCTCCAATAGGGTCAGCTATGACTTACCTCTCCCCACTACTGTGCCTCCTTGCTATGGTTTTGGTACCTTCCATGCCTTACAAGGTGTTGCTAGCTCCCACCAATGAGACTGTTACCATAACCCTTGATGTGTGTGCTTATACCAGGTGTGGTGAGCTGCCTTACCAGAGATATTATTCAGCATTTAACATTTACTTGTGCCCATCTTCTACATGTGGCCGCTGGTCAGAAGTATGGTGGTACACAGGTTCATGGACTCCTTATTCAGGGAAAGCGATTCCCACTCTTAAGAACAGTATCTCGATCCTGAAGCCACGAGTAAGTTCCAACTGTCCAATGACCAAGTGCAACCAAGTGGCTATCACTTTCAGAGGTATAACCTCTGTCACATACAGAGCCTATTCACTTGGGATAGACGCTACAGGAAGGGATCCTATTGGCAACTTTCTCATAGTTGCTCCTCCCAAACGGGAGCAGAACCCTTTGATGCCAACTAAGGCTCTAGAAATTAAGATTCCTTACCAGGTCATACAAATTATCAATGCTAAAGATTTGGTTGCACTTGAAACAGGATTTGGAGATTCAAATCTGTGGCTCGAATGGGCCCATTTTACCACTGCAAGTTTGAATATTTCCAATTGTTACTTCTGTGCTCATGCAAGAGCGGAACCAACAGTAGTTCCTTTCCCTTTGGATCTCTTCAATGACCCAGATGGTTTTTGGTGTATGTTGGAGCTACTCCAAATCAGGGAAAATATTAATCAGTCCTGTCAACATCTTGCTGACCACCACCCATATCTACCCCCACATTTAAGGGTACCACCTGCATTCAAGATCCCAGACCCTGCTACAGTATTTTACACATGTTTGGACAGACATGCAGTTAAAAATACACGCTTCCTGGGTAATTTAACTAATTGTAACACCACAATAGGTAAGGGTTCCCTGCGAGATCTGAATGTTACAGATTTTGCTCAGGCTCGAGCAGATGTATGGTGGTACTGTGGAACCAACACACTCCATCATACACTCCACAGAAGCTGGACGGGCAGATGTGCCTTAATAAAATTGGTAATGCCAATAGTCATTGCTTCCTTGATCCCTCCCCACACCAGCTCTTCCTCACGAGTGAAGAGACACGCAGTGCCCGGATCCTTTGATGATCGGGTATACATTGATGCAATTGGTGTTCCAAGAGGGGTTCCTGATGAGTTTAAAGCTAGGAATCAGATTGCTGCAGGTTTCGAATCTGTCTTCTTTTGGTGGGCGACCATCAATAAGAATGCAGATTGGATTAATTACATATATTACAACCAGCAGAGATTTGTAAATTATACCAGAGATGCCATTCAAGGAATAGCAGCACAGCTAGATGCCACTAGTAGAATGACGCTTGAGAACCGAATGGTTCTTGACCAAATGTTGGCAGCGGAAGGGGCGTGTGCCGTAAGATAGGTACCCAGTGTTGTACCTTTATCCCCAACAACACAGCACCAGATGGATCAATCACCTGAGCTTTGGAAGGCCTTAACTCACTCTCCGAAGAGCTGGCCACTAACTCTGGGGTTGATACGTCTTGGACTGGTTGGATGGATAAAGATTTTGGTAAATGGAAGACATTTATCATTTCAGTAGCCACAACCATCATAGTGGTAATTTGCCATATTTGTACTCGTTGGATGTTGCATAATCCCGTGTGCTAGAGATTTGGTAGAACGCTTAATTGAAACTGCTATAAGCAAGAAAGAGCCTGCAAGACAATATGTCTTGTATGAAAATCTCCTTCCCAAGACCATTGGAAAGAATACATTAGATTATCGCCCCATACTTAGGTCAAACCGCTATGCAGCAGATGCAATAGGTGCCATAGAAGGACCTGCAACCATTTAATGGTATGATACACATGGGATAGCTAACTATTGTTAAGAAATGCTAAATATTAAACAATGCTAATTGATGATGATTAATATGTAATCAATATGTAGCCTACAGAAGATATATACATGTATAACCAGCTTAAAGAACTTAGCAATATTTTGTAAGATGAATCCTACTTTTTTGTACATATGTAATTACACTTGCACCTCAATGAGTTGAGTAGTCTTTGTGGGATGATAGATAGATTCTGTCTCATGCCTCACCGCTGATGTGAACCAGCCCCTAGAAGTGAACTATTGGGTATAAAAGCATCACCCCGAGGTGGGATAAAATAAATGGGAGATCCTTAGTATACTATGTCAACATTTTCTGGAATTTCTT
This sequence comes from Microcaecilia unicolor, assembly GCF_901765095.1. Taxonomy (NCBI): domain Eukaryota; kingdom Metazoa; phylum Chordata; class Amphibia; order Gymnophiona; family Siphonopidae; genus Microcaecilia; species Microcaecilia unicolor. Next base: position 64,512,385 of record NC_044039.1, on the reverse strand, counting down.
GTTCTGCATTATACCATTATACTAGAGATTCCTAAGACTAATAGCCCCCCTAGTGTGGAGCCTTCTGGAACAGATGGCGACAAACTTGGTGTTACCCCCAGTTAATGGGGTGACAAGAGGGGAATGTAGAATTATAGTACAATCTGAAGCCTGCTGGAAAAGCAAGGCCCAGTCAAGCCTAGTCTGAGGCCTAAATACAAAAAGAATGGTCAAGGAAACTGAAATCAAAATGGATTCTCTCAGTTGTAAAATGGCTTTTCTTATCTCTGTGTCAAAATTAAAGAAGGTTTGTGACTGTCACAGCTACAGTTGGCAGTTGGGTTGGGAAATATCTCTAACTCAAAAACAAGAAAATTGGAAAGTACCCAAGGTCACTGGATGAGGAAGTACAGAGATGAGAAGCAGAACAGGTACATTTGGAAAAAGTTGCGGTCAGAAACAGTTTTGGGCCATCTGTCCAAAGGGAGGGGGTTCTATCCTGTGGAGCATCTTTGCGGTTAGGTATGAAAGAGAGTAAACAAGTTTAACATTGAAGTCTATGGAAGCGCATTGATTTGGGTGCAAGCAAAAGAATATATAAGACTGACAAAATTTGGGTGGGGCAGAGAACTCCAAGACGTGCTATGCAGAGATGCTGTCCGTCGGACCTGTACTTCTGTACATGTACCTGGTTGTCTCCTGTTGCTTTGGTAAGAATAAAACTATATATCTTTGAACCTTATCTTCTCTCTTTTTTTATAAAGCATTGAAAGGGGTAACTAATCTTTTAGGTAGAAATGGGTATGAGAAGGTGTTTATATTTCCCTACACCCACAAGGAGTCAGATGATTATGGGTACTATTGATAGCCTTCTAGAATACCTCTCTGGTATGTGGGCAGCTAAACAGCATACCAGAGGGGACCCATGGGGCAGTAGAAACCCCCGTAAAATTCACTATTTTGCAAACTTGTTTTTTCTTTATCATTATCTACATAGTGGTTTGCAGCTTCTTTCAGTCTCACAATTCCCTTTTTAGTCTTCCTCCTTTCACTAATATACCTGAAGAAATTTTGGTCACCCCTCCTTACCTATCTAGCTGTTATGACTGGGGATGTGAGCCCTTGTGCCCTGACTGAGCACGGCGAAGATGGAGGCACACCGCACTCGGTCAGGCAGCCAGACAACCCCTAGCTTCACCTGGGAAGCGACCGCCATTCCCCGAGAGTTGAGCCCCCAGGTGCAGGCGGCCACCAGGACTTCCGGAACCGGTGGGGTTGCATGGCCACTAACCTGACAGGTGGGCGAGCAGACACAGTCGCGGAGCAAGGAGTCAGTGGTGCAGCGAAACAGTCCGAGGTCTGGTTAGGCAGCAACACAGCATGTAGTCAAGAAGCAGTCCGAAGGTCTGGGCAGGCAGCAACACAGCGCGTAGTCGAGGAGCAGTCCGAGGTCAGGTACACAGGAAAACACTGGAACGCTGGAGGCAGGGCTTTAAATAGTTTAGGCATTAGGCGCAAACATGTGCAGCTGATCCAAGATGGCTGCCCCCATCAAAGGAGATGCTCTACGCCCAAATATGGGCTTCCTTCCTGAAACTGCCCACCTCCAAGATGGCTGCCACAACCTGAGACGCCCATCCCAAGATGGCCGCCCTAACCTGGAGATACCCACATCCAAGATGGCCACCGCATCCTCGAATGCCCATACCCTGCGCAAGCAGGCTGCACCTCTGGAGGAGTGTAGCAGAGCGTAACAGTACCCCCTCCGGAAAGATCTCCCCCTCACCGGTTCGGTCCGGGCTTAGCAGGATGATGAGCGTGGAACTCCCGGATCAAATCTGGAGCATGCACATTGTCCGCCGGCTCCCAGGAGTTATCCTCCGGTCCAAAATGCTTCCAGGCGAGGAGATAGTACAGCTTCCTTCCACGATGCTTGGAATCCAGGATGCGATCCACCTCATACTCTGGATCTGGATCACTCTCAGGCACGGCCACCTTCTTGGGTTCAGGATGCCACTTGGACCTGCGGAACGATTTCAGGAGAGACACATGAAAGGCATTGTGCACCCGGAGTTGGCTGGGTAGATGCAACCGGTAAGTCACTGCTCCAATCCTGGAGCGTACAGCAAAAGGTCCAATGAACCGGGGAGCAAACTTCAGAGATGGGAGCTGCAGTTTCAGGTACCGGGTGCTCAACCATACCTTTTCTCCCGGCAGGAACGTGGGAGACGCTTGTCTCCTACGGTCATAGGTCTCCTTGGCCTTGACCGCTGCCCGTCGTAACTGTTCCTGGACCCTCTTCCAAGCATCCTGAAAGGAAAGGAACGTGGACTGCACTTGAGGTGGAACCTCCACGGGGGAAATTGGCGGAGGTAGACGCGGGTGGCATCCATAGATGGTGCTGAAAGGTGTCGTCCGGGAGGCCGAATGCAGACTGTTATTATAGGCAAACTCAGCCCAGGGTAGCAGAGTAGACCAGTCATCCTGGCACTGGTTAGCATATGCCCGGAGGAACGCCTTCACAGTCTGGTTGATCCGCTCCACCATACCATTGTTCTGGGGGTGATATGCAGACGAGAATAGAGTAGTTACCCCAAAGGCTGAACATAAGGATCTCCAGAAGCGGGAGGTAAACTGCGAACCTCGGTCACTAATGATCCTCTGGGGTAATCCATGAGCCGGAAAATGTGTGTGATGAAACTTGTGGCAAGACTGGCAGCCGTGGGTAAAGCCTTCATTGGAATGAAATGGGGCATCTTGGAGAATCGGTCAATCACCACCCAGATGACCGTATTGCCCTGCGAGGGCGGCAGATCAATGATAAAATCCATGGACAGGTCCTCCCATGGCTGCTGTGGTACCGGCATGGGTTGCATCAATCCCCACTGCTTCTGATGTGAAGTCTTAGTTCGAGCGCACACCGGACAGGTAGACACATACTTTAGTACATCCTGTGCCATCCGAGGCCACCAATAAGACCGGGAAATGAGATGTAGGGTCTTGTGGAACCCGAAATTTCCGGCAAAAGAAAGCGCGAATAAACAGCGAGAATGCCGAAGAATTTCTCTGGGCCTGAGGGAGAGAGACCGACACGCAGCCACTCTCCTCCACGGAAAAAGAAAAACTGAGGGGGGAATGGACATGCGTGGGTGGGAAGATGGCCACGCATGCGCAGTGCGAGTGCCCCGTGCTTTGGAAGCTGTCGCAAAGCTCTGGATTTTTGCTGGAAAAATCTCCGTTCTTTATTTGTCCCTAGAAGGTTCATAATCTGTTTTTGTACCTAGGGCAATGGAGGGTTAAGTGACGTGCCCAAGGTCACAAGGAGCTGCAGTGGGAATTGAACCCAGCTTACCAGGATCAAAGCCCACTGCACTAACCATTAGGCCACTCCTCCCTAATCTAACTCTTAGCATAGATGTGGAAAAAGCCTTTGATAAGGTGATTAGCACTCATTTATTTCAAGTTTTGGAAAGGGTGTGAATAAATGGTTGGTTCGCTCAGGCAGTCCACACGCTATATCATGTCCAAACAGGACCCAGGAGTCCATGGCACATCATTATCAGGCTTATTTTTGAAAAAGAAGGGCGCCATCTTTCGACACAAATTGGAAGATGGACGTCCTTCTACCAGGGTCACCCAAATCAGCATAATTGAAAGCCGATTTTGGGCGTCCTCAACTGCTTTCCATTGCGGGAACAACCAAAGTTCACGGGGGCGTGTCGGAAGCATAGCAAAGGCGGGACTGGGGCGTGCTTAACACATGGGAGTCCTCGGCCGATAATAGAAAAAAGAAGGGCGTCCCTGACAAACACTTGGGCGACTTTACTTGGTCCTTTATTTTTACAACTAAGCCTCAAAAAGGTGCCCAAACTGACCAGATGACAACCGGAGGAAATTGGGGATGACCTCCCCTTACACCCTCAGTGGTCCCTAACCCCCCCACCCTAAAAAAAACTTTTAAAATATTTTTTTGCCAGCCTCTATGCCAGCCTCAAATGTCATACCCAGGTCCATGACAGCAGTATACAGGTCCCTGGAGCTTTTTTAGTGGATACTGCAGTGCACTTCAGGCAGGCGGACCCAAGCTCATCCCCCCTACCTGTTACACTTGTGGTGGTAAATGTGAGCCCTCCAAAACCCACCAGAAACCCACTGTATCCACATCTAGGTGCCCCTCCTTCACACATAAGGGCTATGGTAGTGGTGTACAGTTGCAGGTAGTGGGGTTTTTTTTTTTTGGGGGGGGGGCTCAGCACACAAGGTAAGGGAGCTATGTGCCTGGGAGCAATTTATGAAGTCCACTGCAGTGCCCCCTAGGGTGCCCGGTTGGTGTCCTGGCATGTCAGGGAGCCCAGTGCACTACGAATGCTGGCTCCTCCCATGACCAAAGGGTTTGCGTTTCTGAGATGGGCGTCCTCGGTTTCCATTATCGCCAAAAACTGGGGACAACCATCTCTAAGGTTGACCTAAATTTCTCAATTTTGGCGTCCACGACCATATTATCGAAACGAAAGATGGACGCCCATCTTGTTTCGATAATATGTGTTTCCCCGCCCCTTCGCAGGGACGTCCTGCGAGGACGCCCTCAGGAAACTTGGGCTCCCCGTTCGATTATGCCCCTCCACGTGTGTTCCCTTAATTGAACAGATCTTACAGAGGAAGTGCAAGAGACACTGGCTGATGCGCTTTCATTGGGCATGCAACTAAAAGTCCCTTTAACCTTTCATCATAAATTCCTGCAAGATACAGCCGAGGAATTGGATTATGCTCATATAGCCGCACAATGGATCTTAGATTTGCAAAAATTACTACCCTGCAGAAGCTACAGGCGTATATTTTAGGAATTGGAAAATATGCAACCAATGTCTCCAATCAGGAAACTCTCTACAAATTTGCACTTTGGTTGTATATATCTCCTCACTGGGCTTATCAAGCGCCTATTGCTTCAAATTTATTTATTTTGTTATTTTTGTTACATTTGTACCCCGCGCTTTCCCACTCATGGCAGGCTCAATGCGGCTAAATGGACTGTGTCCCAAATGCCAAGCTGGGGATGCAACACTGGGCACAGGTTCTGGTTATGCCCGATGGTACAGAAATTTTTGACCCGTCTTTTGCAGTATATACACCAACTTTGGGACTGCGTTCTTCCCCAAACACCCTTACTATTATTTGGAGTCCCGCTACAATGATCCATATATCTTAAAGGTTTTCTTAATTTTAGACATAAGGCACTTTTATGAGCACTATTCTTACATATTGGTTGGATACAAACGGTCCTTATCTGCAACATTGGAGGACAATAATGATTACACAGCTGCTTATGGACAATATGCAAATTTTAGATTTTCAGCATGCCACTGGTCATCACTTTCAGGCCATCGTGAGAAGGGAGAGGCTGTCCTACCCTGGTTAGGCCCCTAGAGGGCGCTGTTCCCCTAAAATGTCCAGGCAGAAGGGCTGGGTGAATCGCTGAAGGGAGCAAGTAAGGGGAGGTATAGCTGGAGGTCGCTAGGACCGGGGAGAGTCCTGGAGGTGGAAACAGGTGCAGCAGGTTATGGGCTGGGTCCTGTTTGGCCATTAAACACTTAATACCCCACCTGAGTGGTGAGGGGGAGAGGAGAGCTAGCAGCGGAAGAAGAGAGCTGGTAGCTGAAGCAGGATGTCCCCAGGTGAAGTACTGGCTGAGCCCTTTGGACTGGTGGTGAACTGTGTGCAAAGCAAGGAAGCTGGCTGGGGTAAGAAGGCCCTAGAGTGCCAGGTATAAGAACTGGGTGTTACAAGGACGGACTGGGTGTCCGGGTTATAAGGAAGGACTGGGGTGTTCATGTTACAAGGAAGGACTGATTGTCCAGGTGCTTAAGCTGGAAGATTGAACTGACTAGGAAGAAATGTTTAAGCTGGAAGGACTGTTTAAGCTTGTAAAAGTGTTTTAAGCTGGAAGGAGTGTGCCCCAGGAAGGGGGAATAAAAGATTTGTAAGAGAATATCCTGTTGGTGAGACCTGACTGTGTTTGCCTTTGAGAAGCAGGTCACCCTGAGCAGAAAGGGGTAGTAGAATGATTTGCATAAAATCTGCATACTGAGAACCAGCTCACCCTGAGTGAAAGAGGGACCTGGGATCCTGAGGTGGGAGCTTCATCTTCACAGTAGCCTCATCTTCACACCATGTGGGAGGACATTGACCCCTCGAGCAAGGAGCACCATCTTAAACATCTAATGCATGAGGTCCCCACACAGCAGTGGTTCGATATGCAGAGCGTTAGGGGGGGATTTGAGGATATAAATGCTTGTTATATTTTGGCATACTGTGTCAGTAATGTATTAGTGTTTGGTTGCAATGCCATCAATAAACAAGATTTAAACATAATAGTCTCTACCATTTTGCCCAGCACCGACATCAGGCTCAGCAGTCTAATTTCCTGGATCACCTCTGGAACCCTTTTTAAAAATCGGTGTTACGTTGGCCACCAGTACCATGCTATACACTATAATTTCTTCAATTTCAAAATGGAGCACAACAGCTCTGGAACAAAAAATACGTACTTAGATTGAGCATATCTGATCCTACATTTACGGGGGAAAGCTAACAAGAAAGTAACCCCCCCCCCCCCCCCAAGTCCTTTCCTCCTTTCTTGGGTAACTTTAGCAATGTCTGGGTAGATTCTTATCTTCTGACCATAAAAAAAGATCTTGAGTGTCTAAAATATTGCTTCATTATAGCATTGACATCTTGTTCAAAAACCATAGACACTAATAATGTTGTCTGTTCTGTGGATTCAGAGACAGACTCTTCTAATATAGCAGAGATATTTTTCAAATCCATCAGTGGTTCAGGCTCTGAACCTACAACCTCACCTTGGCCTTTTTTGTTTTTTAATAAACAGGAAGATAATAAATCTTGTTTACTGGAGGCAAAAGATCAGAAGAATACTACAAGATCTCAACTGAATAGTTTTTGAAGATATCCAAAGGGGGTGTGTCCAGAGCTTTTGGGAAATTCAAAATATGTAGACTGAGTCTCATGTTATAATTTTCCAAAAACTCAATCTGCCTAGGAACAGCCAGTCTATCCACAACCACTGTGTTCTTACATTCTTTCAGACTTTTGTCCTCCATGTGAATTTGTTAAACTTGACCCAAAAAGTCAGTTATTAAAGTTTCCACCGTTTTACTGAAGGAATCAATTTAACCAACCAAAGTCGTTACCTCCATTGATGTCTTCATAAGGTAGAGTTCAAGTTTGCAGAGCACTCCAAATGGACTCCAGAGTTACCACTGTAGGGATTTCCAATTGACCACCAGATGACCAGTTCACCAGCAGCTCTCCAATCAGGGCTCAAACCCCGCCTCGCACTACCGACACCACCTCTTCTCTGGTGCTCAGTGCACTCTGGGCCTCCGCTCTCGCAGCTGAACCTGGTGGGGGACCTGCTACTGGGGGAGAAAGAGATAAGAACGTAAGAAAATAAGAATAGCCATACTGGGTCAGATGAATGGCCCATCTAGCCCAGTATCCTGCTTCCAGCAATGGTCAATCCAGGTCAGAAGTACCTAGCAGAAACCCAATTAGTAGCACCATTCAATACTACCAATTCCAGGGCAAGCAATGGCTTCCTCCATGTCCATCTAAAATAACAGACTATGGACTTCTCCTCCAGGAACTTGTCCAAACTTTTTTTTTTTTACCCAGATATGCTGTCATTACCACATCCTCCGACAACGAGTTCCAGAGTTTAACTATTATTTGAGTGAAAAAAATATTTTCTCCTATTTGTTTTAAAAGTATTTCCATGCAGTTTCTTTGAGTGTCCCCTGGTCTTTGTACTTTTTGAATGAGTGAAATGTCGATTCATCTCCACCCGCTCCACACCACTCAGGATTTTGTAGACCTATTCCATGATTTCCTGATTGAAGTCATTGTCACTGTATCACAGGAATCTCAAGTAGTTTCTGTAGTCTGGGTGTACAACAAAGCAGTAGAACATTTGCTGGACATCTGCTGTTATGGTGATAGGGTTCTTTCTGAAGCAAATCAAGACTCCTATTAGGCTGTTAATCATATCAGGCCCAGAAAGCAGCATATTGTTGATTCTTATCTTCTGATCATAAAAAATTGAAATTGAGCACTGGACTCTAACACAATCCTGATCTGACCTGGTTTTTGTGGGTGATACACCCCAAAGGTAGGCAAGCACCAGCATTCTTCATTGTCTTTTAATGGTGGAGCTGGCTCTGCATGGCCATTATCCAGCATGTTCTGCATGAATGTTGTAAAGTGCTGTTTTTTTTCTCTGGTTTCCTTCTGAGTGTTTTGCAATGAAGTGAGACGAGATAACTTGTTGTTAGGTTGTTGTGTTCTAGGTGTCTGGAATGGCAGTGGAGCCACCCACTTATCCTAATAGAATTCATTATCCATAATTCTCAAGAACTCTCTATCTTCTACTGAAAGAGTAGGTTTGTCGTCATTCTTGTTGACAGGTATCTGATTACATTCAATAAGAGTTGGTAGATGGGTCTTGTTGCTACCATTCATTGCTTCTATCACATATCCACTTCCTGCTCTCCCCATCTTCTTTCTCATCCTTGAGGTTGTAGGGATAGCAAGCTCCTTGGATGTCAAACAGGTCAAAGAACTCTGTTCATCTATGATGACATACATATTTACTGCCTTTTCAAGTTGCTCTTTTGGATGTACTTTATCTACACATATCTTGGTGGAAGACTGTCCACTGCTGCCTCCTCTGCACACTTGTGTACAGTTTGAAGTACACAAGTGGTGACACTTGTTGTACCTCCTTATCTCTGCCATGACTTGGCTCGGGTTCCTGTAGAAGTAGGCTTACTCTTGTCAGGGTGTAAGATGTTGACACTATTGCACTCTGCACACTTGATGGCTGCTTTACAGTCTTTAGCCATGTGTTTGGATGAAGAGAAACATTACATAAGCACCGCCATACTGGGAAAAGACCAAGGGTCCATCAAGCCCAGCATCCTGTCTCCGACAGCGGCCAATCCTTTCCCTTAGGAATCTGTCCAAACCCCCTTTAAATTCCGTAAGGCCAGCTGCTGTCACTACATTCTCCGGCAACGAGTTCCAGAGTCTAACTACACACTGAGTAAAGAAAAACTTTCTCCTATTTGTTTTAAATCTACCATATTCTAGCTTCATCTTGTGTCCCCTGGTTTTGTTGTTGTTTGAAAGTGTAAACAAACGCTTCACATCTGTCCGCTCTACTCCACTCATTATCTTGTAGACTTCTATCATATCACCCCTCAGCCGCCTTTTCTCCAAGCTGAAAAGCCCTAACCTTCTCAGCCTTTCCTCATAGGGAAGTCGTTCCATTCCCGTTATCATTTTCATTGCCATTTTCTGCACCTTTTCTAATTCATATCTTTTTTGAGATGCGGCGACCAGAATTGGACACAATACTCGAGGTGCGGTTGCACCATGGAGCGATACAACGGCATTATAACATCCTCGTGTTTGTTTTCCATCCCTTTCCTAATAATACTCAACATTCTGTGTGCTTTCTTAGCCGCGGCAGCACACTGGGCAGACATTTTTAACGTCTTATCAACGATGACTCCCAGATCCCTTTCTAGGTCCGTAACTCCTAACGCGGAACCTTGCATGACATAGCTGTAATTCGGGTTCCTCTTACCCACATGCATCACTTTGCACTTGTTAACATTGAACTTCATCTGCCACTTGGACGCCCAATCCCCCAGTCTCGCGAGGTCCTCCTGTAATCTTTCACACTCCTCCTGCAACTTGACGACCCTGAATAATTTTGTGTCATCTGCAAATTTAATTACCTCACTAGTTACTCCCATCTCTAGGTCATTTATAAATATGTTAAAAAGCAGCGGCCCCAACACAGACCCCTGCGGGACCCCACTAACTACCCTTCTCCACTGAGAATACTGACCATTCAACCCTACTCTTTGCTTCCTATCTTTCAACCAGCTCTTAATCCATAGTAATACCCTACCTCCGATCCCATGACTCTCCAGTTTCCTCAGGAGTCTTTCGTGAGGCACTTTGTCAAACGCCTTTTGAAAATCCAGATACACAATATCCACCGGCTCCCCATTGTTCACGTTTGTTCACCCCCTCAAAAAAAATGCAGTAGATTGGTGAGGCAAGACTTCCCTTCACTAAATCCGTGCTGACTTTGTCTCATCAGCCCATGTTTTTGTACATGCTCTGTAATTTTATTCTTGATAATAGCCTCTACTGTTTTGCCCGGTACCGACGTCAGACTCACCGGTCTATAATTTCCCGGATCTCCTGTGGAACCCTTTTAAAAAATCGGCGTAACATTGGCTACCATCCAGTCTTCCGGTACCACACTCGATTTTAGGGATAGATTGCATATTACTAACAGTAGCTCTACAAGTTCATTTTTCAGTTCTATTAATACTCTAGGATGAATACCATCAGTCCTGGCGATTTACTACTCTTCAGTTTGCAGAACTGACCCATTTCATCCTCCAAGTTTACAGAGAATTCATTTAGTTTCTCCAACTCGCCCGCTTCAAATATGTTTTCCGGCACCGGTGTCCCTCCCAAATCCTCCTCGGTGAAGACCGAAGCAAAGAATTAATTTAATTTCTCCGCTACAGCTCGGTCTTCCCTGATCGCCCCTTTAACACCATTTTCGTCCAGCGGCCCAATCGATTTTTTAGCTGGCTTCCTGCTTTTATATAAGTACATAAGTACATAAATAATGCCACACTGGGAAAGACCAAGGGTCCATCGAGCCCAGCATCCTGTACACGACAGTGGCCAATCCAGGCCAAGGGCACCTGGCAAGCTTCCCAAACGTAGAAATATTCTATACATGTTATTCCTGGAATTGTGGATTTTTCCCAAGTCCATTAAGTAGTGGTTTATGGACTTGTCCTTTAGGAAACCGTCTAACCCCATTTTAAACTCTGCTAAGCTAACCGCCTTCACCACGTTCTCCGGCAACGAATCCCAGAGTTTAATTAAGCGTTGGGTAAAGAAATATTTTCTCCGATTTGTTTTAAATTTACTACACTGTAGTTTCATCACATGCCCCCTAGTCCTAGTATTTTTGGAAAGCGTGAACAGACGCTTCACATCCACCTGTTCCATTCCACTCATTATTTTATATACCTCTATCATGTCTCCCCTCAGCCGTCTCTTCTCCAAGCGCAAAAGCCCTAGCCTCCTTAGTCTTTCTTCATAGGGAAGTCGTCCCATCCCTGCTATCATTTTAGTCGCCCTTTGCTGCACCTTTTCCAATTCTACTATATCTTTCTTGAGATGCGGCGACCAGAATTGAACACAATACTCAAGGTGCAGTCGCACCATGGAGCGATACAACGGCATTATAACATCCTCACCTGTTTTCCATACCTTTCCTAATAATACCCAACATTCTATTCGCTTTCCTAGCCGCAGCAGCACACTGAGCAGAAGGTTTCAGTGTATTATCGACAACGACACCCAGATCCCTTTCTTGGTCCGTAACTCCTAACATGGAACCTTGCATGACGTAGCTATAATTCAGGTTCTTTTTTCCCACATGTATCACCTTGCACTTGCTCACATTAAACGTCATCTGCCATTTAGCCACCCAGTCTCCCAGTCTCGTAAGGTCCTCTTGTAATTTTTCACAATCCTGTCTCGAGTTAACGACTTTGAATAACTTTGTGTCATCAGCAAATTTAATTACCTCGCTTGTTACTCCCATCTCTAAATCATTTATAAATATATTAAAAATGTATCTAACAAATTTTTTACTATGTATTTTTGCTTCTAACGCCAACTTTTTTTCAAAGTCCTTTTTTGCCCTCCTTATCTCCACTTTGCATTTGGCTTGGCATTCCTTATGTTTTATCTTGTTACTTTCAGTCAGTTCTCTTCTCCACTTTCTGAATGATTGTTTTTTGGTTCTAATGACTTCCTTTACCTTACTGTTTAGCCACGCCGGCTAACGTTTGGTCTTTTTTCCCCTTTTTCTAATACGCGGAATATATTTGTCCTGTACCTCCAGGATGGTGTTTTTATACAGCATCCACGCCTGATGCAAGTTTTTTACCCTGCGAGCTGCACCTTTCAGTCTTTTTTTCACCGTTTTTCTTATTTTGTCATAATCACCTTTTCTAAAGTTAAACGCTAGTGTATTTGATTTCCTAAGTTCACTTACTTCAATGCCAATATCAAAACTGATCATATTATGATTACTGTTATCAAGTGGCCCTCTCACCGTTACCCCCCGCACCAGATCATGAGCTCCAGTAATGACTAAGTCTTGTATTTTTCCTTCTCTTGTGGGCTCCTGAACCAGCTGTTCCATGAAGCTGTCCTTGATTTCATCAAGAAATTTCACCTCCCTAGCGTGTACCAATGTTACATTAACCCAGTCTATATGTGGATAATTGAAATCACCCATTAATATTACATTACCCAATTTATTCGCTTCCCTAATTTCCTTTGACATTGCTGCATCCGTCTGCTCGTCCTGGCCAGATGGACGGTAGTACACTCCTATCACCGTCCTTTTCCCCTTTTCATGGGGAATTTCAATCCACAAAGATTCCAATAGGGGTTTTGTCTCCTGCAATATTTGCAGCGTATCCGAGTCAAGGTTCTCATTTACATACAGTGCTACCCCTCCTCCTATCCTATCCACCCTATCGCTACGATATAATTTGTAGCCCTTTATGACTGTTTCCCATTGGTTATCTTCCTTCCACCAGGTCTCAGAGATGCCAATAATATCCAGTTTTTCATTGTGTGCAATGTACTCCAGCTCTCCCATCTTATGTCTCAGGCTCCTGGCATTTGCGTATAGACATTTTATTGCATGCTTGTTGTTCCATTTTATATTACGTTTAATACATGGCATTATTAATGTGTTATCGTCTGTCTGGTCATTATTAATTTTATTTAAGGCCATCTAATCTACTACAACTTTTTTGATATCCTTACTTACAAGTAACCTTTTCTTCCCTGTCTGGGTGATATCCTCAAAAGATACCTTATCCTGAACCATGCGCTTTTGAGCGACTGTCGGCCTTCCCCCCATTTCTAGTTTAAAAGCTGCTCTATTTCTTTTTTAAAAGTTGATGCCAGCAGCCTGGTCCCACCCTGGTTAAGGTGAAGCCCAGCAGATCGGAATAGGCTCTCCTTTCCCCAGAATGCTGACCAGTTCCTGACAAATCTAAAACCCTCTTCCCCACACAATCGTCTCATCCACGCATTGAGACTCCGGATCTCTGCCTGTCGCTTGGGCCCTGCGCGTGGAACAGGTAGTATTTCAGAGAATGCTACCCTAGAGGATCTGGATTTGAGCTTACTTCCTAAAAGCCTAAATTTAGCTTCCAGAACCTCTCTCCCACATTTTCCTACGTCATTGGTACCCATGTGTACCAAGATGGCCGGCTCCTCCCCAGCACTATCTAAAATCTTGTCTAGGTGCCTCGTAAGGTCCGCCACCTTCGCACCAGGCAGGCAAGTCACCAGGCGATCCTCACATCCACCAGCTACCTAGCTATCTACATGCCTAATGACTGAGTCGCCAACTAAAACAGCGGTCCTATCTTTTCCCCTATGGGCCGTAATCGGAGACATATCCTCGGTGCGAGAGGATAATACATCCTCTGGTGGGCAGGTCCTGGCTACAGGAGTACTTCCTACTTCACCAGGGGAATGCTGTTCTTCCAGGAGACCTCTCTCCTTCGAAGTAGCACAGGGTCTACCCGACTGGAGGTGGGACCTCTCTACAACATCCCTGTACTGCTCTATGTCCCTCATCTCTACCCAGTCTTGAACCCTAGCCTCGAGAGAAAGGACCTGTTCCCTGAGAACTAGGAGATCTTTGCACCGGGCACACACATATGACTTCACACCAACTGGGAGATAATCATACATGCGGCACTCTGTGCAAAAGACTGGGTAGCACCCCTCTCACTGCTGGACTGCTGGCTCCATCTAAGTGTTTTTAAATCTTATACGAGTAGCTATAGTATTAAAATGTTAATAAGATACAAGTGTTCTGTAGTTCCGTACAACGTGCAGGACGTCAGACTCAGAAACAGATCGAAGCCTTGCGCCGGAGGAGGACCTCGGCTGGTGGGGGTTTGGGTCCCCCGCCAGCAAGGGTGGGCGATGGCGGGTTGGCGGCGGGAGGGGGGGTCGAGAGGGTCGTCGGCAGGGGGGATCCAGGGCCAAATCTAAGGGGGCCAGGCCCCCATGGCCCCACATAGCTACGCCACTGGTATATAGAATACGCTTAGCTGATATCCCAGTGCCTAAAGCTATGTGCATCCATTTATGCCAATGAAAACATGGAGTAAATCCTGGCATATAGATTTATGCACACTGGGCCATATTCTATAACTATGCACGTAAATTTTGGAACGCACACAAAACATTCATTTCTCCACCCATAACCGCACCCTGTTTGCCTGCAGACATTAGAAGTCAAGCGCGCTGAGTTAGAGAATACACTTCGCAAGTGTTTGTGCTTTTCGTGCCCCGCCTCCAGAGTCTCTAATCACGGCTGGGCACTACTCACACAAATACAATTCCTCTCAACCGATATCTTAAAAGAACCAGACAACTGGTAGCACTATTTTAGACTGTAACCAAGACAAAAAGAGACCAAGGAAGCGCTTCCTGGGGTTAACACAGGTTTATTTAATTATCCAGAGATTAGGATAAAAAAATAAGAAAGTATTCAAGTATAGTCTAGTATAGAAAAGAGGAGAAAAAACATGAAAGGACAATGGAAATGATCAGGTCAGGCTCTCCATCCCCTGGCATGGGGCAGAGTGCACTAGACACTGACCAACTTCTTATCTGGCAAAGACATAATATATAGAACTTTCTTTCCCTTACAGTACAAAAGAGCAAGAGAGAGGGGAGGGCTTCCCTCACCTCCTCAATTAGTATCCCACAGTCAGTCAGGATCTCCCGTCAATAAAGAAATACATAGCATCTGTTTTGAGGAAAACATTTGGTCTGTTTGTCCATCTTTACAGCTTTTCTCACACAAGGATATATTTCTCAGAACCTATGATCTTTTATCTTAGTATTTCCCCATATTCTAAAAGGGGCATGGGAAAAGAATTCTGTCACCTGAATTTCCCTGAGACCGGTCACACTTAATGGGTGAGATTGGGGGCAATTCAGATTTACAATTCACCTGGCTTGTCAAGAGGGGGGAGGTAAAGTGTAATTGCTATTCCAGCAAGCTCTGTTTCTCATGATTTGGAAGGAGAGAAGCCTTCATTCCTCTCTGTCCAATATGAGAAAATTAATTCTGTATATTAAATATTTGGAGGCCTTCCACCTCCTACAACAATCCTACAACAACTCCCCCCCCCCCCCCCTCTGCAATAATAATTACTGCCCCAGCTTCAGTGACCAGGCGCAAAGGGGAACTTTCAAGAAGCAGAGCCCATGTCTGTAGTTAGTGTAAAAAAAATAGGCACTTCAAAGAAAGAGAGAGACCTGTCACTACAAGAGAAAATTAATTAAACACCTGTAGAAGGAGAAGGACTCAGTGTATCTGGGTCTGTAGTCAGTGTAGTGGTATAGGAACTTCTGGAAGCATAATTTGCAGACATGAACAGAATTCTGGGTGGAATGCATACTTTTCTCAAGCAGGGAGTAATGCATCCTAACAAACAGCAAGATATAATTACAACAACAATAATGCACAATAAACCAATAAAGAGAGATCTTAAATGGGAACCTAAACTAGAGAACCATGAGGTGAAAGTATCCCAACCGGACATGTCCAAAAGACCTTTGTAATTGTATCTTTCCATTAGGAGGCCAGGCCTGGTGAGCCCAAGAACCACAAACCTAATTAGTGTCCCACTAAAAATATAGTAACATGGTAGATGACGGCATAGAAAGACCTGCTATGTGTTACTCTATGAGCATATCTGACCTTGATTTGTATCTGCCACCCTCAGGGCACAGGCCCGCCTCCCAACCTCTCTACCACCTATCTGGGGTTCATAACCTAGCATGTGCACTAGCTACATAGACAATGCAACAGATGTGCATTCATTCTAGAATCTACAAAAAGTGTAAGGATTGTTGGAGGAGGTATAGGGCAGGCCTCCAATTATTTGACCATAGAAAGGCCAGGATTACCAGCATGGGCGTAGATTGGGGGGGGGGGCGAGGGGGGGCATTGCCCCCCCAAACAAGTCGCACCGGCGAACTGGCAGGGCTTAATTGTGTCTTCCCCGCTGGCGCTGCCTCGGTCCCTGACTCCCTGCAGCATTTTTGTCTTCACCCGTCCTGTACCCGTCGCCATCAGCGCTGCCATTCATTCTCTCACAGGCAGCCTCGTTCCCGCTCCCCTTTGCCGCGTCCACTCCTCCGGCTCTCTCTGATGCACTTCCTGTTTGCCCCCGCAAATGAAACAGTCAAACTACGCCTATGATTACCAGTGCGGACATAGTGCATATTAGAGGCTGCCAAGCAGGGAGTGAGGGGGCCTAGGTAACTGGAAAAGAAAGCAGAGTAATTAAGAGATGGCTGGGACTGAGCCATTGTTGGTAAGCAGAAAAGGAAAAAAAAAGCAAAAGAGAACAAATTAAAGGAAAGATCAGAACTGAGCATGTTCATATACAGAACCACTATGACATGACAGAGTGTAAGTAGGGAAAACATCTTTAGAGAGAAAACAATTAAATTATCAGTAATGGACTAGGAGACAGGGGGATGGCCAAGTTAGAACTAGGCACAAAGGGTGCACAGCCCACACAATCAGAGAGATGTGCAGGACTGGCTGGGCATGGGATTTACAGGTCAATTATTTTAAATGTATGGCACCGAAAAGAATAGCAGAATGAAAAGATAAGGGTGAGAATACATGATAGGGATAGAGTATAATTTGCATTTTTTTTTTCACTTTAAAGGTAATTCAAAAACAAATATAACCTTCCCAGAAAACAAAATGCAAAACCAGTGAGTGTTCAGAAATTTAAATGTAGCATGAGGGACTATGCAAGGGGGGGGTCCACACAGAACTATCTTGTCTGCCTGTATTACTTAAATTGTAAGCTCTATTGTGCAGGGACCTGTCTCTTTGTGTCAGGTGTTCAGCGCTGCGTGTGTCTGATAGCACTATACAAATGCTAGTAAATAAATAAAACACAGGGCAACAGAGGCACAAAGAGGAATGTAGCTACCAGAAAATAAAACTTCACACAATATTGTAGCTTAAAATCAGGTCAAAGTAGTACTAAGAAGAGAAAGGCAATGATACTTTTGAATGAGTCCATTGAGTCCACAAATTGTAAATAACATTCTGCAGCAGTAGTGTATGCAGTATCTGGTGTAATTGTCAGATCAGTCTGGTGCCAGCTGTACAGCGTAGGAAGGTGGTAGCAAGCGTCAGAGTTCTGATTCTGGACAGCAAGTGGTGTGGACATGCAGACTCTCAGTGGACCCTTGGACTAGTTCATAGGCAGGATTGGTGGTTTCTCAGGTGGACCCGATCTGCAAGTTGGTAGCAACAAATTGGCACAAATGGCAAGCCTGGCTCTGGTGGTATTATTGAGAAATAAAGAGACATCATCAGTATTCTGAGAGACAGATAGAGAAAAATGGGGCAAAAGATATTATCCAGTTAAAAGTAACCTCTAAAGAAAAGTATACTGGGGAAAGGGACAAAATTCCGTACTGAATGTGGGGCAAAAAGGTTACACTCTGCCTGTAATTAATGTACTAAAATGTTGATTAGTGACAGAACACAAGTAGTTAAGGTGTTTAGTAGGGCATTCAGAAAAGGAGACTTTTGTTAAATTTTAACACACAACCAATATGTATTCAGGAGGGAAACTATTTGTACATACTGAATGTGCTACCCGCAAAATGAAAAAAAAAAAAAAAAAGGATCAGAAATGGTCACTTATACTGATTGTATCTGATGGGTCCCACAAAACACACACAAACAAACAAAAGACAAAGTTTGAAGAGGCCATATATCAGATCTGTCTTGTTGGATTCAGGAGTGGACTTAATCTGCAAGTAAACACAGTATTATACACAATAAAATTATGTATGGTATCCAAGTGGATACCAAAACAGTTTCTGTGAGCTCATATGTGCACAAATGAATAGAAACATAGCATAGCCATTCCAGAAATAGAAAAGGTACATTTTTAATGCTCTTAAATGCTCTTTTAGAGAATCTTTTACCTCTGCAGCTGGTAAGAGAAGCTCTTTGGAGTGCATTCAAATAAAATTAAAAGTCAGAAAATATTTCTTTATAAATTATCTGGATGGCATGTATGAATGAAACCCTGATTTCATAAAAATAAAAAAAATCCTAAATTTGTAATTTGCAGTCTGAAAGGGAAAAAAAAAACATTCAGAAATTAATTCACAAGGAGGCTCATTTTCAAAGCACTGGGCCTCCCAAAGTTCCATAGAAACCTATGGAACTTAGCCTCCCAAAGTGCTTTGAAAATATGCCTCAAAGTCACATATCTCCACTGTTCTGGCTATTTCATTCTTAAGACCCTCATTCACAAATTCCTTCATATTTTCTCTGAGCAAGCAGGAAAAACCACCATTTCTTCCAAGGTTGGTACATGAACAGCAGTATGCAGAAATACCTGTGAACTAGAAATAAAAAAAACAAGCCGCACAAGTCTGATGACTGAGCAACAAATTATTCAATTGGTTCCCCTTAGTTTTTCACAAAGTACCCCTATCTGTGGTCTGAAAAGATTTGTTTAATAAATCTTAAAGATTTGTTTAATAAATCCTTGGAGACGGGAGAGGTTCCGAGGGATTGGAGAACGGCGGAGGTGGTCCCTCTTCACAAAAGTGGGGATAGGGAAGAAGCTGGAAACTACAGGCCGGTAAGCCTCACTTCGGTTATTGGAAAAGTAATGGAAGCCATGCTGAAGGAAAGGATAGTGAATTTCCTGGAAGCCAATAAGTTGCAAGATCCGAGACAACATGGTTTCACCAAAGGGAAATCGTGCCAAATGAATCTCATTGAATTCTTTGACTGGGTGACGGGAGAATTAAATCAAGGACGTGCTATGGACGTCATCTACTTAGATTTCAGCAAGGCTTTCGACACGGTTCCCCACAGGAGGCTCTTAAATAAACTAGACGGCCTGAAGATAGGACCCGAAGTGGTGAACTGGATTAGGAACTGGTTGACGGACAGATGCCAGAGGGTGGTGGTGAATGGAGTTCGCTCGGAGGAGGGAAAGGTGAGTAGTGGAGTGCCTCAGGGATCGGTGCTGGGGCCCATTCTGTTCAATATATTTGTGAGTGACATTGCCGAAGGGTTACAAGGTAAAGTTTGCCTTTTTGCGGATGACACCAAGATTTCCAACAGAGTGGACACCCCGGAGGGTGTGGAAAACATGAAAAAAGATCTGAAGAAGCTAGAAGAATGGTCTAACGTTTGGCAATTAAAATTCAATGCGAAGAAATGCAAAGTAATGCACTTAGGGAGTAGAAATCCAAGGGAGACGTATGTTTTAGGCGGGGAGAGTCTGATAGGCACGGACGGGGAGAGGGATCTTGTGGTGATAGTATCTGAGGAACTGAAGGCGACGAAACAGTGCGACAAGGTGGTGGCAGTAGCTAGAAGATTGCTAGGCTGTATAGAGAGAGGAGTGACTAGCAGAAGAAAGGAGGTTTTAATGCCCCTGTATAAGACGTTGGTGAGGCCCCACCTGGAGTATTGTGTTCAGTTTTGGAGGCCGTATCTTGCGAAGGATGTTAAAAAAAATGGAAGCGGTGCAAAGAAAAGCTACGAGGATGGTATGGGATTTACGTTCCAAGATGTATGAAGAGAGGCTTGCTGACCTGAACATGTACACCCTGGAGGAAAGGAGGAACAGGGGTGATATGATACAGACGTTCAAATATTTGAAAGGTATTAATCCGCAAACGAATCTTTTCTGGAGATGGGAAGGCGGTAGAACGAGAGGACATGAAATGAGATTGAAGGGGGGCAGACTCAGGAAAGATATCAGGAAGTATTTTTTCACGGAGAGGGTGGTGGACGCTTGGAATGCCCTCCCGCGGGAGGTGGTGGAGATGAAAACGGTTTCAAACATGCGTGGGATATGCATAGAGGAATCCTGTGCAGAAGGAATAGATCCTCAGAAGCTTAGCTGAAATTGGGTGGCGGAGCAGTTGGGGGGAAGAGGGGGTGGTGGTTGGGAGGCGAGGATAGGGGAGGGCAGACTTATACGGTCTGTACCAGAGCCGGTGATGGGAGGCGGGACTGGTGGTTGGGAGGCGGGAAATACTGCTGGGCAGACTTATATGGTCTGTGCCCTGAAAAGGACAGGTACAAATTCAAGGTAAGGTATACACATATGAGTTTGTCTTGGGCAGACTGGATGGACCATGCAGGTCTTTTTCTGCCGTCATCTACTATGTTACTATTATATATGTTACTATGTAAAACCTGCCTGACAAGAGGTCACAATAAATTTAAAAGGGGCTGAAATGCAGCATTAACTTCTCTGGCTCCTAGCTGTTGGTATAAACACTTTATTTTAACATTTAAGTGTCAAGACTGCTTGCTATTTGCAGAAATCTACAGATCTTAATTTGTTTAAGAAAAACGCTTAGTACCAATTAATTCTTTTATCCTGTTAGTCTAATTTTAAAACTAAAAGCTCCCTATATAAGGGATGGAACCACATATTTTCTATCAATCTTGCAAAAACAAACTTAATCATACTGGAATGTGGACCAATTAATTTCCTAATAGCTTAAATATACTCTGAAAGTAACACTTAAGAATTTTATTTTAGCCAGCCTATCATGGAACAAATTTTTATCTAGAGACCGTATACACAAAGGGCAAAGTAATATGGAATTTGTATCAGGTAAACAACAGATTTGAACACCTACTAAGGCACACTTGTTTAACTCTACAGGGGGGCAGAGCAGACCCTGCCCCTGTCTTCAGTGTAGGAGAAAAAGTAATTTGATTTTTGCCAGCATGGCTGAAAGAGGAGCAGGGAAATACAGTGGAAAATGCAGGGAGAGAGAGGAGAAAGGAAAAGATCATGAATAATATTAGCCCTTAAATGTCTCTACAAAATTCAGTTAATGGAGATAGTTTAGGATTTAAGCAGTCCAGCACTAAATCCTCAGGTAATCTTAGAAATACTGAGGAGTAGAGATATACATTTCTTTGATCCTGTCAGTGCCCTATATATTAAGCACAAGTCTTTTAGCTGTGTTATTTTTTTTCTAAAGTTCTATCCTCCCCTACACTTTACTTAGACCTGTCAAACAACAAGATGCCTCAAAATACATATGAGCTGCACAAAGGTAAACAGAACAAAGAGGGTTCCTTTTACTGTTTCAATTCAAAGGTGTAACCAATATTTAAACTTCACAAAACAAACTTGTTTCCTGTAGTGTTTTTACATACTGATGAATATCTTCCCCTGGTGCCATCACCTTGCTAGATACATTGCTAAAATTGTGGGTGTCCCTGTATCGCTGTCTCAGGGCTTCCCAAAGCTTATTACGCATGGGACCAAACTCAGCACCATTGCTATCAGTGTTCTGTAATGTCACCCCTGGAAACCCTGCCATTCTAAAGATTTCATCGGTATTACCTCCTATCAATCTGGCTAGTAGTGCTTTCACATCGCCGACAGCTACCGTGTGGCCAGATGTGATCTGCTCAAATTTAGCTATAAATGCTGAAGCTCCTTTCTCCAGAGGAGGTAAGGACCTGCATACATTTTCTAGGTCCATAAAGGACCATGGGACATACTTTAACACAGGAGCTCCAGTTCTGTCCAAATTATTAGTCCTTAGTAAAGGATTAATTGATTTCAGCGAAGCTGACTCATGTGGGTGCTTAATTGCTACCATTGTTTTTCCCT
Source organism: Microcaecilia unicolor (assembly GCF_901765095.1). Classification (NCBI taxonomy): domain Eukaryota; kingdom Metazoa; phylum Chordata; class Amphibia; order Gymnophiona; family Siphonopidae; genus Microcaecilia; species Microcaecilia unicolor. The sequence continues at coordinate 64,490,513 of NC_044039.1, read as the reverse complement.
GCTTGTCTGGATTCTGTTTGCCCCGGGTATTATTTGCAGGTACCTCTATCTGTTTCACTTTACTACTTCCTGGTTTCTGACTATCAATCTGTTCAATACCAGCATCCTCCTGTCCTTCTTCTTCTCCACTCCCATCTTCCTTATCATTTACCTTTATAATTTTTCTAATTTCATTCTCCAATCCTCCCTCTTTTATCCACTGTTCTATATATTCATCCATCATTAAAGGTCCCTGTAATCCAGTAAGATTCAGGAATCCACATGCCCTAGTCCACACACTATCACCCTCATCTGTGTTAGGATATTCAAAAGACACCTGCTTCACTGTTCTTTCAGGGGGAATGGGATCACACTGAGCTGACCCACTTGAAGTTGTGGGTACAGGAGCAGTGGGAGCCTGCCCTGCCTGTCCTATAGATGGCTGTGTGTCCGGCAGTGCTTTAGGCTGTGCCGGTAGTTCTTTTTCAGTTCTATCCATAGCTGGGGCTGAGGGAATGGGTGCACTATAACCAGCAGCCGTAGGCCATGTGGGCGGCTGCAGCTGATCTGGATGTTTGGAATCTGTGAGCTGTGCTGCAGACCCTTCCCCTACCATTCATTGCTTGGAGACTGCCGCATAGGGCGGAGGGGTTTGGACTGCCTGATCATAACTACTGTTTGCCATATTATCCCATAGTCTTCACAAATTTAAATGTCTCTCCCTACTACATTTTTTTGTCTTAGTACATTCTATCCACAACCTTAAGACTTTTAAAATCTCTTTGTCAAAACTTCCTGACTAAGGCCCATTTCTGGTGGTACTTTAAAATTTCGTTTCTGTAGGCCGGCACTGCTGTGGAGACCTGCTCCAATGCAGTCTGCATAACTACAACTAAACAGATTCTAATCTGAAGTCTTAGAATGAAGAGAGAGAGAGAGAGCACAAATAAAAGAATACAAAAAACAATCCCCACAAAATGATGACGTACTTACCACGCTGTCTTCTCACCTCTCACCGTTCGCCTATCGCCTATCCGGTTGCGCCTCGCCGGACGAATACATTCTTTAAGGTCCAAACACTTTTCCTTTGGTCGGTCGCTTGTCGAGGCCCACTCACTGGATATTAGCCGTTGCCACATGTGCCCTTGTTAACAGACGGCCGACTCTGGTCCAGTGCCGCCGGGCGGTCGAAGTCCACTCAGGTTCAACCAGACACGGGTTCAACCAGGCAGAAACACCACTTTGTTTGTGCTTTTTGTGCCCCGTCTCCAGAGTCTCTAATCACGGCTGGGCACTACTCACACAAATACAATTCCTCTCAACCGATATCTTAAAAGAACCAGACAACTGGTAGCACTATTTTAGACTGTAACCAAGACAAAAAGAGACCAAGGAAGCGCTTCCTGGGGTTAACACAGGTTTATTTAATTATCCAGAGATTAGGATAAAAAAATAAGAAAATATTAAAGTATAGTCTAGTATAGAAAAGAGGAGAAAAAACATGAAAGGACAATGGAAATGATCAGGTCAGGCTCTCCATCCCCTGGCATGGGGCAGAGTGCACTAGACACTGACCAACTTCTTATCTGGCAAAGACATAATATATAGAACTTTCTTTCCCTTACAGTACAAAAGAGCAAGAGAGAGGGGAGGGCTTCCCTCACCTCCTCAATTAGTATCCCACAGTCAGTCAGGATCTCCCGTCAATAAAGAAATACATAGCATCTGTTTTGAGGAAAACATTTGGTCTGTTTGTCCATCTTTACAGCTTTTCTCACACAAGGATATATTTCTCAGAACCTATGATCTTTTATCTTAGTATTTCCCCATATTCTAAAAGGGGCATGGGAAAAGAATTCTGTCACCTGAATTTCCCTGAGACCGGTCACACTTAATGGGTGAGATTGGGGGCAATTCAGATTTACAATTCGCCTGGCTTGGCAAGAGGGGGGAGGTAAAGTGTAATTGCTATTCCAGCAAGCTCTGTTTCTCATGATTTGGAAGGAGAGAAGCCTTCATTCCTCTCTGTCCAATATGAGAAAATTAATTCTGTATATTAAATATTTGGAGGCCTTCCACCTCTATATTAAATATTTGGAGGCCTTCCACCTCCTACAACAATCCTACAACACAAGTTGTGCGTGCAAATTCTAATTATTGCCAATTAGTTCTCATTATTACTTAAGCGCTGTTATCAATGCTAATTTGCTTGTTAAGCCAATTACATTACGCGCTTTGTTATAGAACATACTTGGATTTTGGCGCGGATCTTTAGGCATGCTATACAGAATCCGGGAGTCAGTGGCGTAACCAAGGGTGGGCCTGGGCCCACCCATTTTGGGCTCGGGCCCACCCAGTAGCAGCACACATATGATGAGGCTGGCAGGGATCACCAAGCCCCACCAGCCGAAAACTCCCAACAACTTCCTGCATACCTTGTTAATGGCAGATCTTCACCAGTAGCGAACAGCGACTGATGCATACTGTTCGCATCGACCCCACAGCCTTCCCTCTGAAGTATTCCTGCCTATGGGGAAACAGGAATTTAAATCGGAGAGAAAGCTGTGGGGTCGATATGAGCAGTGTGTATTAGTTGCTGCTAGCTGCCGGTGAGAATCTGCTATTTAAAAGGTATGCGGAGGAGGGGAGATGTTTGAGAGACCATATGGCATGCAGGCGAGAGAGGGAGAGACCCAGTGGTGTGCTGGAGCAGGCTCTTACGGGCTTGCAAGAGCCGGTTGTTTTATGGGAGCCGGTTGTTAAAGTAGGGCCCTCCATGGCTACTTTAACAACTGGCTTCCAAAATGTGGGCTTGGGCCCCCTGCTGAATTCTCTTTTACTTTGCTGGTGGGGATGCTGAGCCCTGCCAGCCAAGTAAATAGACTGCTGCTGCTCCCCGCTCCTTGTTTCCAGCTCTGAGCAGCAGGCTGGGACTTCTCCAGCATGTGTGAGAGGTTTCAGCATGCTGCTCAGAGCAAGACGTTGGGAGTGGTGGCAGTCCATTTATTGGCCCGCACGAAGGGAGGGAGGAGAGAGAGGCAAGTGTTGCTCCCCCCACCACCCCAGCCACCCCTAGCCCTTCCAATTGCAGAGCTGGCTACGTCCGGAGAAAGAGCCTGTTGTTAATAATTTACCAGCACACCCCTGGAGACCAAATCACTTGTGGGAAAGGGCGGAGTTCTTCTGCCCACCCATCTTGGGCCCAGGCCCACCCACAATTGGATGTCTGGCTATGCCCCTGCCAGGAGTTAATGTGCTGCTGTGCCACACCTACATTTTCTAGTTAAGGAAAATAATCCCAGTAAAACAGCTTTGGATTCTTACTCAAAACACAGAGAATTTGTTCTTTCTTTTCCTACACGCAGTGCCATAGCAGTCATTAGGAGCCAACGTTTTTGAAATGATTGGGCTGCAATATGTCAACCTAGTTTAACACTCCCTGGTCACAGTGAATGAGTTGCCTCAATATTGAGAGCGCTGAAGCATCTGCTTCAACCTTCAAGCTGGCATCTGAGCTGAGCAACCACTAAGGGGACAATTTTATAAACCAGTTTTGCACATAAAATTTTGATTTGTAAATGTAAATGGGCTCTCGTAAAATGATCTTGAGCCTGCTAGTCCAGTAGTAGTGCTCAGGGGAAGAGTTTGAGCAAAGCATGGGCATGGGCAGAATCATAAAGGAATCCTGCTCAGAAGGAAGGGATCCCCAGAAGCTTAGCCTGTGGTGGGAGGCAGGGCTGGTGGTTGGGAGGTGGGGATAGTGCTGGGCAGACTTATACGGTCTGTGCCCTGAAAAAGACAGGTACAAATCAAGGTAAGGTGTACACAAAAAATGGCACATGTGAGTTTATCTTGTTGGGCAGACTGGGTGGACAGTGCAGGTCTTTTTCTGCCGTCATCTACTATGTTACTATGTTTATATAGGATATTGTATTATCCCTGCTGTGTTACCTGCTTAAATGGTAATTAATGGTAATGTATAGTAATGTAAGAGCACTCCAGTGGCGTACCAAGGGGGGGGCGGTGGGGGCGGTCCGCCCCGGGTGCACGCCGCTTGGGGGTGCCGCGGCACGCGCCTGCTCCTCAGAGTTCGCTAAACTTCGTTCGTTCGCTGCAGCTCCCTCTGCCCCGGAACAGGTTACTTCCTGTTCCGGGGCAGAGGGAGCTGCAGCGAACGAACGAAGTTTAGCGAACTCGGAGGAGCAGGTGCGCACCGCGGCACCCCCCCCCAGCGGCGTGCACCCGGGGGGGGTCATTTCGCCAGAGGGGGGAGGTGTTATCTAGCGGGGGGTGCGCTGCCCCAGGGGGGGGGGCGCATCGGCGCTCCGCCCCGGGTGCCATCCAGGCCAGGAACGCCACTGGAGCACTCCTAGCTTATTAGCCTAATTACAGCACCGGCTATAAATGTAAAGTTGTCCTAGAGGAGGGTGGTTGTAGGGGAGGGAGGGGAATGAAAACCAGATCCTGCAATGCCCGCTAGACTCTATCTGTTAATGCAAATGAAATGGCTTACTTCACTGGGTAGAGAAAAGCACAGCCCCAGAGAGCACCCCCACACGATTTCAGCACAAAGAATAGGAAATCACCAGCACAGCAATTTAATACAATTTAAAGAAAAACTTTCTAGCCAAAGTTGTAAAACTAGCAATTTTAGATTAAGGAATAGGATAGACCCACAGCAAAAGAAAGACCAGTGTTTTTTTTTTTTCTCTCTTAAAGTTTTGGATAAGATATATACTCAAAACAGTAGAAGAAAAGTTTTAGGACTCTAACAGCCTCAGTCCCTCAAACAGTTTAGTAAGAAAAGTTTTAGAACACAGGCAGACTGCTACTAAACCAAACCAGCTCTAAGAATCCCACAGGCTCAAGGTAAGTAATTTGTAGCATATTCTGTACTTTTTTAACAGATCTTGTCGTTCTCTTAAGGGTTTCTCCCTAAACTCTACATTTCTTGAGAGAATGAGTTTTCTTGTGTATAGGACACTGTCTGTCTGGATCATCTACTTTATCTGTAGTAGCGGGATGATCAGTTGGTTTTGTAGCTGTGGGTGACACATCTGTTATGTGTACATCTTCAGGTTTCCTGGTATTGAAGTACTTCTTGACTGGCCTTTCACTCAGGAAGTAGCCTGTCTTGACTGCTTCAGGCACATCAAACATGATGCTGGGATCATTTCTCTTCTTTGCCAGATCCCAGATGAACTTCACAAAGACAGTGAATGCAGGAGACCTCTCTTGGTGGTTATCCTTATACTTGGTGCCTACTGGTGACCATTTTTCTCTTATGTCATGTGGCAGTTTTGATATTATCTCATTTATTCCCCAAGCTGAGTCCAAGTAGTACAGGCCAGGAACGTTCAGATCAGATTGGGAGACCTCCTCCAGGAATTGGAAACACTCAAAATCCCTGTAGTTTGTTATTATCTTTATTGATGATTTTTGGGAAACTCTTTATTCTTTTCATCAATGCCTGCTACACAGCTTCTGGACTGCGATAGCACTGGTCAAATCTCTCCCACATTTCTTGCAGTCCTTTGGCAGGATCATGCAAATATGCATCTGATATTCCCTGCACATGCTCGGCTGACTCTGATCCCAGCCATTTTATTATCGTTTTCATTTCTTGGTTCAAGATAGACCTCATGATTGCCATGACCTCTTTAAGATTAGACTTCCATCGTCTATATTTTTCAAGGCAGTCATTGAACTGAGTGAGCCCCATATTTACCATCTTTTTGTGAGCCATGTATTTTGCTATATCTTCTGTCTCTTAAGTTTCCAGTGTGCTGGCAGCAGGTGCCTATGGCTGGTTATGTGCTGGCGTTGATCTGAAATCAGGAGTGGTGTGGCTGGTTAGGTAGCTCTTGCTTAACTACAGGGAGTTTTGCTGGGTGTAACTGCTCAGTCTTTGTCTGAGCCCAGTTCCCGAGTAGACCAGAGTCTGTGGTTGAAATTAAGCATTTCCCTTGGTGTGCTTTCCTGGAGCAAGAGCCAGTGCTAGTGCATCCGTTTGCGTACAAGTGAGTGGATCACTGTGGTGTTAGTTTGCCTCTGTGACATGATTTACCTTAGGCTTGCTTATTTCGGGTGAGTGAGGACTCTGGTGTGGAGGAATGTGCTTGCTCAGAATCTGATGACAATTCTGAATCAGAGTGTGACTGTGCACTTTTGTGAGCCTGGGTATGAGCTTTCACATATTCTGCTGCTTGCTGGGTAGAAGTTTCTGCGATTATGTGGCTGAGTTGACTCTCCCTACCATCTTGCCTTGTGGCTTCTTCAACTGCTGTTTCTTGGGCCTCGAGGACAGCCGCTTCTTTCTTCTGCTGGAGCAGCTTCAAGGCAATGTCTAATTTTTTTTTTTGTTACATTTGTACCCTGCGCTTTCCCACTCATGGCAGGCTCAATGCGGCTTACATGGGGCAATGGAGGGTTAAGTGACTTGCCCAGAGTCACAAGGAGCTGCCTGTGCCTGAAGTGGGAATTGAACTCAGTTCCTCAGGACCAAAGTCCACCACCCTAACCACTAGGCCACTCCTCCACTGCATTCTTACGTTCAGAGGCAGCAGCAGTGGCGGTGGCATTGACCTCGACTTCCTACTTGCTATAAAGAATTTTTGATTTTGCCTCCACTGCTTCCATTTGCAATTTAAGAGTAAGCGAGCTTGTAGTGCATTTGCTAGAATGGCTTGTCCTGTATGATTTTAGGGATCTAGAAGTTCTAATGCTACTATAGTGTGGGCAGATTCTGCCTTGTAGGGGCTGTGTGTGTTTCTGTGCCTTTAATTACTTTAGCCACCATTGCCTGGTGTGTGAGGTCTATGGCTTCTTGTCTTTCTCTTTGGGGGCCAGACTATCTGCTGTATTTTTCCTGCTTATAAATTGACAGTATTCTAGTGATTTTTGCTGATACTGCTTATAGGTTGCTTGCAATTGGTCTAAATAGTGGCTCTCATTCTGGCCTCTTTCTGATACCTCACTTATTTTCTGCACTACTTTGAGCCGGAGTTTGTTCAAAAGGGAGACATTTTTCTAATCAGTTTCATACACCTCTCTGGTTTTCTCTATGAGTATGTGTGGACTTCCAGACTTTGAACCCTTTTCACTGCTATTGCTGAGTTGTGCTTACTGGTATGTTTGACTCAATAGGCTCTGACATGGCTTACACAGGTAAAACAAAGCAGCAGGGAAGAGATCTCTGTAGTTATGTTGCACACAACACCTAACAACACTGTCCTTAGAGACAGCAGGGATCCAGGAAGCCCTAATAAGGAAATCCTTCCCCCCCCCCCCTTTTTATTTTTACTGTGACTGTAAACCTTGGGTCTGTGCCAAAAATGGAGAAATTAGGCCTTACCTGCTAATTTGCTTTCCTTTAGTCCCTCCGGACCGGCCCAGTGATTGACTGATGGGTTGTGCACACCTTCCAGCAGGTGGAGACTGAGACTTCTGACTCATCTAAGTTAGCCAATAAGAGCCCTTGCCAGATAGAAGATTCCAGTATACCATACCAAAGCTGAAGGAAAGAAAATCCCCAATTTGTGCACCCGGGAACCTGAGCAGCCTGCGCAACATGCATAAGGTGCCTAAGGCATAGCCTGAGAACGCATTAAAAGTTGAAACCAATGCCGACCTTTTGACTTTTTTTTTTGTTTGTCTTTTTTTTTTTTTTCAATAACAAAGAAGTATGGCCAACAATACAGCTCTGCTCTGAAAAGACAACATACCTATACCCAAACCACAACAAACCAATTGCTGTATGGGAGGTATCTGGGCTGGTCTGGAGGGACTAAAGGAAAGCAAATGAGCAGGTAAGGCCTAATTTCTCCTTCCTTAGCGTCCCTCCGGACCGGTCCAGTAATTGACTGATGGGAAGTAACAGAGTAGTGAAATCATGGGCGGGACACCAGCAACCCAGCTCTAAGCACCCGCGCTCCAAATGCTGTATCCTGATGATTCTACACATCCAACCTGTAAAGTTTGGAGAATGAATGCAACGAGGCCCAAGTAGCAGCCCTGCAGATCTCCAACGGAGGAACCAAACAGCGCTCAGCCCAAGAAGTGGCCTGACCTCTGGTAGAGTGAGCCTTAATTCCCACAGGAGCTGGTTTGCCTGTCAAAAGTAAGCAGAAGCAACCATCTCTTTGAGACAGCGAGAAATGGTAGGCTTAGAAGTGGCTAGGCCATTCTGTGACCCTCTGACAAGGACCAACAAGCGATCCGCCCGCCGAAACTCCTCTGTGAGCCTCAAATAGAACTTGAGCGCCCTCAACATTGAAGACACCTGAGGCGGTGCTGCTCATCCAAAACTGAGAAAGACCCGACAGGTAAAATGACAGAGTGCGAAATCGGAAAACGCAACCAGACCTTGGGAATGAAGGAGGGAACCAGCTGTAAAATCACTCTGTCCTTCGCAAACTCCAAGAAACCGACAGGAAAGGGCCTGTAACACAGAAACTCTCCTAGCCAAAGCTATAGTGACCAGAAAAAGAAAAATCACCTGAAGAGGAAGACCTTCAAAGAGCAGGACGCAAAAGGTTCGAAGGGAGGCTGAGAGAAGATAAAGAGAACCAAATTAAGGTCCCACAGCAGAAAACCCCAACCCACACAACAGGACGCAGGAGACACGATCCCCACAAGAAATGAAGTACATCCGGGTGGGAGGCCAAGGACTTACCCTGAACCCAACCTCCAAATCTGGCCAAGGCAATGATCTGACTCTTAAGTGAGGAGAGCGCCAAACCTTTCTCAAGCCCCCGCTGCAAAAACTCCAGGATCTGAGCAATGGAGGCACGAAAAAAGGGAAAATATCCACACCATGCTCCAAAAACTCTCCAAGTCCTGAAATAATTAAGAGAAGTGGAACGACGCCTACACCTCAGCATGGCAGAAATGACTCCTGCCGAGAAACCTCTCTTGGCTAACCTCGCCCGCTCAAGACAAAATTGACCGGGGTCTGGATGAAGAACCGGTTCCTGCACTAATAACCCTGGAAGGACTGCGAACTTGAGAGGGGAACCGGCCAACGGATTCCGCAGAGCAACGTACCAGGATCTGCAAGGCCAATCAAAATCATTCTACCCCTGTGAGCTATTATATTTTAGATCAGACTACTGTGAAGATGAAGCTCCCACCTCAGGATCCCAGGTCCCTCTTTCACTCAGGGTGAGCTGGTTCTCAGTATGCAGATTTTATGCAAATTAGTCTACTACCCCTTTCTACTCGGCATGACCTGGTTCTCAGTATGCAGATTTTATGCAAATTAGTCTACTACCCCTTTCTACTCGGTTCTCAAAAAGGCAAACATAGTCAGGTCTCATCAACAGGATTTTTCTCATACAAATCTTTATTCCAGCCTCTGGGGCACACTTCTTTTAGCTTAAAACACTTTCACAAGCTTAAACAGTTCTTCCAGCTTAACCATTTCTTCCTACTCAGTGCAATCTTCCAGCTTAAACATTTCTTCTTGCACAGTTCAATACCCAACAGATTTCTTCCCCCTGAGCCCTCCCACACAGGCATCTGGGCTCAGTACTAACTCAGTCCTGGACACACAGTCCTTCCTTGTAACATGCAGTTCTTATACCTGACACTCTAGGGCCTTCTTACCCCAGCCAGCTTCTTTGCTTTGCACACAGTTCACCACCAGTCCAAAGGGCTCAGCCAGTACTTCTCCTGGGGATCCTTCTGCTTCAGCTACCAGCCCTCCTCTGCGGCTGCCAGCTCTCCTCTTTCCCTCACACTCAGGTGGGGTATTAAGTGGTTAATGGCCAAACAGGACCCAGCCCATAACCTGCTGCACCTGTTTCCACCCCCAGGACTCTCCCCGGTCCTAGCGACCTCCAGCCATACATCCCCTTACTGGCTCCCGGAGGCGAGTGCAATAAGTTTATAAATGTGTGTGGGGAGCACCAGCCCTCCCACCAATGGACTGGTAGATATTTTGCCTGACCTACAATACCCTCATGAATCAGACGCATTAACGCTGCCATATTATACAGCCGGATATCTGGTAAATTGAGACCCCCCTTTTCCTTATTTCGCATGAGCATATAGTGCCCTATTCTGGCCTGTTTTTTTGCGCCATATAAAAGCTCGGATAATGTAACGGAATGCCCTCTTGTCTTGTCTCTTAATCCAGATAGGCATAGCTTGAATCGGGTACAGCAGTTTAGGCAATAGTACCATCTTGACCAAAGCTATCCTCCCATACAGCGACAGGGGGAGGTCCCTCCACCTCTCACATGTTTGTTTTATCTTGTCAATGTGGACCAATATGTTTCTCTTGTACATCACTATGGTGTTAGTGCTCAAGTAAATACCTAAATAGCGCATGGCCTGTTTCACTGGAGGTATAGGGAGACTCCCATCCTCATAGCTGTTCGGGTTACCTGACAAAAGAAGTAATTCAGATTTGTCACAGTTTACTCTCAGGCCCGACAACCCCCCAAAGTCCTGTACTAAAAGAAGTGCCTGGGCCAGATGGATGGAGGCATCCTGCATATAAAATAAAATATCGTCCGCAAATAAATTAATGCGTATCTCCCTCCCTCCCACCCATAGACCCCATGATCTTATCACTCTGTCTTATTTTAATCGCCAATGGTTCAATTGCCAAGAGGAACAAGAGTAGCGACAACGGGCACCCCTGTCTCGTTCCTCTCTGCAATTCGAATCTTTCTGTCAATGAGTCATTTATTAGTAACCTAGCTTTTGACCTGGTGTATAAAGCTCTAACCCATCCCAGAAATTGACCACTTATCCCATACTTTTCCTAGTGGCCTAGTGGTTAGGGTGGTGGACTTTGGTCCTGGGGAACTGAGGAACTGAGTTTGATTCCCAGCACAGGCAGCTCCTTGTGACTCTGGGCAAGTCACTTAACCCCTCCATTGCCTGCTGCATTGAGCCTGCCATGAGTGGGAAAGCGCGGGGTACAAATGTAACTAAAATAAAAAAATAAATAAAATATTGCCACGATATGCTATCGAAGGCTTTTTCCATGTCTAAGCCCGCTATAGCTTCTTTCCCCCCAGTTCTTTTATAGGTATGGATTGCCGCTAAAGCCCTGATAAGGTTCATTGATGCATACCGGCCAGGTACGAAGCCTGCCTGATCTTCCTGAATAACCCTAGATAGCGAGAGATTCATTCTTTTTGCCAATATGGCAGCCAATAACTTTACATCCTGGTTTAATAGGGAGATTGGCCTTTAAGATCCCACTTGCCCAGGGTCTTTATCTGGTTTGGGTAGCAGTATAATATGCGCCAGGTTATCATTGTGGTGCCCATTAGTCCCCTCTCCCCCCTCCCCTGTCAGGCTATTAAACATGTTCGTTAGGGGGTTAGTTATCTCTTCCACTAATATTTTGTAGTATTCCGGTCCGTAACCATCCAGACCCGGCGCTTTGGTCAGTTTTAATGACTTTATACCTATTCTTATCTCCTGCTCAGAGATAGGGGCGCTCAACCTTTGCCGCTGGTCTTCTGTGAAGGTTGGTATAGTGAGATTCTCAAAAAAAACATCTCTCTGCATCGGGTCAAATTCCCTTGCGGCATATAAAGATTTATAATAGTGGGCAAACTGGTTTTGTATTTGGGCCTCATGATGGTATATACGACCTGCTCCATCTCGTATGGATGTGACAACCTGTCTCTTTCTGCAGGGTCTCACTAAAGTTGCCATAAGCTGCCCTGCCTTGTTTCCCCATTGGAACAACTTAAATCTCTGAAAGAATATGTCGCACTCAGCCCTCAAGTTAAACAGGTGTTCAATATGCTTCCGAATCTTTATCATTTTACCCTTATGGTCCATGTCCCCACTACCCATGTGTTGCCGTTGCGCTTGTTGATATGCAATGGATAGCTGCAGTAGCTCCTCCTCTGCTTTTTTCTTTTTCCCAGCTGTATATGCCAGGATATGACCCCTCATTACTGCCTTAGCTGTGTCCCAATATGTAACTGGGCTCACCTCGGGGTATCATTAAAGCTCTGGTATTCTGCCCATTTACCTTTTAGGTAGGATCTAAATTCAGTGTCCCTACACAAAGAAGGGGTGAATCGCCACATCCTTTCCTGTTCACCTGCTGTATATGCTATTGATCCTGGTTCTCCTCTTATCTCTCCCACCGCACCTTCAGAGTACACTCCCATGGATCTTCCTCCACTCCCATCCCACTATCTGTTGGAGTTCCCCAGGGATCTGTCCTTGGACCCCTTCTCTTCTCAATCTACACCTCCTCCCTAGGCTCACTGATCTCATCTCATGGTTTTCAGTATCATCTTTATGCTGATGACACCCAGCTATATCTCTCCACACCAGACATCACCGCGGAGACCCAGGCCAAGGTATCGGCCTGCTTATCCGACATTGCTGCCTGGATGTCCAACCGCCACCTGAAACTGAACATGTCCAAAACCGAGCTCCTCGTCTTTCCACCTAAACCCACCTCTCCTCTTCCTCCACTCTCCATCTCAGTTGATAACACCCTCATCCTCCCCGTCCCAACTGTACGCAACCTCGGAGTCATCTTCGACTCCTCCCTCTCCTTCTCTGCGCATATCCAGCAGACTGCCAAGACCTGTCGCTTCTTCCTCTTCAACATCAGCAAAATTCGCCCTTTCCTATCTGAGCACACCACACGAACTCTCGTCCACGCTCTCATTACCTCTCGCCTTGACTACTGCAACTTACTCCTCACCGGCTTCCCACTTAGCCATCTATCCCCCCTTCAATCCATTCAGAACGCTGCCGCACGTCTAATATTCCGCCAGAACCGATATACTCACATCACCCCTCTCCTCAAGTCACTTCACTGGCTTCCGATCAGATACCACATACAATTCAAGATTCTCCTCCTTACCTACAAATGCACCCGGTCTGCGGCTCCTCACTAACTCTCCTCCCTCATCTCCCCCTACGTTCCCACCCGTAACCTCCGCTCACAGGACAAATCCCTCCTCTCAGTTTCCTTCTCCACCACTGCCAACTCCAGGCTCCGCTCATTCTGCCTTGCCTCACCCTTTGCATAGAACAATCTTCCTCAACTCCTACGCCAAGCCCTCTCCCTCCCTACCCATTTTCAAATCTCTGCTTAAAACTCACCTCTTCAATGCTGCTTTCGGCACCTAACCTTTGTGAATTATAGTATTCCTATCAGACGGACTCTATACTCTATACTTGTTTTAGATTGTACACCTGTCTTTTAGATTGTCTTTTAGATTGTAAGCTCCTAGAGCAGGGACTGTCCTTCTATGTTAAATTGTACAGCGCTGCGTAACCCTGGTAGCGCTTTAGAAATGTCAAGTAGTAGTAGTAGTAGTAGTAGTAGATATAGCCGAATGGTCAGACAGCGTATTATCTAGAATATGCGTCGCTTTCGCCACCTGAAACAGAGACTGTGAAATGAGGAAATAGTCCAGTCTAGAATACGAGTTATGGGGATTAGAGAAGAATGTAAATTCTGTATCCTGAGGATGCAGCACCCTCCAGATGTCTACCAACCCTAACTGGTGGAGCAAAAAATGTATCCCCTTTTCTTGCCACCCCTTGATTTTTGGTTTAGCTGGCTTGCAGTCTATGGTTGGATCTGCCGAGATATTGAAGTCGCCTCCCAAGATCAGTTGGTACTGTGGATAAGATGCCGCCCTTGTTACTATGTCTGAAAAAAACTTGTGATTGTAGACGTTAGGGCCATAGATATTACAAAGGTGGAGTTTACGTCCCCAGAGTTCTCCCAGGACTATGACATATCTGCCCTCTTTATCGTGTATAACCTTATGTATATTTAGGGGTATTTGTTTGTGAATTAATATAGCAACTCCCCGCTTCCTGTTAGTGAACGAGGAGTATACCATCTCTCCAACCCACCCTCTCTTCAGTTTCTCATGTTCAGAATTGGGTAGGTGCGTCTCCTGTAAGAAAGCTATATCCGCTCCCTCCTTTCTTAACCAAGATAATATTTTGGTACATTTTACTGGGGAATGGATACCATCCACATTTAAAGATAAGATCTTTAAGTTAACCATCTCCCAAGCAGTGGATTCCTATTGGCACTTGTGCTGCCACCCCATGTAGTTGACTTTCCCTGCCTTTACCAGGCAGACGATCTCCCTCTTCCCCTCCCCCTCCCCCTCGCTACCCCCCCCCCCCCATCAATCACCCTACCCTTACATACCCTCCTACCCCTGCCAGACCCCCTGGCCCCCCAAATCATTAAAATCCCCCTCCTCATCAACCTTCTCCTTCCCTCTGCCATACAGCAAGAAATGAACAGCAAACTCCCCCCTCCCTCTCCGCCTAAACTTCCCCCCTAGAAACCAATGTAACAAAACACCCACAACATTCTAAACATGGCAATCGTCATATACCAAAACATCTTATATATCTCCTGAGGTCTCAACTGGAGTAGTCCTCACGATTCTGGTACCACCGCTGCTGCTTTAAAGTAATCACTCCCTGCCGGTATTCTCATCTTCTCATGGCACAGATAACAATCCACATGCAATCTCCAGCTCGATTTCGCCCTGCCGTTTCAGGTTCCGATCCCATGTACCACTCCAGTCAGGGTTGTGCCATACCAGCAGGTCTATAGTGGTTGTGTTAAAGGTTCTATCTCCATGAGTTTGCACTCAGCCATGTGCTACGCTGTTTTGTGCTCCATCGATCCAGGAATCAGACTGTCCATGCCTTTCCAACTAGGCACGATTTAAGGGATACTGACCCAAAAAAACAAACAAAAGAACAGGTTCCGTTCCATCCTTTCACTCCTTCCCATTCAGGTAGCAACACAGTCATTGGTTGTTCTCTCTCGGGCTCTCCCTGTTCAGGCCCTCCAGGAATGCCTTGGCCTCCGACACACCTAAGAATACCAAGTTCTTCCCTCCATGCCACACTCTAAGTTTTGCTGGATAAAGGAGCGAAAACCGGATGCCCTTGCTATATAGCTGGGTATATGTTGGGGCCATTGCTCTCCTCAGCTGCGCCACTGAAGATGAATAATCACTAAAGAGCAATAATTTGTGGCCCTCATATTCTAGCTTTGTCTGTCCCGAGCGGCTTTGCTTCAACAATAGTTCTTTCTCCCGCCAGCTGGTAAAATGTGCTATCGCCGTTCGGGGCTTACCATCACCTTCTCTTCGGGCCCCTATTCGAAGATATCGGGGGAGCTCTCCCGTCCTGCTGCTGCTCAGGAAGCAGTCATCACGTGACCCCATCACCTTTTTTAAAAATCGGCGTTACATTGGCCACCCTCCAATCTTCCAGTACCACACTCAATTTTAAGGATAAATTACATATTTCTAACAATAGCTCCGCAAGCTCATTTTTCAGTTCTATCAGTACTCTGGGATGAGTAAATGCTGTAAATACTTTTAAACTGACTGGAGTGGATGTTGTCAATACTTTTAAATTGTTAGAAACTTGGTTATTTATAGTAGCTTGAAAGGGGAGTATGCAACAGGTACAGCAAAGTTAGCTTACTGTAGCTTCCTCGTCCCAGAAGGCCCTGAAAGCTCTACTATTACCCATGGCCGAATACCTCAAGCCTGCAGTTCACCTCTGAGCGAGGAGACAATTAAACTAACCTCACCTCCAAAGTCCTAGACCCAGTGGCGTAGCCAAGGGTGGGCTGGGGTGGGCAGGCCCAGCCACTTTAGATTCAGGCACATCAAGTAGCAGCACACCTATAATGTGGCTGGCAGGGTCCCCAAGCCCCACCAGCCAAAACCTCCCAACAACTGTTTGCTGCCGGTGAAAATCTGCTATTTAAAAGGTATACGGGGGAGAGGGGATGTTTGAAAGACCATATGGCATGCAGGCGAGAGAGGGAGAAACCAAATCACTTGTAGGACAAAGCGGAATTCTGCCCACCCACCTTGGGTCCAGGCCCACCCAAACTTGGGTGTCTGGCTACGCCCATGCCTAGACCATGGAAGGGAAAGAAAACTAAAAGGATTTTAAGACCCAGTAACCAGACAGATGGTAAGTACAAGTTACTAGTTGTTTATGTAAACCCAATTTGGGGTATGGGAAAAATGATGTTCTTAACACATTAGGTTCTTTTGTAACATAAAAATACTTTTATACATAAACTAATAGCATAATTGTTTCTTACAGGTGCAGCAGTAGAACAACAGTGAAACCAACAGACAAGTATTAATCAAAGTATCTTATTTATTTTCTCTCAATCTATACATTTCCTTTATATTGTGTGTCTCAGTAATCAATTATTTAGAATTACTTTGTCTTTCGGGTGTGAACACCCAGATTCAGTCTCTACAACAGGTAAATCAGATTAAACTGTGACCTTTCAGTGTCCTTTTGCATAGGAGTAAAGACTTATCTTTGGCCCTTCTTGGAGCTTCTTTGTTCTTCCCCCTTGTAGGTTGGAGCTCAGGATCTTCTCTTTCAGTACAGGAACCTACTGCCTCGTCCTTTTAATGAAATCAACAACAAAAAAAAACTTCCTTCCTGACTAACAGCAGGAACAACACTAGCTGGGATTCAGGGATAACTGTGGCTTGCTAACTAAAAAAATAAAGAATAATTGTATAGCCTTAAATAATTTCTCTGTTCTTGTACTGAGTTCCCTAACTAAGGAAGGGCACTCTTCATTGGATCTTGCAGTCACATAGCTCTCAGCATCTTTGTCTCTCCAAATTCATGCAATCTTCCACTCTAGTGCACCAGCATGTGAACACACAAACTGCAAGCCCACCCTTAAGTTTGGAGACCAGTTTTCCTAGTGGCTTAACTGGGATTAATCCACTTGCATAAACCTGTTTTACACAATAATGGTCTCTCTACCAGTCTTAATTGTAAAACTTTTAAATAGCACACAAACAAAAAAACAATTTAGTTCTTTCTTTCTCTTGTTCAAATTACCTTCAGCACACTTCACCTGCAACCAGCCAGTGTTTCAGCACTAAACACTGGCAGAGAAATTCCCTTTCAGATACTTAAACAGTACACAAAAAAACATCAGTTTTAGAACTTTCTTTCTCTGCTCAAATCCAACACTTTTCACTTTCAACTCTCTTCACCTGTATTCAGGAATTTAAAGCTCACAGAAAAACTTACTTTCACACACTTTTCTGCCTAGAAATCCAGTCATGCACTCGGAGCTCTCCCAAAAACATCTTTTCTCTCCAGTGTCTTCAGCCCTTCCTCCACTTCCTGGCAAGCTGTTGCCAAGGGACCCTGGGTCTCTGAATCACCAGCTGACCTCTGCTGGCCAATAAGGTGTCAGAACACAGGGTATTTGCCTCATGGACACTAATTAACATTTTTTCACAATCTCCATTTTGGAAAATAACTTTCCATAAAATTTCTTTCCAATCAGATCAAAACATCCCACAATCATTGGTGCCATCAAACCACACATACAGTGCACCTTTCACATGTTTAAACACACATCTAAATACATTTACAGACTTTTCTCCAACATTCAGAGCATTGGGGCAAGCCACAGACAGCGCAGCTCCATGCAGGAAGTCCAGAACTGCTTCTGGAGTCACAGCACTGACCACCAACAATCTCTGGGAGCCCAGGTAAAAATAAAAAAATAAATATAACCCACTGGGTTACATTACAGTTCTTAGAAAACCATGCTGCGAACACACTCTCAATCCCAAAATGTCAAAACAAGGGGCGGGATACAGTCCACATACACAGGGACAAGGGTCAGCCAATAGGAAATGTTTCACAAGGCCTAGGGAACAGGGACAGGTGCTCAGGAAGAGCCTATCACAAGAGAACTACAATTGCATCACTTTGTAGTCTTATCCTACATAAAGAGCACACCAAGGACAAATATAAACAACATGCACCCTGCCTCTATGAATATGGACCACCAACAGAAGACAAATTCACAATATCAATGTCTCTGGTAACATCTAATAAGTTGCACACAAACCAGGACTGAAACCACCAAACTTAATGTCACAGCTCACACCAGTATAAACTTATACATATATTTTTTTCTTTATAGAGAACCCTCAGATATCTTCCACTATTCATGCAGACAATTATGCTGCTATAAAGTGGTATAGCACTTCTTTCATCGGGTTACTCTAAATTGTTTTTTTGGGAGACTCTTTCTCATTTTCATTTGCTTCCCAACACCACAGTGCTATAATAATCACATTAACTTTAAACATATATATACTTGGTGAAAAGCTGTGCACATATTTCGCCTCGCTGAAAAATACTAATTTTCAATGTTCTTCACACGCCTTCCCCTGTAACTGCCCGACTCTGCGGGTTTCAATTACTTTCCTCAGGGATGAGGGTTAAGGCTAAGGAATTCTCTTCTTTCTTAGACGCCAGAAGTAAATGCGAGACTTGATTCTCAATTACTGAATGTGGCTTATAAAGGCGCCTGCATCCACGTAATGGCCGGAAATGTCCTTAAGGTGACGTCAGAGTAACAACTAACTTTATACAAACAAAACTCGAAAACAGGTTACAATACTAGACCCCACAAGCCTAAACCAAAAAACATGGGGACTTAAATTATAGTATTCCATTCCACATTTTCATTAAGTCCTTGAGGATTCACAGTTTTTAAAGTGAAAATCCACAACTGTTCGCAGAGGGCCAGCATAGTAGTCCGATCCAGCCCCTTCAAAGATATTGGAACATGATCAATAATAAACCAATGTAAATCTGCAAATGTATGATTAAATTGTTCACAATGCATGACCATAGGAGCGGTCATAGTTTTTGTAACTAATCTACTTTTATGTTCCATCAATCTCACTTTCATGTTTCTAATCAGTGGTGTGCTGGAGCCGGCTCGCACCGGCTCGCAAGAGCCAGTTGTTAAATTTTCTTCCAGCTTGCGAGCCGGTTGTTGCAAATAGCGAGCCGGCTCTGGCTCTCCTCCCTCCCTGCTCCCTCCCTCCACTGCCCGCTTGTTTTTTAAATTCTTCGCTTCCAGCGCCGAGTCGCCGACTGTCCTGAGTCCTCCCTTGCCGATTTGCACTTTAAAAATGGCTGCCGAGACTTCCAGAGGCGGCCTCGTGAGACTTCGGCTGAAGTCTCGGTGGCCATTTTGAAGCGTGAATCGGCAAGGGAGGACTCAGGACAGTCGGCGACTCGGCGCTGGAAGCGAAGAATTTAAAAAACAAGCGGGCGCGCGGTGAGGGACCGGATCGGGAGGGAGGGAGGAGAAGAAGAATTTCATAAAACAACTCAGGAGGGGGTGGCAGGGGGGAAAAGAGAGTCGCTGCTGGGCATGGGTGGATGGAGAGGGTCGCTGGACATGGGTGCATGCAGGGCAGGGGAGAGGAGGGTACACTGCTGGACATGGGTGCATGCAGGGCAGGGCAGAGGAGGGTTACTGCTGGACATGGGTGCATGCAGGGCAGGGGAGAGGAGGGTACACTGCTGGACATGGGTGTATGCAGGGGAGAAGAGGGTCACTGCTAGACATCTGGGTGCATGCAGGGCAGGGCAGAGGAGGGTCACTGGGTATGGGTGCATGCAGGGCAGGGGAGAGGAGGGTCACTGCTGGACATGGGTGCATGCAGGACAGGGAAGAGGAGGGTACACTGCTGGACATGGGTGCATGCAGGGCAGGGGAAAGGAGGGTCACTGCTGCACATGGGTGCATGCAGGGAGAGGAGGGTCACTGCTAGACATCTGGGTGCATGCAGGGCAGGGGAGAGGAGGGGAGAGAGAAGAAATGCTGGACATGGATGGAGGGGAGAGAAGAGTGAGGAAGGAGATGAGATGAGGGAAAAGGAAGAGAGGAGAAAAACTGCACATGGATGAAGAAAATAGGCAGAAGCTGAGGACCAGAAATGAAGAAGAAAGGAGGAAAGAAATAAATGGAAAGGAAGCCCTGGAAACGGAGTTAAGAGGACAGATAGCAGCAGAATCGGATACTGGGCCAGCATGATCAGAAAAACAGTCACCAGACAACAAAGGTAGAAAAAAAAATCATTTTATTTTCATTATAGTGTTTGGAATATGTTCACTTTGAGAATCAGGTGCTCAACATTAAAAGTTTATATTTATTTACTTATTTATGGCATTTTATCCCACATTAAACATGAATTAGATTGGAACCTGGGATCATTTAATTTTTTTCCTGGAGAGAGTAATGCATTGCCCCCCCTCCCCCGCTATAGCCAGCTCTGCAATTTTGGGGGGGTGCTGAGGTGGACCGGGGAGAGAGCCTGTTGTTAAAAATTTACCAGCACACCACTGTTTCTAATGGAAGTCCATCAGCAAATTTTTGACAGCAGATATTACCAACCTTTATTGGAAGATCCGGGTCCAACATTGCAAACTTCCATTTCAGAAATAGTGGATGGAGCTATTGAAAGTGGTTACTTTACAAGGGCAGAGTCATGCTTTTTGAAAGTTACTAATGCCAGGAATCCGGTGTTCTACACGGTCCCTAAGGATCATAAAGATCTTTTAAAACCCCCAGGATGCCCTATAGTGTCTTTGTGTGGCACTATTTTAGAACCGCTGTCTAAATTTTTAGATCATTTTTTGCAGCTAGGTCTTATATATGTGGTGATACTGCACATTTTTTTAGACAATTGTCTGTTATAGAGGAGGTCCCGGAAGGAGCTGTATTAGTTACTTTGTATATTGAATCATTGTATTTGAATATCCCCCAGGACCTCTCTCTTAATATTGTGGAAAGTACTTTGACTAATCGTTCATCTGTTGAGCGCATACCATCAGCTTTTTTGTTGACATTAGCAAAGCTGGTGCTTAAACACAATTATTTTGAATTTGAGTCTGCGTTCTTGCAAGTTACTGGGGTGGCTGCCCCCAGCATTGCTAATCTGTATGTCAGCAATTTTGAGGAAGTAAATGTATATAATTCTAGGTGGTGTGGAGGAGCATAAAACGCCTATAGTGCGACCTAAATCGAGAGATAGACGTTTATCTCACAAAAACGATTAAATCAGTATAATGGAAACAAAACTTTCAGTGCATCCGTTTCGCTTGTACGCTCAGATACAAACGCCCAAATAAGGGGCATGTCGGGGGTGTGTTAAGGGCGGTGTTACGAGGTGGGCGTCTACAACGTATAACGGATAGCGAAATGATTTAGGGTGGGCGCGAACATGGGCGTCATTGCTTAGACCCGAAATAAAAGCGACCAGAGCAAGGGGGAAATCGTCTTTAGACCCATTAGCGATTGTGTGGAGTTGGAGAGTGGCGCGATCGGTGTTGGGAGAGCTGAATTGTTGGTTGCAGAGAAAGCTGAGTGTGTGGAGTACCTGTTACGTTTGTCTGTCTGCCCTAGTCGGAACGTTGTCACCCTCACCTGCCTCTTTTGTGTCTTACCTTTTGACCTTTCCCTACTCCTCCTCCTTGCTCTATCGGTCCCTTCCCCCTATCCCTCTCCATTCACTGTTCCCACGTGTATATTGTATTGCCTGACCTCCCTTTGTCTCTGTGTTCCCTGTACTGTTTGGGGAGTGACTGGCCAGAGGGTGTGTTCGGAGTGAGATTCTGTGTGCTGCTGTTGTTTCAGTACTACTACTAATACTTGCACTGGTGGGGAAATGGATGCACTAAATTCACTGGCGGCTTCCATGTTAGAGGGAGGGAGGAAGAGGCCACACACCGCAGGAGGTATTCACGGCCCCGAGTGTTCAGGCCCCGCACCACCTTCCTACAACTCACTGACCAGCAGTGTCTGACAAGGTTCAGGTTTGATAAGGCGACCATTGTGCAGCTTTGTGAGCAGCTGAAACCCCTCCTTCAGCCCCAGACCCATAGGAATAACCCCATCCCTGTCCACCTCAAAATCACTGCCTCTCTCTCTGTCCTGGCCACTGGGAGTTTTCAATCTGTATTAGCTGCTAACACAGGGCTCACCCAGGCTTCTATTTCACACTGTCTCACCTAGTTCCTGGATGCCTTTCTAACTCACACCTCTCACTACATCACTTTCCCCACCACCCCCAGGCCCTGCACAACAACATGGCCGCCTTCTATGCTGTTGCTAGATTCCCCTTGCTCATAGGTGTGATTGACTGCACACACGTCCCACTCAGACCCCCCCCCCCCCCCCGGCCACATGAAGCCACCTACAGAAACAGGAAGGCATTTCATTCAATGAATGTGCAAGTTGTGTGTGATGCCCAGGGGGAGATATTAGATGTGTGTGCCAGGTACCCCGGTTCCACCCACGATGCCTACATCCTACAGCACTCGGGCATCTTCCACAGGTTTGAGCGAGGGGAGTTTACTGGTGGATGGCTACTAGGAAAGTGCAACATGGATGTACCCATACTATATCTCCTCCACTGGGCAACCCTCCGCCCTGCCTTCCTCCACCTCACTCCACAACCCACTATCCTAATCCCCCCTCCCCCCCCGTACCTGCTCCAAGCAATACACATTCATCTATCTCATTCTGTTTTTCTCCAAAGGTGACCGAGGCTACCCACAGAGGACATGGCTCATGACCCCCGTGGTGCATCCACAACCAGGGGCAGAAGAAACCCACAACAGGAGGCATCGGAGCACCCGGGGGATCATTGAGCGGACCTTTGGCTTGTTGAAAAACTGGTTCCGCTGTCTGGACCGGTCTGGAGGAGAGCTGCTCTACAGTCCAGAAAAGGTGGCCAAGATCTTCGTGGCATGCTGCATGCTGCACAATTTGGCCCAGCGCAGAGGACAGGCCCTCCCAGAGGAGCCACAGCCACCAGAGGAGGTCCCAGATGAGTAGGAAGAGGAGCCCCCTCCACCCCCAGCCCACAGAGCAGAGCTCACTGCTTACCAGCTTGGCGTCAGAGCCAGACAAAGACTCATAGAAACAAGTTTTGTGTGAAAGTAAGTGCACATTTATTTGTTATACTCACATAAGTGTTACCATCACATCACATCACACCCACCACCACCACCACCACCCACCAACCCTCACCCTTCAGCATGTGCCATCACTTTCCCCGTCCCCTCTTACCCCTCCCACGGACTTCCTTTGCAGCTGGTGCTGCAGGGGAAGCCTGTTCAGACTCCTCCGATGGGCTACTCCCACTGTCCTCCTCCGTATCCACACAGCAGCCTGCGGCTTCGGCTGCGCTGTGGAAATCCGGCCACCTTGTTGGCTGTAGCCTGGCCACAGGACCCAGAATGGGAGCCGGTTTGGTGGGTGCTGCACTAGTGGCTGCGGAGGCGCCCGATCTCAAGGCCCACCTCTTAGCTGGTGGTGGTTGCTGCCCACTGGAGGAGGAAGTGGATGGCAGGTTTTGCTGTAGGAGTGGCCACCGGATCTGGCCTGCAACACCACTGGATCAGGACTGTCAGGACAGCCTCAAGCCCTTTGCATATTTACCCAAGGACTTTGCCTTCTTTATACCACATTCCAGACCTGAACGTTTACAGTACTTTTACATTCTCTTGCACTGTGCCTTAACCACAAACTGTCAGCTCCTGCTTGCAAGATACCAAAGTTGCTGAAATAACTGTTTGAGACAGGATGCAGGTGCAGCAGATAACAGCTTGTAACATTTAGTAGCCAAGGCTTGCACACAGAACCAGCCTGCACGTAGACGCCACATGAATAGAAGATAGCCTGGGAGCAGGGCCGTGCCGATGCGGTAAGCGAGGTAAGCATGGCAGGAGGGCGCCATCCTCTGGGGGGCGCCCCGCCGCACCATGCTTACCTCGCCCTCTTCTCCCCAGATCCTTTTTTTTTTGGTTTAAATTTACCTCTCCGGCGCGCGGCAGCGTAAGTGAGAAGGAGGCGGCGCTCCCCCGGCCGCCCCGACGTGTCTTCCCTTCGCTCGGTTCCGCCTTCTTCTGACGTCATTTCTGACGTCAGAAGAAGGCGGGACACAGCGAAGGCAAGACACGTCGGGGCGGGGGAGCGCCGCCTCCTTCTCATTAACGCTGCCTACGCTGCAAGCGCCGGAGAGGTAAATTTAAACAAAAAAATGGATCTGGGGAGAAGAGCGCTAGTAGTGTAGCGCTCGTTTTTGGGGGGGGGGGGGCGCCGGAGAGGCCGACTGAGGGGGGGGGGCGCTGGAGAGGCCAACTGCAGGGGGGCGCCGGAGACCCTAGGCACGGCCCTGCCTGGGAGTGTTGCCACCCCCACCCTGCATCTCTGAGCCTTACGCTCCATTGAGCCTTATCAACTCTGTGAAAGAAGCATTGTGTGATTATGTGTGTGTGTGCTAAAACAGGGCGATAAGTTTCGTTTCCTTTGCTAGTATCATTTCAGTATTATGACGTGTGTATGTACTGTAAGAACTACAAAAACTACAAATGTTTACTGCGCATGTCAACTATGATGTATAAGGGGCCTAATGCGCAGGCCCATAGGGGAGGTATAAATGTGAGTGTCAGATGATTTCTGACACACAGTATCCTGAGACTGAACTCAGTGCTGTACATTGCTAGCAATAAAAGCTGTCTTTCCTTTGGAACCTGTTGCCTCTTGTCTCCTGATTTACTAGCTGAGAATCCTGTTACATTGCTGCACCACCACCAGTGGAGTAGGTGCTGTGACCTGAGGGCGCAGGCCTTCAATGCTGTGCTGCAGCTGTTGCAGTTGCTGGAGCACCTCATAGTGGGCTTGGCGCTGTGCCTGGAGCAGTTCCTGGTGGGCTTGGCGCTGCGCCTGGAGCAGTTCCTGATGGGCTTGGTGCTGCGCCTGCAGTGCTTCCCGCTGCAGCTCTAAGTTTTGCTGCCGGTACTCCTCCAAGCCCACATTGTGCCACAACAAATCAGTGGCCAGCCGCAGAAGTTGCTCCTTTGGCTGGAGGGCCTCTGGCGAGGAGCTGGCCCCCTATATGCATCCTCAGCATCAGAAAAGTCAACCGGTGGTGGAGGTGCCGCCTCTGCCGGTGGTGCTGGTGGAGGTTGGGCCTCTAGTGCTGGTTCTACTGCTGCAGGTGGTGGAGGTAGAGGGTGCTCTGGTGCAGGTGGTAGAGGTAGAGGCTGCAATGGTGCAGGTGGTGGTGGTGGTGGTAGAGGCTGGACTGCTGCTGCAGGTGGTGGAGGTTGAGGCTGTCCTGCTGGTGTAGGCCTTTGTTGTGATTGGAGGCCACTAGGGCCAGCCTCATCAGAGTCATCACCTGTATAGCACAAGAGTGAGGAAGTGTGTTGGTGAAAATATCCCAGTTTTGTCTTTCAGCATTCATCTACATAGCCCCACACTTGATGACACTGCAAAGAGATGGTGGGGAGGATTGGGTTTGAGACCCATGTGAACGACAGCCCCACAGGCAGCTGGGTACAGCTGGTGGATGGACAGCCAAGACAAGGACACCGCTCACAACTTTGTGGACCCGGACAAGCTGTTTGTTGTATATTAGTTAAAGTGAAGGACATTTGAGCATGTCTTGTGTTACTACTGACTTGGTACACCGCCTAGAACTGCTTTATGACCCCGATTACAGGCTCCTAAAGTTGCATGCATGTTGCCCACACTAACTAGAGCACAAAGGTGACAGAAGGAAATAGGCACAGTTTGGTGATGATGGGAAAATAGGAGGGAGTAGGGAAGGAAGAGCCCCAAAGTTGTGCCACAGAGTAGTAACCTACACACACCCATAGGATAGGAGCCAAGTGTAAAGTATTATTGGGGGTGCTAAGCCCAGTGCAAATAAGCCCTCCCTGGACACCTACATGATATTTCCTCAATATTGGGGGTGCTCAAACACCCACTGAGTCTGCTCCTATGACACACATTAATACTACCACTACTCAGACACCTTACACTGTAATTAAGCTGCACACACAGGACAAGTAAGAGGGAAGCCAATGACTACGGTAGGAATAGAGAGTAAGGGTACAGAGCAAGTGAGTAGGGGGTAGGAGGTGAGACACCATCATAAAGGTGGGCGTTTATTCCACATACTCCTCCCCCACCTCCCTCCTCCCCCTGGCCCCAACTTGTATAACACAGTGTAGTGCAGCACAACAGATATCCCAACATCATAATGGACAACCTACCTGAGCCCTCAGGCTGGGCTAAGGTGTCAAGGGACCCGATCCCGTGGATGCCCTCCTGGGGTAGCAGGGTGTGGACCATCAGCTCCATGGGGGTGAGGTTGGTTTTGTCATGTGCTGCGAGATTGGCCCCAGCCTTCCTCCTCACATCCCTCCTCAGCTTGCGCCACTTGCTCTTGCAGTCCTCCATGTCCCTTGCACAGTGGAAGACCGCATTCACCCTGTCACGTACCGCCTCCCATTCCTGCTGCTTGGTGGTCGCAGCCAGTCTCTGCCCTGTGGGAACAAACAGGTTGGTGTGCCGTTGCTGTATCTCCTGCACCAGGAGCTCCACCTCGGCATCTGAGAAATTACCCTTCCGGGTTGGGGGCTGGCGTGGCAGCATTGTAACAATGAGGTTTCGAAAATACGGAGTGGGCATTTATATCGTCACCAGGAATGCCCATTTTGGACGGGGGATAGGCGTGTCTGATATGGGTGCTTTAATTTTGATTATACACACAATTCCTAAACGTGCCCAGCTGAGATAGCGATTTGGAGCTCCTGATTTCGATTATGGGTAGATAAATATGGGCGTCCTCACCTGCCTTCCCCTTCTTGATTGCCATTTAAACCGCCATTTTATGCGCTGGGACTTCTGATTCACGTGAGTTCTCACGTGTTACCCACATTTATATTAAGGTTTGTGTTTGGCAAGGTATGCTTCGGTACACCTGTGTATTTTGGGGGGTTGTTATTTGTGGTTGTCCTCAGCCCACAACGCTTCTGTATCCATCCTTTGGGCCTCTTCCTGTCTCCCATTCTCTCTGCCTGGTTGTAGCAGGCAGTCTGTGGGAGCTAAGAAATTGCTTCAATCGCTCCAAATCAAGCACCCCTCCCTTGGTAAGGGTCATTTCACTGAGGCAGATGTCCAGCTAATGTTCCAGAAGATAGAAGGCGCACTACACATTCTTGAAACAGACGTTCATGGTAAGCTCTTATTTCTTTGCCACCTCTTCTCTTTCTGCTCATTATCAAGGAGTGTGCATTCACTGTATGTAGTCTGCAGTCATGTCTTAGCTTTCTTTTCAGCAGGTTCCTGTGCACTGGTTGGAGGCCATCAGCCCCGTACTGTGTGGTTCTGCCAGGTCCTCAATGCTGTGGGCCAGCTGTTGCAGCTGCTATATTGGTTCCCGGTAGGTTCAATCCTTTGTTTGTGTGCTGAACCCCAGTCCCCATTTATGAAATGGCCACCCATTCTCACTTTTGATAGGAGAGGGAGGGGGAACTATATAGGCAAATCATGTTTTTAGCACAGTATTGAACACAGTCCTACAATCCTCCTTAGTTCTGGAACAACAACATTTCTAACATGTAGGCTGCGAACTAGTTTCAAGGTGGCCACAGGTACTGCCTACTGAGCCCTTAAGACATGGTGAGGGAGAGAGTTTGTGGTTACAGGTCCAAACTCAAATTACCTGCAGGTAGCTACAACCTGATGGCTACCGTGGCCTGGTGGTTAGATCACCAGCCTTGTAATCACAAGGTTGCTAGTTCAATTCCCACTCCTGCCCCTTGTGATCTAGAGCAAGCCACTTAATCCTCCATTGCCTCAGGTACAAACTTACAGTCCTCCTGGGACAGGGAAAGACCTGGAATGTAGGTCACCTTGACCTCCTACTGAAAAAGGTGTGAGCAAATAATGAACACCATATTTATTTGTGCCCTTCTGTAACTCTTGTATTATATTGCAACTGTGATGCAGTAAGCCTCCATCTAATGGTTTTCCCATTGTTTTCCTTTTTCTCCTCAGCACTATATACCATTGCAGATGCATAGAATGTGAAAAGATGAGACAGCTGTTTGTAGGTCCTTGGTGCCCCCCCCCCCCCCCCACCAATTTGGTATGGTTGTGGGTAAGGGTGTTTGGTGATCACACTGAGAAAACATCATGTATGTGCTACCTAGGGTTATGTGCAAGAGTGTACTTGGCAGATCACAAGTGCTAGACAACAAATCTATTATTAATGCCACTCTGTGCTGTGGGGCTGTATGGTAAGGGGGAGGGGGAGAGGCAGGATGGCCATTTGTGTCCCTCAACAGTAAATAGCCATCCAGCCTCCGCGGCCCACCCCCCTGCACATAGGGCCATGGAGGTTGGAATGAACAGGTGGCCTTCTGTATGGGCACCATTATCACAGACATGCATCAGCTTTCTCATTCACACTTCACATTTCATGCAATGCATATTGCTGCCTCCTCTCACATCAACAGCACCATTTGGTTATATGTAATGTACAACGCACACACTGTTAGTTAAAATGTGAAAAATATTATTTATGTGCAAACCCCAACATATTCCCCCCACTACCCACCCCTACAAATTCCCTCCCCACACAAAAATTCCCCAACACCCCTAAATATCCCCCAACCCCCCTCCAACATTTCCTCCCCCCCAACATACAAACAACCCACCCAACAACCCCCCTCACAAAATAGAAACTGTCACCCCCTCCCCTCACCCCCCCCCCCCCCCGTCTAGGACGGGTGGCCACGGCCTCTAATCAAGGCCCTCTGTAGCAGGGTAATGAGCAGCAGCAGGACCACCCTAAGTGGGCCCTGCAGCTGCTCATTACCCTGCCTTATGATTCGTAGCTCCTGCAGCACTTGGTTCTGGCCATCTACCAGGTGCTGCAGGAGGCGCACAACAGCCGCTGGGCCAAGGGCTGGAGGTGGCCCAGGGGACCCAGATGATGGCCCAGGGGATGGAGGTGGCCCAGGCGATGGAGCTGCCTGAGGCGATGGAGCTGCCTCAGGCGATGGAGATGGCCGAGGGGAGGGAGATGGCTCAGACGGAGCTGCAGGTGGGGAGGGGTCCTCCAGAATGTCCTCATCAATGATGAGGACCCTCTCCTCCGAGTCCTCCTCCTCCTCCTCCTGGCCTGGCTCCTCCTCCTCCGAGTCCTCCTCCAGGTGCCCCTCCTGGTCTGGCTCCTCCTCCTCCTCCTCCTGGCCTGGCTTCTCCTCCTGCAGGTGGCCCTCCTCATCAGCCTGCTCCTCCTGCTGGTGCTGGAGCCCTGTGTATGTAAACAGAGTATGGATGAGATGAGCACATGCAACATGGCTTGCATAGTGCAGTAGCTGGGTGGCCTGAGCCAGGGGATGGGGGAAGGTGTGAGGAGGCGTGGCCTATACCCATGGGGGACTGAGATGCATCAGATGACATGACAGGGAACCCTGGAAGCTGCACTGACAGAAAACACACAGGACATGTTGGCAGACCACACTCATTGGTGACCAACATGTTTGCATTGTGAGATGCAACGAGGGTTTGGTGACCTGTTTTTGTTGTTTTTAAGGGGGGGGGGGGCGGTGGGAAGGGTGTTTAGCACATTACTTTTATGCGAGGGAGGCCATGACATCCAGTAAAAGTAGGGCCTCAGGCAGGTC
The DNA here is from genome assembly GCF_901765095.1 of Microcaecilia unicolor. NCBI lineage: Eukaryota > Metazoa > Chordata > Amphibia > Gymnophiona > Siphonopidae > Microcaecilia > Microcaecilia unicolor. The sequence continues at coordinate 64,461,176 of NC_044039.1, read as the reverse complement.
TACCAGGACACACTATCCACCCACCCCAGAAAGGGGGAGAGTAAAGTGAGGCATGTCATCTCATTCATCTCGGGGGTGGGGGGGTGGGATGGTCGTTGGAAGTTGCAGCCACAGTCATGGGAGGGCACCTGCAACCTGCATCCTTGATCTGGGACCAATAAATATGTTATTACTTATTAGTTGGCTATTAGCCACATATTGTACAGGACATTTGCATTAATCAATAAATATATTTACAAATCAGTACAGGTGTCCTGTTTTTGAATACTTACGGCGAGCCCTGAGGTGCCATCGCACTGCCCGGATGAGCTCGGGCCTCTCCTGCCTCACACAGCAGAACCTCCTCCGTAGGGACTCGAGGTCCCGGTGAACGCCGAAGCGTCTGTAAGATATAAGTTTGTAGAGCAGGAGTCAGGGGATGGTCCTTCTTGCCCTCTGCACACACATTCATTTGTTATTCAAATAGCAGAGAGAGGGTCAACACTGTTGGGGGGGGGACCATCTCCATTGGTACAGATTCATAGGAGCCACCTTTTAAAAATTTTTGGGGGTGCTACCCCCAGTGAAGATCACCCCTCCCTGGATACATACAAGGCATTTATTCTATATTGGGGGTGCTCAAGCACCCACAGCAGCCACCGAGTTGGCTCCTATGCAGATGATGCCATAGAGGTGGCCATGAGGCCAGAAAGTACCGTTTGTATGCATTATAATTTATGCTTGTAAAACTACTTTATATGTGTTATCATTACCCTGTTATCAGGTATGCTATACGTTTAATTGGTATAATGTTTCCACTATTCCGATGTGTTGTAAGCCACATAGAGTCTGCAAAGAGGGGTAGGAAAATGTGGGATTCACAGGCAAGAAATAATTAAATAACGAAATACATTATTGTAGGGATGTGGGAATGGTCGTCCTTTCAAGAACATACATTTTATTAGTGATTGTGTATGTACCCATAGTACTCATTATCCTTGCATGCACACTCCAGTTACTGGTTACATTGATGACGGAGCTGTTATGTGTGTAGCTACAGGAGGGGGGGGGGGGGCAAACACTTACCTTTCAAGCCTGTCCCTAATGCGGGACCAGGCTCTCATGGCCTGGAGCCTGGGGGGCAGGTGGTGGTGGCTAATAAAGAGCCGATGGCGGTGCCTTAGGCATAGCCGCACCAGCAGCAGGCTCTCCTCATGCCCGAAGTTAGGCTCACGTCAGTGCGCCATTTTTTCAGGTGTTGGAAAACAAGTGCCTTATATAGACGTCCTTGCGTGACGGACGTTGTTTCGTGCACAGCTCCATATATGGATGACCATCCCATATATGGCCCTATCAGCACGTGGACGCCGTCGTAAGCATAGACGTCGTTGACGTGCATGCCTGGTTGTTATGCGTGCGGAACTTGCCTTATATAGATGAGTATGAAGCACCCGACCCTTTTCACATATACACAATATGCATATAGCTGCATGCAGTTCCGGACATCCAGAAAGGACACATATGAGGAATATTTGGTGGAGCAGCATGATCTTTCTGTAGTTGACGTGTATAAACGTTCCTCATATTTTCCCGTACCTGGATGTCCAGAACAGCATGTACTGTACTTGCGGTATACCTATGTACATTCTTTTACACACTTTCTGATTTGGTCGTTTGCACCTGTGATAATCGAACGTGTTAGGGCACCCAATTTAGTCACGCTTATGCGCTCCTCATTTGGTGGTTTTGCTACAGGGATAATCGATTATCGAAAAACGCCCATACTATTTTCTGATTATACATGCCTGATTTTGGATGTTTTTGTAAGGATGTTCTAATGCGTACTTGGACGACCTTTCGATTATGCCCCTCTATGTATTTTATATGTTTGATGTTTTCAGTCTATGAATATGGAGGCAGAACAGTGGGGATGGGTGAGAAAAGCCCCAAAGTCATTAATAACGCTCAGGAAGGTAAGACATCAAATACCCTTATAGAAAAGGGGGAAAAAAGAGTAATATCTGGAGAGCCTTGTATACCAATACCCGTAGTATGGGAAACAAATTTCTAAATCTAAAGGCTGCAATGATAGAAGCCAACTTGGATTTAGTGGTGGTGGAATGTGAATTACAGAGAGCCATGGTTGGGATAGTTATATCTGGCTATATATAATCTATTCAGGAAGGACAGGATAGGAAAAAAGGGTGGAGGAGTGGCATTATATGTTAAGAATAATATTAAGGTGACAGAACTGCAGGACATATGGGATGAGGAAGAAGCACTGTGGGTTAAACTGGTAAGAGGGAAATTAAAATGTATTTACATTGGTGTAATATTTAGGTCACCTTCACAGTCAGAAGAAATGGACAGAGATTTAATTGAAGACATCCACAAGATACCTAGGAAAGGGGAAGTATTACTGATAGGTGATTTTAATATACCTGACATCAATTGGGGCATCCCTGCTGCGGGGTCATCTAGAAGCAAAGAGATCTTGGATTCTCTACAGGAAGAATTGTTTCAGCAGTGGGTAATGGAACCAAAGCAGGATGGAGCTATTCCAGACCTGGTGCTTACAAATGGGGAGAATGTTTCTGATGTTACGGTGGGAGATCATGTAGTGATCACTTAATGGTGTGGATCAATATTAAGACAAAGGAGGAGAGGGCATATTCAAGATTGAAGGTCCTAGATTTCAAAAGAACTAACTTTGCTGAGATGGGGGAATTCCTCAGGAAAGAGTTAGCTGGATGGGAACAGCTGAAGGCAGTAGAACAGCAGTGGGCAAAACTGAAAGGAGCTATTTTAAAGGTGACAAACCTTTATGTTATAAAACTACATAAAAGTAAGAGGAAAAGAAGGCCACTCTGATTCTCGAACATAGTAGATGAAAAAGTAAGGGAAAGAAGGTTAGCCTTTGTCACAATCCCAGGCTTTAAACAAACAGTCATGAACTCTGGAACAACGTGAGCCCTTGGCCTACTGCCATCGAGCAGCAGCAGGAGGCAACCCCCCCCCCCCCCCCCAAGCAGGACTGGACAGGATTCAGGATACACTTGGCTTGGCTAGAATTGGATTCAGGAATGGACTTGGCTTGGCTGGAAGCGGATGCAGGAACAGACTTGGCTTGACTGGAACTGGATTCAGGATACTCAAGCAGGATTCAGGATTTTCAAACAAACTTGGCAGGAACAGAAGCTGAAAGCAAACAGGGCAGAGACAAGCAGGAAGGGAACTGGAGCTGAAGACAACCAGGGCAGACACAAGCAGGATACAAAGCTGACCCACACAGACAAACAACAGAACTATGGCTGAAGCTAAAGGTAGAGGGGAATAGAACTGCAAGGCAGACTAGGCAGGACACAAAACTAACAAACAGAGAAGAACAGAAACAGAAGTGCCCACGGGCACACAGGCTATGAACAAAGCAATAAGAAATCAAGGCAGACGTGCCCAAAGGTACACAGACTATGAACAAGGCAGAAGTGCTTCACTGCACACGGACTAACCTGGAGACCTTTGGCATTACAAAGGCCCTGAATACTACTACTACTACTACTTAACATTTCTAGAGCGCTACTAGGGTTACGCAGCGCTGTACAATAAACAGGACAGAGACAGGAAATACAAAGTGACGCTTGAAACACACGGGAAGTGGAAACCCTACAGGACAGAGGCAGGAAATACACAGAACCCAAAGTGAGGCTTGAAACACACAAGAAAGAACCCCTACAGGCAGTAGCCAGCACAGCAGCTGACCATCGGAACATAAGGTGAGTCAGAGAGGGATCACGACCACAGTCATGACAGCCTTCATACATTACAAGAAGACTCAGAAAGAGGAGGACAGGTAAAAATATCTGGAAAAGCTAAGAGAAGCTGGAAAAGCTATCAGGAATGCAAAGAGGCAAATGGAAGAAAGGATAGCTGATACAGTAAAATTGGGGGGGGGGGGGGGGCAAGACATTATTCAAATATATAAATAACAGAAAGAAGTGCCATAATTGTATTGTGAGACTCAAAGCTGAGGGGGAGGAATATGTAGAAGCTACATAAGTACCTAAGTATTGCCATACTGGGACAGACCAAAGGTCCATCGAGCCCAGCATCCTGTTTTCAACAGTGGCCAATCCAGGTCACAAATTCCTGGCAAGATCCCAAAAAAGTACAAAACATTTTATGCTGCTTATCCCAGAAATAGTGGATTTTTCCGAAGTCCAGATTAATGGTCTATGGACTTTTCCTTTAGGAAGCCGTCCAAACCTTTTTGAAACTCAACTAAGCTAACTGCCTTTACCACATTCTCTGGCATTGAATTCCAGAGTTTAATTACACGTTGAGTGAAGAAAAATTTACTACTTTGTAACTTCATCGCATGCTCCCTAGTCCTAGTATTTTTGGAAAGATTAAACAGATGCTTCACATCTACCCATTCAACTCCACTCATTATTTTATAGACCTCTATCATATCTCCCTTCAGCCGCCTTTTCTCCAACCTGAAGAGCCCTAGCCACTTTAGCCTGTCCTCATAGGGAAATCATCCCATCCCCCGTATCATTTTCATCGCCCTTCTCTGCACCTTTTCTAATTCCACTATATCTTTTTTGAGATGTGGCGACCAGAATTGAACACAATATTCGAGATGCGGTTGCACCATGGAGCAATACAAAGGCTTTATAATGTCCTCATTTTTGTTTTCCATTCCTTTCCTAATAATACCTAACATTCTATTTGCTTTCTTTGCTGCCGCTGCACATCGAGCAGAGAGTTTCAACGTATCAAAGATGACATTTAGATCCCTTTCCTGGATGGTGAATCCTAATGTGGCACTTTGCATCATTTAGCTATAATTCGGGTTCCTCTTTCCCACATGCATCACTTTGCACTTGCTCACATTAAACGTCATCTGCCATTTAGACGCCCAGTCTCCCAGTCTCGTAAGGTCCTCCTGTAATTTTTCACAATCCTCCCGCGATTTAACGAATTTGAATAACTGTTATGATTCTGCCGGTTTGGCTGAGGGGGAGGGGGGACATCTCTTCTGATTGGCTGCCAGGGGTTGTGCTGACGTCAGGGGATAGTACTTTAGCCTGCAGCTGAAGAGTTTCTCTGCTTTTGCGTTACTTACTTGGTAGTAACAGGAAAGCCTGATAGGTTTCTCTTAGAACGTGCTCTAGGTTCTGACAGGGATCTGTGTTGTATTGGAGTATTCTTTTCCTTCCCTCTGGGTATACCCCCTATCCCGGCCAGAGACGGAAGCCATGTCCCAGTATATTCGAGAGAACCTAGCTCGAGGCTTCATCCGGCCCTCTAAATCGCCCGCGGGGGCTGGATTCTTCTTCGTGGAGAAGAAGGATGGGGGGTTGCGCCCCTGTATTGACTACAAGGGACTCAATGCCATCACGCGGAAGGACAAATACCCCCTTCCCTTGATTTCTGAGATGTTTGACCGCCTCCAGGGGACCCAGATCTTCTCCAAGCTCGATCTCAGGGATCCTACAACCTTGTGCGGATCAAGGAGGGGGATGAGTGGAAGACGGCGTTTAACACCCGCGACGGGCATTACAAATATCTGGTAAATCCGTTTGGACTTGCTAATGCTCCAGCCGTCTTCCAAGCCTTCATGAATGACATCTTCAGGGATCTCCTGTATAAGTTTGTGATGGTCTACTTGGACGACATTTTGATTTTTTCAAGGGCTGAGGAAGAGCACCAGGAGCACGTGAAGACCGTATTGCAGCGGATGAGGGAGAACCACCTCTATGTGAAATTGGAAAAATGTGAATTCCATCGCTCCGAACTGCTCTTCCTGGGGTACATCATTTCTAACCACGGGCTGCGTATGGACCCCAGTAAGCTGACAGCCACCTTGCACTGGCAGCAACCTACGGGGTGTAAGGCTCTACAGCACTTCTTAGGTTTTGCAAACTACTATAGGCAGTTTATTTGGAATTATTCATCCCTGACTGCCCCTCTTACTGCCTTGACTAAGAAGAACGCTGACGCTCGCAACTGGTTGCCTGAATCTGAAACAGGCATTTGTTGGAGCTCCAGTGTTGCACCATCCCAACCCGACAAATAAATGTTTTGTGGAAGTGGACGCATCATCGGTTGGCGTAGGAGCAGTTCTGTCCCAGGCCCACCCCAGTGGGAAACTTCTCCCATGTGCATTCTTCTCTAAAAAGTATACTCCTGCCGAGAAGAATTATGCCATCGGGGATCATGAGCTATTAGCCATTAAATTGGCCCTGGAAGAATGGCGTCATCTGCTGGAAGGGGCACAGGAGCCCTTCTCGGTGTTCATGGACCATAAAAACCTGACTTATTTACGAGAAGCGAGAAGGCTGAATCCTCGCCAGGCCCGGTGGGCACTATTCTTCTCCCGCTTTGATTTCATTCTGACTTATCGTCCAGCGGAGAAGAACATCAAGGCAGACGCCCTCTCCAGGTCCATGGAGGCTGACCTGGAGGAAGAACCCCTGCAGTATGTAATTAAACCCGATGTCATTGTGCCCGCGATGACGCTAGCAGTACCTGCAGGTATGACCTTTGTGCCACCCCGGCTGAGAGAAAAGACACTCCAATGGGGGCATGCCTCTCGAATGGCAGGACATACCGGGATCCTGGGAACCAAGCGGTTCATCTCTCAGCAGTATTGGTGGCCTTCACTTGATTGGGATGTGCAGGAGTTTGTGGCTGCGTGTCCTGAGTGCGCCCAGCATAAAGCTGACCGTCGGAGACCCCAGGGGTTCCTGATGCCTTTACCGGTACCTGAGAGACCGTGGACCCACATTGCCATGGACTTTGTTACGGATCTGCCTAACTCTGAAGGGCACACAGTTGTCTTGGTAGTGGTGGACCGGTTTTCTAAAATGGCCCACTTCATACCCATGCCTACCCTTCCTTCGGCGGTGAAGCTGGCACAGTATTTCATCAGCGCTATTTTTCGTCTCCATGGTCTGCCAGAATCTATTACCTCTGATCGAGGAGTACAGTTTGTCTCAAAGTTCTGGAGAGCCCTGAATCGGGCCCTTGAAATAAAGCTGAACTTTTCGTCGGGATATCACCCACAATCCAATGGCCAAACAGAACGAGTGAACCAATGCTTGAAGCAGTTCCTGCGGATGTATGTCAATGAGCACCACAACGACTGGAGTCAGCTGCTGCCTTGGGCAGAATTCGCTCATAACAACCGAGTGAGCTCGGCCACGGGCGCTTCGCCCTTTTACATCGTATATGGACGACATCCGCGGATACCAGCCCCCTTGAAAACCAACTTGGATGTCCCGACAGCGGCCGATGCGGTGACCTCACTCCAAGCAATTTGGTCATCAGTTCAGAAAGCGCTGCGAGTGACCTCCGCTTGTATGAAACGCCAAGCGGATCGGTCTCGCAGAGTGGAACCGCGCTTCCAGCCTGGCGACTTGGTGTGGTTGTCCACGTGTAATCTTCGTCTGAAGATTCCCTCCTCCCGCTTTGCACCTCGATTTGTGGGCCCGTATCCCATTGTGAGGCAATTGAATCGGGTCTGTTATCAGCTAAAGTTACCACCTACATTACGGGTACATAACACCTTTCATGTGTCCTTGCTGAAGCCTGTGATTCTGAGAAAAGGGGCTTTGCCCGCGTTGCCTGCTAGTCCAGCCATCTCAGCCTCCCAGGGGGAATACGAAGTTCGGGATGTCTTGGATGCAAGGCGCTTCCGGGGACATCTCCAGTATCTCATTGCATGGAAGGGATATGGACCGGCAGACAACTCCTGGGAGGACGCTACTCATGTCCATGCGCCAGTCCTAGTCAGACGGTTCCATCGCCTTTTCCCTCACAAACCTAAACCTCATGGACGGGGTAGGGGGGGCCCTTGAAGGGGGGGGGTGATGTTATGATTCTGCCGGTTTGACTGAGGGGGAGGGGGGACGTCTCTTCTGATTGGCTGCCAGGGGTTGTGCTGACGTCAGGGGATAGTACTTTAGCCTGCAGCTGAAGAGTTTCTCTGCTTTTGCGTTGCTTACTTGGTAGTAACAGGAAAGCCTGATAGGTTTCTCTCAGAACGTGCTCTAGGTTCTGACAGGGATCTGTGTTGTATTGGAGTATTCTTTTCCTTCCCTCTGGGTTAGCTGCTGTGTGTGTGTGTGTGTGTGTGTGTGTGTGTGTGTGTGTGTGTGTGTGTGTGTGTGTGTGTGTGTGTGTGTGTGTGTGTGTGTGTGTGTGTGTGTGTGTGTGTGTGTGTGCGTAGCTCTGTAATCAGGGTCAGCTGCTCGTTTGTTTAGTGGGGGCTGGGCATTGCTCAGCCTCAGGGCTCTGGGCTGAGTGAGAGCGTTCTCCTTTGTTTGTTTGTTTTAAGGATTTCTCTTCCTTGTGTCCCGGCCTGCTGGCTCAGTGAGTTTAACCCTTTGTGTACTGTGTGTATTGTATTCCTGCCTCTGCCAGTGTGTTTGTTGGATGGGCCCCACTCCCTCTCGGGAGGGGAAGCGTTCTCTCTGATTGTTTGTTGATTTATGGCACTCTCTCTCTGCTGGCTCTACAAGCTTAACCCTTTGTGTTCCGTGTGCCTCTGTCCACAGTGGGTTTGAGGCAAAGGCTTTCTGCCTTCCTTTTGTGTCTGGGTCCTCTGGCTTCTGCCTGGGGCTCCTACCCTGGTGGGGGGGGTTGCTGTGTTAGTTCCCCTGTCCTGCGCTAGTCCCCTGCGTGGGCGTGGCCCGCTCTGGTTCTTTGTTTCCCCCTCTGCCCTATTGCTGGTGTTCAGCGCGTGTCTGGCATCTTGGGGCCCTCTGGGTTCTTTCACCCCTCCCTGTGTGTGATTGGGTTCCAGTTGAGCCGTGAGGCTCGCACGAGTGGCTCTGTGTGCGTGGGTTCCGGTTCAGCCGCGAGGCCCGCCTGTATGCCTATTTCCCTTCTTCCTGAGGGACTGTGGGGAGGGGTAGCTTAGGGGGTATTGTGTAGCTGGGGTGTGTGGTGGTGGGTCGGTCTCCCCTTGGCCTGGGTCGGTGCCCTGCTGGCCTCGGCCAGGGCCCAAGGGCTCACGACCAACCCAACGGATTACAATAACTTTGTGTCATCAGCAAATTTAATTACCTCACTAGTTACTCCCATCTCTAGGTAATTTATAAATATGTTAAAAAAAAGCAGCTGTCCCAGCACAGACCCCTGGGGAACCCCACTAACTACCTTCTCCATTAAGAATACTGACCATTTAACCCTACTCTCTATTTTCTATCTTTTAACCAGTTTTTAATCCACAATAAAACACTACCTCCTATCCCATGACTCTCCAATTTCCTCTGGAGTCTTTCATGAGGTACTTTGTCAAACGCCTTTTGAAAATCCAGATACACAATATCAACCGGCTCCCCTTTATCCACATGTTTATTCACCCCTTCAAATAAATGTAGTAGATTGGTGAGGCGAGATTTCCATTCACTAAATCTATGTTGGCTTTGTCTCATTAAACCATGCTTTTGAATATGTTCTGTAATTTTGTTTTTTATAATAGTCTCTATCATTTTGCCCGGCACTGACATCAGACTCACCGGTCTATAATTTCACGGATCTCCCCTGGAACTTTTAAAAAAATCGGCGTTACATTGGCTACCTTCCAATCTTCCGGTACCACGCTCGATTTTAAGGATAAATTACATATTACTAACAATTTGTAAAACTTATGGAGAGTATGGTGAATAAGCAACTCATTGAGTATCTGGATGGGTACTCCATATTTCATGAATCGCAATCTGGCTTTCGTGACATTCACAGCACAGAAACAGTGCTTGTTACACTCCTTACAAGCTTCAAACAAGAAATCGCAGTAGGGAGAAGCATTCTATTACTCCAATTTGACTTATCAAGTGCTTTTGACATGGTAGACCATGCAATCCTGCTGAGGCTTCTCGATCACTTTAGTGTCAGTGGGAATGTCTTATCCTGGCTAGCCAGCTTCCTAACCACCTGGACCTACCAGGTGAAGGCTGGCTCACAGTTATCCTCTCCATGGCACCAGATTTGTGGAGTGCCCCAAGGCTCGCCGCTCTCTCCAACCCTATTCAATGTAATGCTGATTCCCCTGGCTGCGGCTCTTTAAAAACTTGGCCTTCACCCATTTATATATGCAGACGATGTCACCATGTACATCCCATTTCGTACGAACTTTGCAGAGATTGCTGATTACATCAGCCTTGGAATAAATATCATGCTGGAGTGGGCCAACGCATTCAAACTAAAACTTAACGCCGAAAAAACTCACTGCCTCATTCTTGCCTCTCCCTTTAATACGTTGAGGCCCACCCACTTATCTGTGCCAGGCTTTACCTTACCTATCTGTAAAAGCCTTCAAATACTAGGTGCCATAGTAGATCGGAACCTAACGCTGCTGGATCATACCATCTCAACCACCAAGAAAGCATTCACCTCTCTCTGGAAGCTAAAGATATTTCCCAAGAGAAGTCTTTTGCAATCTAGTCCGATCCTTAGTCTTGAGCCGACTAGATTACTGCAATGGCAACTACGCAGGGTGCACTGGCATACTCCTAAAGAAGCTACAAACCATCCAAAACACAGCAGCACGACTCATCTACGGAGTATCAAAGTTCACCAGTTACATTGGCTTCCCATGCAAGAGCGTATAACTTTTAAAATCTGTACCCTAGTCCACAAGATTCTTTATGGAGCAGCCCCAGCGTACATGGACGCCCGTGTCCACCTACCACCAAGAAACTCACTCAGGACTGCCCGTTCATACCTAACCCTCCATTACCCTTTATGTTCTAGGCTGAAGTATAAGACCATGTATGCTTCCACCTTTACCTATGTCAGCATTCACTTGTGGAATACCCTATCAAAATCAGTGAAAACGGTACAGGATCATCTGACTTTTAGGAAATCGCTTAAGACCTGCTTATTTGAGCAAGCCTACCCCAAAGATCCTGTCCGCCCTCACTAATCTCAGGAAGCCACCAGTATGGACTGACACTGCTATTATGGACTGACCCATCTATTTATCTTTACCTCTCTGCCCTGCTTACCCCTTTCCTTTTATTGTACCCTGTCTATTTGTTATTCAAATGTTGTAAGCCACATTGAGCCTGCCAGAGGTGGGAAATTGTGGGATATAAGCACTGTAAAATAAATAAATAAATAGCTCCGCAAGTTCATTTTTCAGATCTATCAGTACTCTGGGATGAATACCATCTGGTCCAGGAGATTTGGTACTCTTCAGTTTGTAGAACCGCCCCATTACATCCTCCAGGTTTATAGAGAATTCATTCAGTTTCTCTGACTTGTCAGCTTCGAATACCATTTCTGGCACCGGTATCTCACCCAAATCTTCCTCGGTGAAGACCAAAGCAAAGAATTAATTTAATCTCTCCTCTACAGCTTTGTCTTCCCTGATTGCCCCTTTTACCCCTCGGTCATCTAGCGGTTCAACAGATTCTTTTGCCGGCTTCCTGCTTTTAATATACCTAAAAAAAATTTTTGCTATGTGTTTTTGCCTCCAATGCAATCTTTTTTTTTGAAGTCCCTCTTAGCCTTCCTTATCAGCGCTTTGCATTTGACTTGACATGCTGTTTCTTATGATTTTCAGTCGGTTCCTCCTTCCATTTTCTGAAGGATTTTCTTTTAGGTCTAATAGCTTCCTTCACCTCACTTTTTAACCATGCCGGCTGTCGTTTGGTCTTCCATCCTCCTTTTTTAATATGTGGAATATATTTGGCCTGGGCTTCCAGGATGGTGTTTTTGAACAGCATCCATTCCTGATGTAAATTGTTGACCCTCACAGCTGCTCCTCTAAGTTTGTTTTTTCACCGTTCTTCTCATTTTATCATGGAGGCATATTTTCAAAGCACTTTGGGAGGCTAAGTTCCATAGGTTTCTATGGAACTTTGGGAGGCTAAGTGCTTTGAAAATGAGCTTGATAGTCTCCTTTTTTAAAGATAAACGCTAACGTATTTGATTTCCTATATATACTTACTTCAAAGCTAATATCAAATCCGATCATATTATGATCACTCTTATCAAGCGGCCCCAGCACCATTACCTCAAGCATCAGATCATGCGCTCCACTAAGGGCTAGGTCTAGAATTTTTCCTTCTCTCATCTGTTCCTTTACCAGCTGCTTCATAAAGCAGTCCTTGATTTCGTCAAGGAATTTTACCTCCCTAGCCTACCCTGATGTTACATTTCCCCAGTCAATATTTGGGTAATTGAAATCACTCATTATTATTGTGTTGCCCAGTTTATTTGTGTCCCTAATTTCCTTTAATATTTCTGCATCCGTATGTTCATCCTGGCCAGGCGGACGGTAGTACACTCCTATCACTATGCTTTTCCCCTTTACATATGGAATTTCAACCCATGAGTGATTCCAAGAAATGTTTTCTAGGCTGATAAGTATAAAGCTGAACTGCTTAACAATTATTTCTGTTCCGTGTTCACGGATGAAAGGCTGGGAATAGGACTACAGAAAATAAATGCTAATGGGGATGGATGTATGGTAGACCAGGACCAATTTTTAGAAGACTCTGTTTGGGAGGAGCTAGCTAAACTAAAAGTAGACAAAGCAATGGGGGGATACATCCAAGGATACTCAAGGAGCTTGGAGAAGTTCTGGTTTGTTTGTTTGTTTGTGATATTTATATCCCACATTATCCCAAACAAGTTTGAATTCAATGTGGTTTACAATAAACAATATAGGATACATAACAATGAATAAAGCATAAGAAAGTAGTTTGTTGTAAGAATCCAATTTTACAACACACCGCTGTCTGACCTCTTCAATGCTTCAAGTCTGGAGTGGTCCCGAAGGACTGAAGTAGGGTGGATGTGGTCTAGAGAATAACATGGGGACGAGAACCTGCGGTAACCACAGGGATGGGGACAGGGACAGAGTTCACGGCAACGGGGCAGGGACTGATCCCGTGGGGATGGGGCATGGATGGGGACAGAGCCCATGGGGATGGGGACAATCTTTGTCCCTGTGTCATTTTCTACTTTGAAGCCTGTTTTATTTTTTGTTACATTTGTACCCCGCGCTTTCCCACTCATGGCAGGCTCAATGCGGCTTACATATTGTATACAGGTACTTATTTGTACCTGGGGCACTGTTAATGAATTGGACTGTTATTTATATATGAGTGATGCCTACAATGATATTTTGATTTTCTGGAAAAACAAGCAAACATGCTGGCCACAACTAGGATTGTGGAAGACAGGAGAGCTAGATTGAATCCTGAGATTGTTGATGACTTCTTATTCATCCACAGATTAAAAAATCCTAACATTGCTTCACAGGGCATACTTCTCCCCTCTAGGGCATATAGAATGGATTGTATTTTGTACCCCTGGACGTTTTAACAGGGTGGATTAGGATTCCCTGGGGTAGTAGAAATCGGCTATTATTGGGACTGGATGGGTAGAGGGTGGTGGTGGGGAGGAGGGTTATTATAGCTGCTCGTTGTTATTACTGTTTTCTATTTGTAATTTATAGACAACAATTGCACAGCATATTGTTTTTTATTTTTATTTTTTGTTACATTTGTACCCCGCGCTTTCCCACTCATGGCAGGCTCAATGCAGCTTACATGGGGCAATGGAGGGTTAAGTGACTTGCCCAGAGTGACTTGTTCATTTTCATACTTTAATAAAAAGATTTAAATATAAAATCATAATTGTTGAGACTTCTTCAGATGAGGGCAGAGCCCATGGGGACAGGGCAGGGATGGGGACAGAACCGGCGGGGATGGAGACAGGGCCTGCAGGGATGGGGTGGAGACGGAGTCATTCTCTAATGTGGTTCCTCTGCACAAGAGCGGAAGTAAGGAGGAGGTTTGGGAATTGCAGACCTGTCAGTTTGACCTGGTGGTAAGTAAACTAATGGAAACACTTCTAAAGCAGAGGATCGTGAGCTTTCTCAAATTGAATGGACTGCAGGACCCGAGGCATCATGGCTTCACTAAGGACAGGTTGTCAGACAAATCTGATTCCTTGACTGGGTGACCAAACAGTTTAACATGGTATGGGGCATTAGATGTGGTGTACTTGGATTTTAGCAAAGCCATTGATACAGTCCTGCACAGGCGACTGATAAATAAACTGAGTGCCCTCAGTATGGGACCTAAAGTGACTGACTGGGTTAAAAACTGATTAAGTGGAACTTGCCTTAACCAAGACTATAAATCTTACCTCCTCTCTTATAGCTGCTCTTACACAGGAAACCCAAAGCCTTAGAAAAGCTGTTATCCAAAACCGTCTTGTGATTGATTATTTACTTCTTAGAGCTAATCATGGTTGTGAGGAATTTCAAGGAATGTGCTGCTTCAATTTGACTGATAACAGTATTTTGATTGAAAAAAGGTTATCGTCACTTAAGAATTTGTCTAAGAAAATACAGTAGTACCTCGGTTTTCATTGACTTCGGTTATCATCGGTTTTGGTTTTCGCAGATTTTTTTCACAAAAATTTGTCTCGGATTTCGTCGGCGTGCCCACGTGACCTCACTGCTAATTTTGTGAAAACAAAGAGCGACCACGCGTTCTCCTACTCAGTGTGGCATCACCCTGTGTGTGTAGCTTACCAGTGTTTTTGTGCTAGTTTTTAGCTCCATCATGGGACCAAAGATGAAGGCCAGGAACACGATCGAGTTGAAGAAGGAAATAATTGTAAAATACGAGAGCGGCATTAAGATTGCTGAAATCGGCTGCATGCACGGGAAGTCGCCGTCCATGATGTTCCATTGTGGCAAAAAAAGAAGCAATAAAGGAGGCAAATGTTGCGAAAGGCGTGAATGTGCTATCGAAACCGAGATCACAAACAATTGAAGATGTTGAACAGTTATTATTAATTTGGATCATTCAAAAACAGTTAGATGGCAATTCTGTTTCGGAGGCCATCATATGTGAAAATGCCAGACTGTTGTATGCCGATCTCATTAAGAAAATGCCTGGGACAAGTGCTAGTGTAGTTAGTGATTTTAAGGCCCGCAGATGGAGGTGGGACCCTGGAACTCGGAGGGAGGGAGGGGGGAGGGGGACCCTGTTGGAGGGGGACCCTGTGGAACAGGGAGGGGGAGGGGAGGGGGACCCAGTGGAACAGGGAGGGAGGGAGGGAGGGAAGACCCTGTGGAACAGGGAGGAAAGGAGGGGGGAGGACCCTGTGGAACTTGGAGGGAGGGGGGACCCTGGAACTCGGAGGGAGGGGGGACCCTGGAACTCAGAGGGAGAATCGCTGGACATGGATAGGAGGGGAGAGCAGGGAAGAGAGAATTGCTGGACATGGATGGGAGGGGAGGGCAGGGGAGAAAGGAGAATCGCTGGACATGGATGGGAGAGGAGGGCAGGGAAGAGAGAATTGCTGGACATGGATAGGAGGAGAGGGCAGGGGAGAGAGGAGAATCACTGGACATGGATGGGAGGGAAGGGGAGATAGGAGAATCGCTGGACATGGATGGCAGGGGAGGACAGGGGGCAGAGAAGAATTGCTGGACGTGGATGGGAGTGGAGGGCAGGGGAGAGAGGAGACATACTGGACATGGATGGGAGGGGAGGTCGGGGAAGAGATTTGCTGGACATGGATGGAAGGGGAGGGCAGGGGAGAGAGGAGAACTGTTGAACATGAATGAGAGGGGAGCAGGAAGAGGAGAATTGCTGGATATGGATGGATGGAGGGGTTGGCGGGGAGAGAGAAGAAATGCTGGACTTGGATGGAGGAGAGGGGAGAGAGATTTATTGCTTTATACGGATACAGGGAAGGGAAGAGAGAGGAAAAATGCTGGACATGGATGGAGGAGACGAAAGAAAAAAGAAGAAGATGCACATGGATGGAGATTAGGGAAAGGGAAGGGAGGAGAAAAACTGCACATGGATGGAGAAAATAGGCAAAAGCTGGATCCACATTATACCTCCTCCAGTCAATTCCACGGAGGAGGACCCAGCTTTTACTTATGGATGTAGGGCAAGAAATGAAGAAGAAAGGAGGAAAGTAAAGAAATGTATGGAAGGAAGCCCTGGAAATTGAGTTCAGAGAACAGATAGAGAGCAGCAGAATCAGAGACTGGGACCAATATGGATAGAAAAACAAAGTCACCAGACAACAAAAGTAGAAAAAAAAAATCATTTTATTTTCATTTTAGTGTTTGGAATATGTCCAATTTGAGAATTTACATCTGCTGTCTTATTTTGCACTGGGTATACTGGAGCTGAAACAGCTTACAGAAATTATTTATAATGAAAAAAAAAATCACGTTATTTTTTTCTCCTATACTAGTATAATATTCTCAATGATGTCTGTTTATATGCGCCATGGCTGGTATAAGGGGTGTGGCTAATGTGGGTGTGGCTATAATAGGGGCGGGCCCATGTGTGGTGACCCCACCCATAATGAGTACCGGCACCATTTTTTCTACAAAAAAAGCACTGTGGAAGACACATTGTTGGAGGAGTTCAGTTTTATCACAGTGAAGTTCTTGCCCACCTAATACCACACCACTCATCCAGCCCATGGACCAGAATGTCATTTCAAATTTCAAGAAACTGTACACAAAAGCAATGTTTCAAAGGTGCTTTGAGGTGACATCAGATACAGAATTGTCCTTAAGAGAGTTCTGGAAAAAAAAAAAACCATTTCAACATTCCCAACTGCATTAGCCTCATAGATAAGGCTTGGCAGGGAGTCACATCCAGGACAATGAACTCTGGCTGGAAGAAATTATGGCCAGGATGTGTGCATGAGAGAGATTTTGAAGAGTTTGAGCCTTCCCCTGATGACCCTACACATGTGGTGCAGTCAATTGTTGATTTGGGGAAGTCCATGGGTTTAGAAGTGAGTGGTGAGGGTGTCAAGGAGTTGGTGGATGACTATAGTGAAGAACTCACCACTGAAGAGCTGCAAGACCTTCACCTAGACGTGCAAAAGATGGCAGATGAAGAAGTTGCTTCCGATGAGGAGGAAGAGACAGGGGAGAATGTGCCTTCTTCAGAGATTAAGGACATCTTCTCCATGTGGAGTAAGGTACAGAGGGGTTTGTGAAGAAAAATCACCCAGACAAAGCTGTTGCAGGCCATGTCTGCAACTTGTTTAATGATAATGTCTTGGCCCATTTTAGGCAAATCTTAAAGAGGCGGCAGAAACAGACCTCTTTGGACAGCTTTCTTGTGCGACATGGGTCCACTGACTCTGAAGCTGGTCCTAGCGCCAAAAGACCAAGAAGGGAAGTGACCCCAGATAGTGCCTTGATACCTAAGGTCCTTAAGAAGAGGGATCCCCCTTCCAAACAATAACATCTGCACCTCTCTCTCCCCTCCTCGCCGACTTCCATACGCCAAGAAGTCTTCAGAATGGTAAATGCCATGTTAAATGTTCATTTATTCTTTACTTTAGTCTTTTATGTTAATTTTATATTAATTTCTTATTGTTTTTAGTATTAAACACTATATTTATTCTCTATAAAATGTGTTTTTTCTATGTATTTTGGAGTGTCTAGAATGAATTAATTGGATTTACATTGATTCATATGGAAATAATTACCTCGGTATTTGTCGGTTTCGGATTTCGCCAATTGTTTTCGGACGGATTATCGACGAAAACTGAGGTATCACTGTACATAACTCTACATCTGGTGATGGATGGCCTCAGGGACTGACTAGTTGGTTAACTGATTGGCTGCCAAATGTTTCATGGATATGTACAATAATAGGGATAATAGGGTTTATTGCAGTAATGTTTGTGGGATGTTGTTATTTGCAATGTTCTTGCTCACTCTTGCAACTAGCTAGGGACCTGATACCTAAGTCCCAAGTTAAATTTATGGTGCAACAAATCCTAAAAGAGGACTCCTCCCCAACTGACCTCCAGACAGAATTCCACTGTTTAAACATGATTTATGACCCCTTATGGGGTCAGAGGAGGGAGTCTAATGGTCTGGAAAATCTGTCTGAGAATAGAGACCCCCGGGTCTAGGTTGAAAATGATTATGAAGAGCTGCCCAGGAATTTAATGTAACAATTAAATCAGGGAAAACAAAAAGCTTGCAGCCTAGATGATTCTGCTTACAGCAACTAAAATTATAATAATTTACTGAACATTGAGCTAATGTTGAAATAACTTGAGATAGATGCTAGACATAACACATATTTCTGAGGTTAGCAGAACGATAAAGAACACAAAACCGTGTCCCTGATCAGTAAATGTAATTACAGCTTGCTTTTGGGAAATCATAGATTTGTCAGCATTAAGTGACTTAAGATCCGTTGCCTGACCAGACACTTGACACTGAATTAGAAAGATAAAATATAGGTCAGATTGTTACTAATATGCTGGAAGGACAACTGCTGACATATTCTGATATTACAACAATTTCCCATGATTCTGATGAACTTTAATAAGCAAGGTAATGAGTAATGTTTTCCATATGATGCTGATAACATGTGATGCTGATAACATGTGATTGGTTCCTGAATCTAATGATGATGTGGCATCAGTGGCGTACCAAGGGGGGGCGGTGGGGGCGGTCCGCCCGGGTGCACGCCGCTGGGGGGTACCGCGGCGCGTGCCTGCTCCGAGTTCGCTAAACTTCATCGCTCGTTCGCTGTAGCTCCCTCTGCCCTGGAACAGGTTACTTCCTGTTCATGGGGCAGAAGGAGCTGCAGCGAAGCGAAGTTTAGCGAACTCGGAGCAGGCACGTGCCACGGCACCCCCCCCAGCGGCGTGCACCGGGGGGGTCATTTCACCGGAGGGGGGGGGGGAAGGTGTCATTTAGCGGGGGGGGGGGGCGCTGCACCCGGGGGGGGGGGGGTGCATCGGTGCTCGGCCCCGGGTACCATCCAGGCCAGGAACGCCACTGTGTGGCATTGATTGCTTACCAATAAAAAGAAGAGGGCTGAAGTGTATCTCTGAGCCAGCCCTGTAGAATCTCTGCGGTTCAAGAGACTTAGGAGTTCGCTTCGCATTGGCCTTTGCTTTTATTTTTTATATATACTTTGTGCATTTGCTTTATTTCCATTTCACTTGACCTCTTCAGGGGAATCTAGGATAAAGAACTGATAGGTTCTCTGGTGGGGGAGGGCATATAAAGATCAGCCTAACCCAGAACATTATCAATACCAAACTCTGTAATAGGGTGGACACCCCAGAGGGTGTGGATGGTATGAAGAAAGATCTGGTGACGCTTGAAGAATGGTCTGATAATTGGCAACTAAGATTTAATGCTAAGAAATGCAGGGTCATGCACTTGGGGTACAAGAATCCAAGGAGTGAAGTGCTTCTGTGTACAAAAGAAGAGTGGGACTTGGGAGTGATTGTGTCTGATGACCTTAAGGTGGCCAAACGGTAGAAAATGCGATGGTCAAAGCCAGAAGGATGCGTGGGTGCATAAGGAGAGGGATGACCAGCAGGAAAAAAAGAGGTGATAGTGCCTTTGTATAAGTCTCTGGTGAGACCCATCTAGAGTACTGAGTGCAATTCTGGAGACCGCACCTATGGAAAGATATAAACAGAATGGAGTCAGTCCAGAGGGTGGCTACAAAATTAGTAAGTGGTCTCTGTGATAAAACAGGACAGGCTTAGGAATCTCAACCTCGCTGGAAAAGAGGTGAGAGTGAGGGGATATGATAGAGACGTTTAAATACCTCAGTGGCGTCAATTCTGCAAAATGGATTATGTTTCCTAGTGCATATAATAATGATTCTGCTCACAACTGTATGGGCTTTGTCAGCATTACAGCACCGGAGCCGCTAGCGCAGCTTGATAAGAGGCCCTAAGTAGTGTTTCCTCTGGCATGCCTCAAATTCCATTCCCTTTGCAGATGGAAAGTTCTGGTCAAAGAGCAATTTATATGTCCAAAATGAGGGAAGCTGTGTCTGTACAAAAGGAGGAAAGAGGGGGGGGGGGGGGGGAGTTTGATGGCGAGTTTACTTGCTGGTAGAGGTGATCGCCTTAAATGCGAAAAACTGAGGCTGCAAAAATGGGTTGAGGGAACCACAGGGACCCGGTTTAGATACACAATAGATAGAAAGCAAAGGGACCTGGGAAGGAGCATTGGAGGAGAGAAGAGACAGACTAGAGTTAGTTACACTCTAGATGAGATTAGACAAACTGTACCATTTGTGCAAGAATAGTTACTTGGAACGTGGGAGGCATAGGTTCTCCCATCAAGAGAACTAAAATATTGACAGCCCTGAGAGACACAAAGCTGATATTGCATTGTAGATCCCCTATGGGTGAGGTTTTTTAAAGAGGGTGGTACGATGGTAAAATCACGGTGTAGGGTCCTACGCTAAACTCTCACCACTTAGGGAAGGTACAAGGAAAGGTGGGGAAATTCTGTATTTTGTATATTATACAGTGTGCAATTCAAGATGTTAAGCGAATTTCCCTAGATGTTACAAAATTTTAATGATGACAATATTGCACACTAACTTTTATATTTATAATAATTGATTGCACAAGATGTTTCTTTTTAACTTTTCAGAAAATGTATCAACTTTCAATCAATAAACTTTCCTCTGAAATTCTCAACACCACAAATCAGATAAGTAGTATAAATAATTACTTTCTCTGTTACTCAGAATTTACTTTAAGTATGAAATTTTAACAAGAAAATTGATTCTTTGTGTCAATTGCTTTCTTACAGATGTCCACTTCCTTCACTGCAATGTAACTGAATCTCAGCATAAACCTCCAGGTAAGTATTTACGTGTAAGTTCAAAGTCTGTGAAACGGTGTAGGTGGTGATTTTTGTACTTAGCTGCTTGAGTTGAACTTTCTTGTATGATGGTAACTTTGGTCTTTTGTGGTAGTTGGTGGACGTGTCGCTCCTGCAATGGTCCTTCTGCATTGCCCAACAGCCTCTGTACCTGTACTCTTGTATCAGACAACTCTTTATTTAAGCTCTCTCTCCTGTATAAATCAATTCTCACACACACAGGTCTGTCTTCTCCTGTGTCTTCAGTTCCTCTGATCTGGTCACCAGCTCTGTCTCCCTTAGCAACAGGACTGCAGCTTGGCCATATGACCTAGCAGCACCAATAGGACGCTAGCTTGTGGCAGGTGAAACAACTTTTATAGTTTGTAAACTTTTCACAAACTCCATTTTGAAATCAAATTTTCCCATTAAAGTGTATGGGGAAAATGGATTTCCATACAAAAGACACTATAAATTACATTACTCTTTAATAAGAATTATACCATCATCCAGGCCACATTTTCCTGAATCCAATCCATGTTTTACATTTTTT
This sequence comes from Microcaecilia unicolor, assembly GCF_901765095.1. Taxonomy (NCBI): domain Eukaryota; kingdom Metazoa; phylum Chordata; class Amphibia; order Gymnophiona; family Siphonopidae; genus Microcaecilia; species Microcaecilia unicolor. The sequence goes on along the minus strand of NC_044039.1, from coordinate 64,439,976 downwards.
AAACCATAAACAGGCACCATTTCACAACATTTGCATGTAAAACCCCCCAAAGTGCCAGCAGACCCCTGGGCAGCCCTAGCAGACCCAGGATGGCTCTTTTACAGGGGACACCCAGCATTTTATTTATTTTTTTAATACCCCATCTACATATCATCCGGCCTTCTTTAAATGTCGTCCCGACATTTCACCTTAACATCAAAAATAAATCTCTTTCCAAGGCCCATTCAAATATCCATGAGGCCAATGGTTCAATGTAGCAGTACAGTTAGAAGCATCCATAAAACACAGTGCCTGTTCAGAACCTCAGTGATATCACTACACACATTCCTTTCTCATTTCTCAACTGTTACTCTCATATTAACAGTACATTGCCATTTTTCTATAACAGGGTCACAAATATTGATCTTAACTTTTCATTTTGACAAATTACCAACAAGTTTTCAACTTTCCTGATTGTCAGAAACATTTTACATTCAAGACAAGTAGTAATTTTCTCTTAGAAACTTAGAAGGAATTCCTCTATTTACTCGGTTAAATGTTTGTGGCGAAAATAGAAAATGGTCATAGCTCAATTCATCAGTGGAATCTTCCCGGTCTTCTATGTCACTCCATGCTGCAGTTAGATTTTCTGACTGGGATACTGATGGACAAATTTCATCTGTCAACAAATACCAGGTTTCATCAAACGTGTCTGTAACACTTTCTTTTTCTTCAGGCACACACTCCTCGTCTAAATCATGAATCTCAGGAATTGTCAAAGCTTTTAAATGATTTTTATGCACTACTTTAGAATGTCCATCTTTTTCAGAACGTATTCTTATCGCATTCCCCGAAGATTCAACTTTATCCACTATGTAGATTTGTTTTCCCCACAAATTTTCCATTTTATGTCTATCTTTGAAGCTTTGTATTTTTAACAACACGACATATTTTCAAAGCACTTTGGGAGGCTAAGTTCCATAGGTTTCTATGGAACTTTGGGAGGCTAAGTGCTTTGAAAATGAGCCTCTATGTCCCCTTCTTTCAGTAACAATTCTCGCACTTTCTTGTCATAATACTTCTTCTTGAAATCAAGCAGTTATGCTTGCAAAGTGGCAATCTGTTTCTCCAAGTTCTGCTTATTCTTTTTGAGATTTATTTTAAACCTTTTAGCTTGCTCAAGTTGTTCAGACAATTCCTCCAAAGCACTGGCCTGCCACTGCCTCATTTCCAGGATTTGGGCTTCATGATTATTATTTTCTTCTCCAATTGTCTTCTTCAGCTTAGCCACCTCCAGTTCATACTTTGTTCTCACTTCCTGCTGGGCTGTAGTGGTGTCCAAGGTGTCTTCTAGCTCTGTCTTCAGTGCCTCCAGCTCCTCACTCAGGTCTCTCTTCTGCTTCTCAGCTTTACCGCGTGAGGCCTTCTCTGACTCCAGATCATCCTGTAGCTCTGCAATCTGAGCTTGGATTCCTGACACAGATTTTGAAGTTGCCTTAGAATTGATCAATACAAAGTCTTTAAATAAACCTGGCAGTTCTTTCAACACATTGGTTCCAATTAACCCCGGTATCTTTTCTTCTCCTTCATGTCCAGTCCACACTTCATCTCTAACTACAAAGATGCAATTCCTTGGGATCTTTTGACCGGAAAACTCAATATCCACTTCTAAACAACCTATTACAGGTATTTCAAGGCCATTTGCTGCCGTTAACTTAATCCAGTTTGCATCTGTTAAACGTCTACCCTCAGCCAGATTTTGGTAGAAGGATCTAGCTGAAATAGTGCTGACTTCTGATCCAGTATCTATCAGGCAATGAACTGGCACTCCACCTATCAGAATTTTGGAAACTGGTCTGGGTCCTATTGCATCTGATCTATTAGTAGCCGTTTGACTTTGACTGATCACTCGCACTGCCCTAATCTCATTTCTGGAAGTAGAGGGAGTTGCTGGACTTAGATTTCTATCAGTTTTACTCTTCCTTTTAGTAAAAGATTCATCCTCCGAATTACTTTCTTCCTGTTCCTTTCCTCCTTTTGAAGATGTATGTTTCTCCTTACTTCTGCTCTTCCGATAAGACTCATTTTTACCAAACCCTTCAGGAACTTTTTCACTTTTACAAAATTTACTGATATGTCCTGCTTCATTGCATCTGTAACAAATAAGCAAGCCTCGCTCATTTCTTGCTGGTACTCTTCGGTCCATATTCCGTGGTCTTTGTCCCTCACTATGTTGATATCTACCAAAGTCTTCACAAAAATTTGGATTTTCAGTTCTGTGACACTGAAATACTCGGGGAAACCTTTCTTCTTTTTGCTCTTGAATCACTTGAAACAATTCTTGCTGTCTCTGGTTCATACTGATTCCCAGTTTTTCAACAGCCTGGGTCAATTGTTGAATTGCCTGCAGGGTAACATCACAATCTCCTACTGTTGCTCTTACAACACCTTCTTCTCTCCTGGGAAGAACTCATATCCCTTTTTCTTTTTCTCTATCATAATTGACTTTTTCATCTTCCTAAGACCAATCTATGGCCAACGCCAACATTTGTTGAAATGACAGATCAGGACATTCCTTATCCTTGCGTTTTACCTCTCTGTGTAAGCTCTCATTGGTTAAACCTGTCACCAGCTGTTGCTTCAGGACTACTTCCACATCTGTAATTGCGGTGGGCTTCCTGGCTAGAATACGATTCATCCTTTCATTAAGGTCACATCCAAAAGACCTCACGGTCTCCCCCGGGAGTTGTCTTCTGGAATAAAATTCCTTCTTAAGGACGTTTAACGGTACTCTATCCCCGAATTCTGTAGTCAATCTCTTGAACAATTCTTCCACGTCCTGCTCCTCTGTTTCTTTAACCATTTTAATTACTTCCACCGCTGGGCCTTTCAAATGATCACGAACTACCTCCCACTGATCCTCAGGAGGCACCTGGTATTCTTTACCCACTCTTCCACTGCTAAATCTCCCATTTTCACTGGGTGACCTGCAAAGTCCTGGATTATTTTATCCCGAGGAATGTATAATGCTGGGTACTTTGGCTGGGTTTCATTCAATTTTTCAATTACTGTTCTGGCCAGTGCAGACGATTCCATTCTCTCCTCTCTGAACATTTTTAATATCTCAAATTGTTGTTGATTAACTTTTTCTTGATCTTCCAGTCGTGCACGGAGTCTCTCCATTTCTATTTTCCAATCTTCCATTTTCCTTCTTGCAGATGAAAAGAACTATGACACAGCTTCTATTTAATTTTTTTATTGTACTGCTCCAGATAAAAGCTGTTGGAGAAGTGCAGTTAATCACAACAAATATAACTTACTCAGAATCTTCCTCCTAAATTCCTTTACAAATTCTAAATTAGAATTCAAAATTCGAATCCTGTCCCCGTGACGCCACTTGTAGATCCCCTATGGGTGAGGTTTTTTAAAGAGGGTGGTACGATGGTAAAATCATGGTGTAGGGTCCTACGCTAAACTCTCACCACTTAGGGAAGGTACAAAGAAAGGTGGGGAAATTCTGTATTTTGTATATTATACAGTATGCAATTCAAGATGTTAAGCGAAATTCCCTAGATGTTACAAAATTTTAATGATGACAATATTGCACACTAACTTTTAAATTTATAATAATTGATTGCACAAGATGTTTCTTTTTAAATTTTCAGAAAATGTATCAACTTTCAATCAGTAAACTTTCCTCTGAAATTCTCAACACCACAAATCAGATAATTAGTATAAATAATTACTTTCTCTGTTACTCAGAATTTACTTTAACTATGAAATTTTAACAAGAAAATTGATTCTTTGTGTCATTTGCTTTCTTACAGATGTCCACTTCCTTCACTTTGTAATGTAACTGAATCTCAGCATAAACCTCCAGGTAAGTATTTACGTGTAAGTTCAAAGTCTGTGAAACGGTGTAGGTGGTGATTTTTGTACTTAGCTGCTTGAATTGAACTTTCTTGTATGATGGTAACTTTGGTCTTTTGTGGTAGTTGGTGGACGTGTCGCTCCTGCGATGGTCCTCCTGCGTTGCCCAACAGCCTCTGTACCTGTACTCTTGTATCAGACAACTCTTTATTTAAGCTCTCTCTCCTGTATAAATCAACTCTTACACACACACAGGTCTGTCTTCTCCTGTGTCTTCAGTTCCTCTGATCTGGTCACCAGCTCTGTCTCCCCTAGCAACAGGACTGCAGCTTGGCCATATGACCTAGCAGCACCAATAGGACGCTAGCTTGTGGCAGGTGAAACAACTTTTATAGTTTGTAAACTTTTCACAAACTCCATTTTGAAATCAAATTTTCCCATTAAAGTGTATGGGGAAAATGGATTTCCATACAAAATACACTATAAATTACATTACTCTTTAATAAGAATTATACCATCATCCAGGCCACATTTTCCTGAATCCAATCCATGTTTTACATTTTTTAAACCATAAACAGGCACCATTTCACAACATTTGCATGTAAAACCCCCCAAAGTGCCAGCAGACCCCTGGGCAGCCCTAGCAGACCCAGGATGGCTCTTTTACAGGGGACACCCAGCATTTTATTTATTTTTTTAATACCCCATCTATAGCATGCCTGCAAAAAACCCGGCTCACAGACCTAGAACATGCTAAATTACTGAGGCTATGGGTGGGAGAAAGTTAAGCGGCATCCTCACAAGGAAGGCGGGGAGGAGTAGTGGTACTGTTTCGAAAAGGACTAAATTATAAAGCCAAACTGTTAGCCAAAGGGGAACAAGGGAATTATATAATTTTGCAGATATGGTTACAGGGTATTGAATTTATACTAGTGGGAATATATGGGCCAAACGTATATGACCCATGGTTCTATAAATTAATAGCGAGTCAATGTATGCGATACCAGGTCAAGCGGTTGATGATACTGGGAGATCATAACATGGTAGCAGATCCAGAAATTGACTGTACTAACCCCACATCGCAGCACTATTCAGGGCCCAGAGTACAAGAATTTCAGACACTTTCCCAAACACTTGATGTAATTGATGTTTGGAGAACACTGCACCCCAGGGAAAAAGACTATACTCTTAGGTCCAGGGGGCATGGAACATTAGCCCGGCTAGATTATATATTAACGGACAGATTCCTGTTTCCCTGGGTAAAGATGGCAACAATCGGTCTGAATAAATCTCGGATCATTCCCTAGTGTGGGCGGACATGGAAATGCCGGTAGATGAGAGGGGAGGGAGGAGATGGAGATTCCCGGCCCACCTGGAAACCGACCCGCAATTTAGACAATACATCATTGACAAGTGGGAGGACTATGCTCTTAATAATAAAGAACATGCACACACACAGCCAACATTATTCTGGTCGGCTTCCAAAGCAGTGCTCCGGGGAGACGTAATAGCATATAGTAGCTTAAAAAAGAAGAGAAGGGCACAGGGCATCTTACACCTAGAGGTCCAGATGAAGAGGGCTAAGAGAGAACACATACAATACCCTACAAAAGCCACATTAGAAAAATTGAAGGCTGCTCAAGTAGCGCTTAATACTCTACTACATGAACAAGGAAATAAATCTGCATTATACTACAAATACAAGCTACAGAGATATGGCAACCACCCATGGAGGCTCTTGGCAAGAATTATAAAAAATTGGGGAGGCCCTCGGACCGTGGCGGCCTTAAAGGATACCCATGGGAACATAATCACAGACCGGAAAGAAATAGGGAAGATGTTTACCAACTATTTCACAGCGCTGTACTCGGTAGAGCAGGGGCCGAAAGGCAAACAACTCCCCGAATACCTGGAGTGTGCAGGATTAACTCAAATACCTCAAGAAGGCCTAGATCTACTAAATAGCCCACTCACCTTAACAGAGATACAAGCCGCTGTGAAATCCTTGAAACGGCACTCGGCACCGGGACCTGACGGGTTTACCGGGGAGTACTATAAAATGCTGCCCCCAGACGCGCTGGTATCCCTTTTTGACTTTCACAAGGCGGTAGTCAAGGCTGGCATGTTTCCCCAGCATACGAACACTGTGTACATCACACTAATACCCAAACCAGATAAACCGGTCAAGGAAGTGGGCTCTTATAGAACAATTTCCCTACTGAATGTAGACATGAAACTGCTGGAAAAAGTGTTGGCTGAGAGACTGGCCCAGTGGCTCCCCACACTTATAGGCTCGGAACAAGTGGGGTTTGTAAGGCGCCGACAGGCAACATATAATGTTAGGAAGTTACTGCTGGCAATGGCGTCCTGTCAAAAAAAGGGAGAGGTAGCAATAGTGACCTGTTTAGATGCCGAAAAGGCATTCGACCAGGTGTGTTGGGACTTTTTATTTTGTACATTAGGAAGTATGGGCATACAGGGCTGGTTTGTGAGGGCGGTGGAAGCTTTATACTGTAATCCAGGGGCTAGGGTGATTATAAATGGTTTGAACGAGGATGAGTTTATTATTGGGAGGGGTATGAGACAGGGCTGTCCGCTCTTGCCCCTTCTCTTTGTGCTTACACTAGAACCGCTGCTCAGAACACTGATGAGCGCAAAGGATATAAAAGGTGTTAGAGCGGCGGGTCAAGAAGTAAAAGTCCTGGCATACGCTGATGATCTGCTGTTGACCCTGACTAATCCAGATCGTTCGCTAGAAGCCCTACTAAAAGGCATAGACCAGTACGGCCAGTTATCAGGGTTCAAATTAAATACAGGTAAATTTTACATTCTTATACTGGGTCCTGAAACTCAAAAAGATAACGAAAAGAAAATGCCATACTTAGGGGTGAATATACCTTCAGACCTTACAAAATTGTACGAACAAAATGTACACCGGTTGATCAAAGAAATTGCAGAGTCATGGAATCGGAGGTAGGGTATTATTATGGATTAAGAACTGGTTGAAAGATAGGAAGCAGAGAGTAGGATTGCGTGGCCAGTATTCTCAGTGGAGGAGGGTAGTTAGTGGGGTCCCGCAGGGGTCTGTGCTGGGTCCGTTGCTTTTTAATGTATTTATAAATGACCTAGAGATGGGAATAACTAGTGAGGTAATTAAATTCGCCGATGACACAAAATTATTCAGGGTCGTCAAGTCGCAGGAGGAATGTGAACGATTACAGGAGGACCTTGCGAGACTGGGAGAATGGGCGTGCAAGTGGCAGATGAAGTTCAATGTTGACAAGTGCAAAGTGATGCATGTGGGTAAGAGGAACCCGAATTATAGCTACGTCTTGCAAGGTTCCGCGTTAGGAGTTACGGATCAAGAAAGGGATCTGGGTGTCGTCGTCGATGATACGCTGAAACCTTCTGCTCAGTGTGCTGCTGCGGCTAGGAAAGCGAATAGAATGTTGGGTGTTATTAAGAAGGGTATGGAGTCCAGGTGTACGGATGTTATAATGCCGTTGTATCGCTCCATGGTGCGACCGCACCTGGAGTATTGTGTTCAGTACTGGTCTCCGTATCTCAAAAAAGATATAGTAGAATTGGAAAAGGTACAGCGAAGGGCGACGAAAATGATAGTGGGGATGGGACGACTTTCCTATGAAGAGAGGCTGAGAAGGCTAGGGCTTTTCAGCTTGGAGAAGAGACGGCTGAGGGGAGATATGATAGAAGTGTATAAAATAATGAGTGGAATGGATCGGGTGGATGTGAAGCGACTGTTCACGCTATCCAAAAATACTAGGACTAGAGGGCATGAGTTGAAGCTACAGTGTGGTAAATTTAAAACGAATCGGAGAAAATTTTTCTTCACCCAACGTGTAATTAGACTCTGGAATTCATTGCCGGAGAACGTGGTACGGGCGGTTAGCTTGACGGAGTTTAAAAAGGGGTTAGATAGATTCCTAAAGGACAAGTCCATAGACCGCTATTAAATGGACTGGAAAAATTCCTCATTTTTAGGTATAACTTGTCTGGAATGTTTTTACGTTTGGGGAGCGTGCCAGGTGCCCTTGACCTGGATTGGCCACTGTCGGTGACAGGATGCTGGGCTAGATGGACCTTTGGTCTTTCCCAGTATGGCACTACTTATGTACTTATGTACTTATGAACTGAGCGGAGGCTACAGGCTTGGACCCCCTTGCCACTCTCGTTAGGGGGTAGAATAGCATTATATATGATGATTATCCCCAGATAGTTGTATATGCTCCAGACGATCCCAGTGCACTTAAATAGGGTCGATGAGAGACAGTTTAATTCCATGTTACAACTTTTCTTATGGCAGGGAAAGAGGGCGCGCCTCCCAATAGGGACATTACAGATCCCGGTGGAATATGGGGGACTGGGGCTTCTCAGTATACGATACTTAAACGTGGCAAGCGGTATGAGACATATCAATGACTGGTTTAGATCGACTCAGGACTACTCTAATACTGAGTCAGAATTGCAATTAACACCAGAGGTACACTTCAGTAACTATTTACATGGAACAGGGGCCCGTATCCCAGAAATACTAAAAGCAACTTACATTATGCAATCTGCTAGGGCATCCTGGAGATGGATTTGTCGAATGCATAAATTCTCTCCCAAGACAGCTCCATTCCTGTGGTAATGTAACATTTGTCCCGGGGCAGCTGTACTCAATCTTTCGCAGATGGGAAAGGAAGGGAATAAAATAAAATATCTATTGCAAGTAGTCAAAGAAGAGGGGCATATAAAACCTTTTGCGGACCTACAGGAGGAATTTGCCCTGCCGGAGACATATGCATTTTACTACGCTCAGTTAAAGCATTATGTGAAATCTTTACCTTGGGAGACCCTGGCTGAGGATGTTCAGGAAGAGTTATCATCTGCTTTCTCTTGGAGACCCAACAAAAAGTGCCCCTTTCCTTTTATCATAGACATATAAGAGACACAATGCCAGAATTAAACTATGCCAAACTGGAGGCTTCTTGGCAGCAGGACTTGAACACAATTATACCAGCGGAAACAATTAAGACATATATCCTGTCCATTAGGAAGAGAACGAGCTGGGCAGAACATCGAGAACAGCAATATAAATTTGCACTACGCCTTTATATACTGCCGAGGAGAGCCTTCCATATGGGACTCTTGCCCTGGGGAGCTTGCTTGAAGTGTGGGTCCAATGGGGCAACGCTGGGCCACATGTTCTGGTCCTGCGTGGGAATCCTCAAATTCTGGACAGACTTGGCGCAGTATGTATCTAAGTTGTGGAAAAGCAAGTGGAAATGCGACTCGGCCCAACTTTTTGGCCACCTCCAGTTGGGACATCCGACCCCGAAGGGGTACAAAATGTTTATCAACAAAGCAATAGTAGTGCCCCGACAAGTTATCCTGAGAGAATGGTTGACATATAAATACCCTACAGTGGCACAGTGGCGAATACAAATGATACGCTTGTTATGTATGGAGTGCATAGGAATCGCAGACATGGAATCCATCGCCGGAGAAGAATTACAAATGATCTGGTCACCCTTCTGGAACACCCTGACGCCAATGGCCAGGAGTTACCTGTTAAATCTGTAATGACACAGGAATGAACATACAAAAAGATGGGGGAGGGTAGGGGGAAGGGGGGGGGAAGGATAGCTGAAGGAGGGAGGGTGGTGGTATGGGAGGGGAGAGGGGGGGGAAGGTGGGAAAACCGTTTAGTAGTGATGTTTCAAATTCAATGATATATTCATGTAGAGATGTGATATTATGTTTTCAAACAAAACTTTGGAAGGTGTATATCATGTTTATACGGTGCACGCTAATAAAAATTATTGAAAAATTTGAGGTTTGGGCCATACACCAATGTCATTTGCATGTCTTCCTTCTTCTAATGTTTGGCCTATTTCTCCAGGCAGTAATATGGTAAATAAGTAAACCTTGGTGGAAGTTTGTCCATCCAGAGTGGTGTAATTGGGACACTTGCACTCTATTGATTCAGAGGCATCAGTTTTATTCTAGTAGATAAAAGCAAGCTGAAATAAGAAGGTTTAAATGGCTCTGTGAGAAGTTGCTAACCATATTCTGGATGATCTTTTGTTTACACCTTATTCCTGTTGTTGTAATGATTCTATAAATGATGCTAGAGTTTTTTTTTTTTAATGATTTTGTAAATGGTGCTACGGTTTCTTTGTTTTTTGTTTTGTTGTTTTAATGTGGGAGGCTTTATCATCCCTTATTGGGATATAATAATATTGTGGTTTTCTGGCAGAGTGCATCATTTCCGAGGCTGCAGCAGGGGGAGCAGTGCAGGTGGAAGGTTCAGTCTGCTCTGACGCTACCCTGGAGAGACAGTGAATCCCTGCCTCAACAAGGAGAAAAAAATCGCTCCCTGCCTCTGAACAAGCAGAAAAAAAAAATCGCTCCTGAGCTGTGCTGTTCTACAGACCGGCCCTGAAGGAGAAGAAAGAATAATGATATAAAAACAGTGTTAGCTTTTAGCTACTTTCAATCTCTATCCCAGTTATTTTCTTTTTTTAATCTTCATTTCATGGTAGCCACTGTCAGGGTGAGAGTCCAGGCCTCCCTCCCAGTCCCATCCATCCTTCCTTCCTTCCTTCCCTCCCTCCATTCGACGGAGCTATGGCTGAGGAAGAGCACTCGCAGAATGTGGACCACTATAAGGCTGAGGTTGAGAGACTGACCAAGGAGCTCACTGAAACGACCCACGAAAAGATTCAGGCGGCCGAATATGGGTTGGTGGTGCTGGAGGAAAAGTTGACACTGAAACAGCAGTATGATGAATTGGAGGCGGAATATGACGTCCTTAGACAGGAGCTAGAACAGCTGAAAGAGGTAAGCCTGTTTATTCACAATGAAGGATAAATGCATCGGTGAACCCTGCCTGCTGTATCTTGCTTTATTTTGTGTCCTTTAGTCATGTAAGTACATGAAAGCTAAATGATTTTCAGTAAATCAGTCTCTATCATGTTTGAATTATTAGTATGTACAGACTAGATTCGTATCCTGGTTCAAAAGGTTAACCATCAGGACGGTATAGATATAGATTTATATGTTTATTTTAAAATACCATTTCTTCATGCAATTGAAAGGTGATGTTTATTTTTAGCTGGTACTTCTGGAGGTTATATTTAAACTAGTAAAAAAGGCCCGTTTCTGGAACGAATGAAACGGGCGCTAGCAAGGTTTTCCTGGGAGTGTGTATGTTTGAGAGAGAGAGCCAGAGCGAATGTGCGGGTGTGTGACAGAGTGAGACTGTCTGTGTGACAGTGTGTGTGTGTGAGAATGAGAGTGTGTGACAGGGCCCCCTCCCCTGTTCCTAATGCCCCTCACCCCGTTCCCTCCCCTCCTTTTCCTCCTCCTTCCCACACTTTGGGTTCCTTAAGGCTTTCAAAAGTCTATGTACCCCCGTGGCCCTAACGCCCAGTATCTGGATACCCCACCGCTTTCCTCCTCACCCCTCCCCCAAGATGTAATACTTTAACGTACTTCATTTTTTAAAAAAAGTGTCCTATCCACCCTGTGTACAAATGCCCGGCATTCAGATTGTGTTCCTCTCCTAAATTTTAATTTCTTTCATTCATTCATTCAGAACTCCCCCCCCCCCCCCAACACTTTTGGTTTCTTCAGTCTTTTAAAACTCTCCTATGTACCCTGTGTGCTAATGGGCAGCATTCAGATTGTTTCCAAATGTTCATGTCTTTCAGTGGTTCAGAACTCCCCCCCTCCCCCCATTTAACACTTTCGGTTCCTTCAGTCTTTTAAAACTCTCCTATCAATCCTGTGTCCTAATGGCCAGCACTCAGATTGTTTTGCTTTGCCAAATTGTCTGTCACTGATGTCACTGAGGTCAGAGCATGCCTGCCTAGCAGACCACTTCCGGCAGGCACGGTCCCAAGCACATCCTGTTGGAGGTGAGAATTATTATATAGGATAGGCCCATGTTGATAACACTGTGAAAGTAAAAAAAGAAAAAAAAAGTTGAATTCTGCAAAATGGAGCATGTTTTGTTTCCTAGTGCATATAATAATGGCTCTGCTCATAACTGAATATTATTTAATGATGTTTAAATTAGAGAATGACTTGGGAGCAGGTAATCGCAGTAAACTGCTGTAATCTGCAGTAAAACCGCAGGAATGGGGAAAATTTTCAAAAAGAGGTTATTTCCCCGCCCCGCAGGAGCAGTAATAACCCCTGCACCTGCGGTACAACAGACGCCTACCCATGGACGTAGTTTGGGGGGGCGAGGTCCCCCCAAACGCAGGGCTGGCGCAACGCTGCAGGCAGCTCTTCCTGCCCTCAGCTCCCGGACAGGCTTCCTTTTCGTTCCTTCCTGCCCCCCCCCATCGCGCGTGTTTAAACCTTTTATTTTCCTCGCAGCGACGGCAGTGAAGCACACAACGCAGCGGGCTCGCCTCCAGCCTTTCCCTTCCCCTTCCCTCACTCAGTGTCCCGCCTTCTTGCGATGATGTATTTCCTGTTTCCTCGACGGATGTGAGCCTGCTGTGTTGTGTGCTTCACTGCCGTCGCTGCGAGGAAAATAAAAGGTTTAAATGCGTGGGGGAGAAGGGGCAGGAAGGAACAGAGAGGAAGGCTGTCAGGGAGCTGATGGAGAGCAGGGAGAATCGCTGGACATGGATGGGATGGGAGGGAAGGGGGAGAGGAGATCGCTGGGCATTGAGAAGAGGGGAGTGCAGGGGGAGAGAAGAGATCGCTGGATGTGGAGAGGAGGGGAGGACAGGGGAGAGGAGAATTGCTGGACGTGGAGGGGAGGGGACAGGAGAATTGCTGGACATGGATGGATGGAGGGGAGGGCAGGGGAGAGAGGACAATTGCTAGACATGGATAGATGAATGGAGGGGGCAGAGGAGAGAGCAAATTTGCTGGATATGGGTGGATGGAGGAGAGGGCAGGGGAGAATGGAGAGTTGCTGGACACGGATGGATGGAGAGGGGAGGGCAGGGGAGAGAGGACAATTGCTGTACCTCGATGGATGGAGGGGGCAGGGTAGAGATGCTGGACATGGGTGGAGGGTGGGGGGCAGGGGAGAGAGGAAAATTGCTGGATATGGATGAAGGAGAGGGCAGGGGAGAATGGAGAGTTGCTGGACATGGATGGATGGAGGGGAGGGCAGGGGAGAGAGGAGAATTGCTGGACATGGATGGATGAATGGAGGGGGCAGGGGAGAGAGCAAATTTGCTGGATATGGGTGGATGGAGGAGAGGGCAGGGGAGAATGGAGAGTTGCTGGACACGGATGGATGGAGAGGGGAGGGCAGGGGAGAGAGGACAATTGCTGTACCTCGATGGATGGAGGGGGCAGGGTAGAGATGCTGGACATGGATAGAGGGTGGGGGGCAGGGGAGAGAGGAAAATTGCTGGATATGGATGGATGGAGCAGAGGGCAGGGGAGAATGGAGAGTTGCTGGACATGGATGGATGGAGGGGAGGGCAGGGGAGAGAGGAGAATTGCTGGACATGGATGGATGAATGGAGGGGGCAGGGGAGAGAGCAAATTTGCTGGATATGGGTGGATGGAGGAGAGGGCAGGGGAGAATGGGAGAGTTGCTGGACATGGATGAATTGAGGGGAGGGAAGTCAGGAAGGCGATGCACATGGATGGAGGGGAGGGAAGAGAGGAGAAATGCTGGACATGGATGGAGTGGAGGGCAGGGAAGAGAGGAGAAATGTTGGACAAGGATGAAGGGAAGGAAAGCAACACCAGACTTTGTGGAGGGGGAGAGGGAGGGAAAGTGATACCGGACCTTGGAGGGAAGGAAGAAGGGAGGGAGGGAGGGAGGGAGAGTGACACGACCTTACAAGGGGTAAGAGGAAGGAAGGGCATGGGGTATAGGGCCTTGGAAGCAAGGGAATGAAAGAGAGAAACGAATGGAGCTGGGGACTGATAGGGTGATGAGATCCAGAGGAGAGTAGATGAGGGCTAATAGGATGGGAGTGAGGGCTAAGGAAGTGGGTGAAAAAAGATAGGGGTTTAGGAGACTGGATATTAAGTGAGAGACGGAGCAATGGTAAAAGCTAGTAGGTAGATGAGAAGTGAAGCAGAGACTAAGGTGAGAGAAAGGGGGATAAACACAAACAAGGGGGGGGGGACATGAAATGAAAGGTCACTGCCAGACAGATGTAGAGAAGGAAAGGACAAGGCCAAGAGGAGAGAGAAAAAATGGAAACGCTAACATGGAAAAGAATTTAGAGAAGACGGACACGTGGAAAGTGGAAAAGAGACTGGGACCAGCCCAGTTAGAAAAATAAAGTGCTCGGACAACAAATGTAGAAAATAATTATTTTTATGTAATACTTTTTAAGGACTGAGATGTGCCTGCTTGTGAAATGTACGTCTTTTCTATTTTTGTATTTTGCAGAGTGCAGGAGAAAATACATTTCTGTTTCTCTTTTACCAGTGTTTACCTGGCTTTCTTGAGGGAGATCGCTATTTCAGTTTTTCTGTGGTTCCCTGTTTTGTTTAGTGAGAAAAGAATTAGATGTTCTTGGAGCTGTAGAATGATTAGAAAAATTAGTGCTCATTATTGCTTGTTATGTGAATGAATATTCCATCACTGTTTCATTATTGCTTATGCCAGACCAGTCCAGTATTATTACATTTTAAGGTAATTTGTTTTATTTTGTGTATGCAGTCCTTACGTGCACATGATTTTGCTTTTTAAACCCAAAGGTAAATCTTAAGTGTGGCTAAACAGCGAGGCTTCTGTGGATAGGGACAGAGTTCGCAGGGATGGGGGATAGAGTTCGCGAGGACGGGGACAAACTTTGTCCCCACGTCATTCTCTAGTTTAAATATGTAAAAGGCAATTCTATAACAGTTTGCCTGAAGTTAGGCACCAAAATTGATCTCGACTATTACCACTTCCAAGGGGACCCAGGTCTTTACCTCTGAAAAGATTGCAAAGGCATTTTATGACCACTTTTCCGAGGTATACCGGGGGGGGGGGGGGGGGGGAGGAGGAGACTACCTTGATTTACCAGTAGAGGATTATGGTTCAATAATTTTTATTGGAGAAATCATAAAACATCATTAGCATGCATGTGTTTCTACTTAGTTATCTAACTCAGTAATCTTAAGGCGGTTAACAACAAAACTCATTACGTTTCACACATCAACAATGAGCTTGCAGCTGTCTGGTCTACCTAAATATCTCTCCAGTAACTTTTTACATTTTCTCCCCCTATACTTCTCCCCCCTCTCCTCCCTCCCTATCAAACAACCCCCCCACCCAACCCTCTTGCAGTCTTTAGTCCCAGTCCTCACACTTCAGCTAGTATGGTAGCAGCTGTTACACATTTTTGTTACATGTTCATTATGTGCCCCCTGGCATAGGGTGTCAACGTAAGCCAGAACGGCGTCCAGCAATTCCAAAAAGACTTGACGCCCAATGGCCTCCGGGTTCGCAAGCTAGTTCTTTCTGTGCGTAACAGGTAGATCATCTGTCCTCTCCACTGGGATATCGTTGGACCCTCCGCGGACAGCCATGCCGACAATATTGTTTTCTTCGCCACCATCACTGCTCGGATGGTAAAGGCTCGGCATCCCCTCGGAGTGGGGCTAGAAATTCGCAAGTAGCCAAAAAGAAGCCGAGCATCCATCTGCCAGTTTATATTCCAAATAACGGCCACCTGCTTGATCAGGTCCTTCCAAAACTTCCGAATCCGCGGACAGGTCCAAAACATATGGCCCAGCGTTGCACCTTCCGCTGCACATTTAGGGCATGCCCCATCTGGTGATACTCCCATGTGAAATGCCCGCCTGGGAGGCACATATGCTCTCAGTGTGAACTTGAATTGTATTTCCCAATAATTCGCTTGGTCCGTGTTTCTGCGGTATCCAACAAGATGTTCCCGCAGTAATGCAATGGTAATCTCTGTCCCCAATTCCTCGCTCCACAGCTTAGATAGTCTCCCAAAATCCGGTTCTTTTGCCATGTCCTTAAGATGTCTGTGATAGAACATTAGTGGCACTTTGTGCTGCGCCCCCAAAGAGAGCGCCAAACCTAGTTCTTCTTGCACATCCCCCAGATTCTGTATACCGCGCTAAGAGATCCACACCAAAATCCAAACATCTATATAATAATTAGTACCTCAAGGTTCTCTGGCTGGCTGGCTCTCTGGGTTCGTAGCATCCTGACGTCAGATTCCCTTCCCTCTCACTGTCCAACCCTTATGTACAGACGAAATGATGTCAGAAGAGGGCGGGACACAGAGAGGGAAGGGAACGCTGGAGGCGAGCTGATGTCAGGATTTTACGAACCAAAGTGAAGGCAACAGAACACTGGAGGCGATGCAAGGGGAGAATTGCGGGACACAGAGGAGAGGGGAGAATCGCGGGACAGGGATGGGAGGGCGGGGAAGAGGAGAATTGCTGCACATGGAGGGGAGGCCAGAATCGCGGGACACGGAGGGAACGGCAGGGCAGAGGAGAATCGCTGGAAATGGAGGGGAGGCCAGAATCGCAGGACACGGAGGGAACGGCAGAGCAGAGGAGAATTGCTGCACATGGAGGGGAGGGCCGAATTGCGGGACACGTAGCGGATGGGAGGGGAGGGAAGAATCTCTGGACATGGAGGGGGGCAGGGGAGAGAGGGGAGAGAGGAGAAATCGCTTAGACAAGAGCCTTCCTAGGGCTCCTGCTTGTCTTTCCTGTGGGCTCACTTCCTATGTGTGTCAAGCCTCTCTTTGGGGTCAGTGTACTTCCTGCTTCTATCCTGCTGCTGGTGACTCATCAGTGAGAGCCTTCATAAGGAAGTTCTGTGCTTGCAGTCAGGGCCTTTGCATAAGTGTTATGCTCTTAGGCCAGGTCAGGTTAGTAAGTGTCTGCTGCACTACTGCTTAGCCTTTCTCTGGGTTCCAGCCCAGCTTCACTCTGTGTCTGTTGTCTTCCAGTGGGGGGTTCTCCCTGCCACTGTGTGTCTGTGGACTGCGGGTCCTTCCTGGCTTACCCTGTGTTTGGGGTGAAGCCTCTGTTCCGGCTTACCCCGTGTTTGGGGTGAAGCCTCTGTCCGTGTTTACTCTGTCTGTTCTCTTGTCTGCCCAAAGTCCCTGGACCTGATATTCCTGATTACTCTGTTTGCTCTGCTGCCTGCCCAAGACCCTTGGCCTGATATTCCTGATTACTCTGTTTGCTCTGCTGCCTGCCCAAGACCCTTGGCCTGTTATTCCTGGTTACTCTGTTTGCTCTGCTGCCAGCCCAAGACCCCTGGCCTGTTCTTCCTGGTTTGCTGTCTCTACCCTAAGTCCTGCCTTGCCTAGCCTGTGTGCCTACCCTGCTTGTATATCCTGAGTGTATATCCTGAATCCTGTATCTATCTAGCTAGTGTGTATTTCCTGGGTGGTTATTCCTGTATCCTGTCTCCATCTAGCTAGAGGGTTTACCCTGTGGGTATTCCCGGATCCCCGTTTTGCCTAGTGTGTATGCTGCCCTAGTCCTTGCTCCTGCTAGGCTTCTGTACGCCTTGTGTTCCTTGTTCTGTCTTCTGGGTCTTGCTAGTGGCTGTGCAGCAGCACACTGTGTGTGTTTAGTTCCTAGTCTGGTCTCCCTCGTGTATCCCAGACCCAGGGTGGGTCCTCTGGATCTTCAGTTCCTGCCTTATCCTGCAAGTCCTGTCGGCCACCTGCACTTCGGAGCTCAACTCCGGAGGAACGGTGGCTAAGTGCAGGTGAAGCTGTTCCTGTTTCGTCTGTTCTAGTTGCCTGCCTTGGTCTACTCCAGTCCAGAGTTCCAGTACTGCTCTTCTGTGTTTCCAGTCCCGAGGTGGTCTTGCCTGCCGCTCCTCGGCAGTGGCCCAAGGGCTCACGCACTCCAGTCCTGCCTCGAGGACCTGAAAGAATGCCTAGGCCCTCGAGAACGCAACAGGAGGGCAGGGCAGAGGAGAATCGATGGACATGGAGGGGAGGCCAGAATCATGGGACATGAAGGGGAGGGCAGGGCAGAGGAGAATTGCTGGACTTGGAGGGGAGGCCAGAATCCTAGGATACGGAGGGGAGGGCGGGGTAGAGGAGAATCGCTGCACATGGAGGGGAGGCCAGAATCGCGGAACATGGAAGGGATGGCAGGGCAGAGGAGAATCACTGGAAATGGAGGGGAGGCCAGAATCGCGGGACATGGAGGAAACGGCAGGGCAGAGGAGAATCGCTGCACATGGAGGGGAGGGCAGAATCGCGGGACACGGAGGGGAGGGAAGAATCGCTGTACATGGAGGAGAGGGCAGAGGAGAGAGGAGAAATCGCTTAGACGAGAGCCTTCCTAGGGCCTGTTTCATTTTTGACGAAACGGGCTTTGTTGGACACGGATGGGAGAGTAGGGCACTTGCTGGACTTGGCGGGGAGGACAATCGCAGGACATCGAGGGGAGGGGAGAGCAGGGCAGAGGAGAATCGAAAGACATGGATGGGATGGGAGGAGAGGAGAGAATCGCAGGCCATGGATGGGAGGGCAAGGCAGAGAAGAATCGCTGAACATGGAGAGGATGGGATGCGAGGGAAGAATTGCGGGACACAGATGGGGAGGGCAGGGCAGAGGAGAATCGCTGGACGTGGAGGGGAGGGCAGAATCGCGGGACACGGAGGGGAGGGCAGGGCAAAGGAGAATTGCTGGACATGGAGGGGAGCCCAGAATCCTGGGATACGGAGGGGAGGGCAGGGAAGAGGAGAATCGCTGGACATGGAGGGGAGGACAGAATCGCAGGCCACGGAAGGGAGGGGAGGGAAGAATCGCTGGACATGGAGGGGAGAGCAGGGGAGAGATGAGAAATTGCTTAGATGAGAGCCTTCCTAGGGCCCGTTTCATTTTTGACGAAACGGGCTTTGTTGCACTAGTATTCTATAATGACATGCATAATTGGCTTAACAAGCTAATCAGCGTTGATAGCAGCTTTTAACAAGCAATACTGAGCACTAATTGGCAATAATTAGAATTTACGCACACAACTCGCTAGGCGCATTCTGTAATGCAGTCCGTCTAACGTCTAACGCATTCAGGCAAAAAGGGGCATGGTTATGGGTGGGGAAATGGGCATTTCGTGGGCATTCCAAAATTTACATGTGTATTTATAGAATATGACCAGTGTGCCTAAATCTACATGCCAGGATTTACTCCACATTTTTCTTGGTGTAAATGGAGGCATGTAGTTTTAGGCGTTGAGATATCAACTAAGCATATTCTATATACCGTGCCTAAATCTAGGCGCTTAGATTATGCTTAGTTGGCACTGATTTCCGTGTTAAGTTTTTAGGTGCCATATATAGAATCTCCCCCATGTGTTGCAGGTATGTTATAGAATACTAGCATAAATGCACAAATATTGTACTTAAGTTCTAGCAGTGTGCTCAGCAGTCTTCTAGAGCTGTACCAAATAGCATATTTTACTATTCAGCTGAATAATGAAAAATATTATTCAGCCGAAAGCGAATAATGGGCATTGAGCTTTAACATAACAAATAATAAAAGAAGCAACTTGAAATCAGAGATCAAGTGTTTATTTCATTAGTATTTAGCTCAATAGAGCCCCAGATTATTCTTGTTATCACTCTTCAGCTGAATACGAATAATGTATTTGGGGCCAAATCAAATACAAATATTTGGTACAGCCCTAATAACTATTCACATAAATGGTTTCATGTGGAATTGCAAGGCGGCGTAAATGTAGGTTAAGCATGCTACTGATGTCAGAAGTGGGCATACCTAAATGTAGGTGCACTGATGTCGACTTATGCTAGTATTCTATAATGGAAACTTGGCACCCAGATGCCATTATTTATTTATTTATGACGTTTCTATCCCACATTAGCCCAAGAAGAGCTTAGGCCCCCTTAGTTCTATATGAATACTGAGCTAATATGAATTAACAAGTATGGTTTTTGCAGTGCGTCAGTAAATGCCCCTCCTTACCTCTCTACCCACATCTCCCCTTACGTTCCTACCCGTAACCTCCGCTCTCTAGACAAATCCTTCCTTTCAGTACCCTTCTCCACCACCGCCAACTCCAGGCTCCGCCCTTTCTGCCTCGCCTCACCTCAAGCATGGAACAAACTCCCTGAGCACATACGCCAAGCCCCCTCCCTGCCCATCTTCAAATCACTGCTCAAAGCCCACCTCTTCAATGTCGCCTTTGGCACCTAACCACCACACCTATACTCAGAAATCTAGACTACACCAACTTGACATTTTGTCTTTTAGATTGTAAGCTCATTTGAGCAGGAACCGTCCTTCTTTGTTAAATTGTACAGCGCTGCGTAACCCTAGTAGCGCTCTAGAAATGTTAAGTAGTAGTAGTAGTAGTACTGTGTAGAAGAAGAATTTCCTTCTTTTACTAATAAAGTTTATTATTAGTTTTACTTTAAAATCTACAGATGTTGATATAAGCATTTTTAGATGCATTCCAGGGCTCATCTTTTGCCTGAATCAAAAATAGAAACCTTGGGCCCAATATTTAGCTGGCAGAAATACTGTTTTGCTGACCACTGCTGGTGTTGTACCTGGAATTTCAATGCCGAGCCAGCAAAAACATAGTTGGTTAAGTACGATATTTGGCTCTTAACTAGCTATGATGAACTACATAAAGATAGGACTGTGTTTTATGCAGTCCTATTTATGCAGTTATCTTAGCTGGTTAAGTGCCAACTCTGCCACTGGAACACCCCCAAAATAGCCAGTTTTGGCTTGGGCACAAACCGGGCATTTTCTGCAGCCCTCTCTGGTTAAGAGCCACTGAAAATTTTATTTATTTATTGCACTTGTATCCCACATTTTCCCACCTATTTGCAGGCTCAATGTGGCTTACAAAGACCTGTTATGGCATCACCATTTCAGGGTACAAAAATACAATTGGTGTTACAGAGATATTAAGGATAATAAGAATAACAAGTCGATCTAATCAAGCAATTATAGAAAGAAGACAATCATAATAAGGGAGGAGTGGTGATGTGTTGTAGTTAATTATGGGTTCTCGTGGTAGGCTTTGGTGAAGAGATAAGTTTTCAACGATTTGCGAAAGTTAGTTATTTCGTTGATTGTTTTCAAGTGATTTGGTAGTGCATTCCACAACTGTGTGCTCGTGTAGGAGAAGCTGGACGCATGTGTTAGTTTGTATTTAAATTGCCAGGAGCCTCACCTGGCTGTTTAAATCATTTTGAATATTGGGCTCCTTTTAATTTAATAATGTTACTGGCTGCCACTTTGTTTTATTAGTTGGTCCTACAGAGTTTGTGCTTACCTTTGGCAGTACTGAAATAGATGCAGAGAATGCAGTTACTCTAACCCATCTGCTAAATCTGTCCCCAGATATGAAGGAGGGCTAGGGTCATACATTTTAATCCCTGTGCTTCCTGACATGTTTAAATGTGGAGCACATTTAGGGCATTAAAGGAAGTGAAAGAAATTTATTCCAGGAATCCTACTTTTCTCACTGAGACCGATTCATTATTTATTTTTTTATTTTATTGATGCAAAAACACTTTGCTTCCACCCACCTGGGTTTTCTCTTCCTCTGCCTGGCTTCCCTTGCTTCTCTCCTATTGGTCTTCTGGTTCCTCCTTCCCCTGCTTTACCCTTTGTCCTATGTCTTTACCCCTTCTCCCTGCTGATGTCAGACGCCAGCACTTTATCAGCTGAGCTCTCCCTAGACTCCTTCCTTCGGCTTCTACTTTGGTAGGTGTTACTTGCTCAGTAGTGTGCTTCTCCTCTAATTTGTTCTTCGTTGCTGACCTTGCCTGTACCTGGATTACTCTCGTGTCTGCTGCCTGCCTACTGACTCTGCCTGTACCTGGATTACTCTTGTGTCTGCTGCCTGCCTCCTGACCTTGCCTGTACCTGGATTACTCTCGTGTCTGCTGCCTGCCTACTGACTCTGCCTGTACCTGGATTACTCTCGTGTCTGCTGTCTGCCTACTGATTCTGCCTGTACCTGGATTACTCTCTTGACCTGCTGCCTGCCTACTGACTCTGCCTGTACCTGGATCACTCTCTTGTCTGCTGCCTGTCTGGCCATCACGTTCATCACCCTGCTTCCTGCTCCATCTCGTAAGCCCTGCAGGCTGCCCGCACCTAGGGGCTGAACCTCTGGGGAACTGCGATCAGCGCAGGTGAAACCCGGGGTTGTCCGGCCACCAAGCAGAACCTGGTCCGAGTACTGGGCTCGGCAGCGCTCTACTTGGTACAAGAACTCATAGGTCTGACAGTAAGCCGAAGCCATGAGTTCGCCGGACAAACCTTACTTGGCGAATTTGGCCCAGGTTCTTCAGCAACTACAGGCCCAGCTGAATCGTCTGTCCAGAGTCCTGCAGGACGTTTGTTTCCAGTTGTCTACTCTTCAATCCCAATGGCAAGTTCCTGCTGCATCATCCGGACCAGTTTTACCCACTCCTGGGTTAAGGCTCCCTGAGCCTCCCCGGTTTGACGGTACCCCTTCCGCTTGTCGAGGGTTCCTCAACCAGTGTCTTATGCCTTTTGAAATGCAACCCGGAGTCTTTTTTTCCCTCTGATAAACTCAAGATCACTTATATAATCTCCCTGCTCTTCGGACCAGCCCTGGTTTGGGCCTCTCCTCTCTGGGAGCAACGGGATCCTCTACTCACTGATCTTGGGGAATTTCTTCGCCACTTTAGGTTAGTTTTCGACGTTCCTGGAGTCCCTCCTCGGCAGCCGGAGAACTTCTACAGATTCAACAAGGCAATTGCTCTTTAGGGGCATATGCCGTACACTTTCGAACCCTAGCCTCCGAGGTGAGATGGAACCAGGAGGCCCTCATGGCCATCTTCTGGCAGGGGTTAACGGGCCGAATCAAAGACGAGTTGTTAGGCCGGGAACATCCGACCACATTGGATGCCCTGATTACTCTCTGCGTTCGTATCGACGTTCGGTTTCAAGAGAGGACACAGGAACATTCTGTTCAGTGTCAAACACAGAGACCATCTCCTCGGTTGTCGCGTCCTTCTTCTCCTAAAGGAGCTACTGGCACCACTTCTGGAATCTCCGAAGAGCCGATGGACATCGCCTCTCTGAGAAGGAAAGGGCTCACCGTCGGGACAATCAACTCTGCCTCTATTGTGGGCAGGCTGGCCATTTCCTGAGATATTGCCCGAATAAACCGGGAAATGTGTTGACCCAGGGCCCCTGAAGGGGGTGGTTCTGGGTCGATTCTCACCTCTTCCGGATAATCTTTGATCGATTCAGGGGCCGGAGGGAATTTTATGGACAGTCTCCAAGTCCAGCTTGGAACTCCCTCAATGGCCTGTAAACCTACGCTACAAGTGACCTCCATTCAGGGACTGACTCTACCGTACTCCATTACCCATGTCACTCGGCCGTTGCAGGTGCAAGTAGGAATTTTACATAAGCTTCTGGTTCTTCCCCGAGCCATCCATCCTGTTATTTTAGGCCTGCCTTGGTTATGACAACACACACCAAGTATCAACTGGACCACTAGCGATATTGACAGTTGGGGTTCCCAATGTTTTGCCGGTGGTTCCTCCTCCGAGGACTATTTCTGCCTCCCCCGGGGGCCTGCTTCCCTGCGATGCTTCCCTTCCTGTGGAATATCGAGATTTTCAAGATGTTTTCAATGCCCAGGAGGCTGATTCCCTTCCTCCACATCGTCCTTTTGACTGCCCTATCGAATTACTTCCGGGCAAGACATCACCTCGGGGTCGGCTGTATACCCTCTCCCGGGAGGAATCTAAAGTCATGCGGGATAGGGCTTCATCAGACCCTCCTCCTCTCCAGCGGGGGCAGGTTTCTCCTTTGTAACCAAGAAGGACGGCTCTCTGCGACCTTGTATAGACTACCGGGGTCTTAATGAAATAACCATTAAGAACCGGTATCCGCTCCCTCTGATTCCAGAACTTTTCGACCGTCTGCAGGGAGCATCTATCTTTACCAAGCTGGATTTCCGAGGCGCCTACAATCTGGTCTGAATCTGATACCTATGAAGGACATTTCGAATATCTAGTCATGCCATTTGGCCTCTGTAATCCACCTGCGGTCTTTCAGGAATTCATTAACTTCACTTTTCAAGGTCTCCTGTACTCCTCAGTCATAGTTTACGTGGATGATATTTTGTTTTTGTTTTTTTTGCTTCTGTTCAAGACCATCCTTGTCATGTCCGCACCGTTCTCCAACGCCTCCGGGACTACCGTCTCTTCACCAAACTAGAGAAGTGTTCGTTTCATCAACGGTCTATTCCATTCTTGGGATATATTGTCTCTTCAGAGGGGCTCCAAATGGACCCCACCAAACTCCGAGCCATCCGGGATTGGCCCATGCCCCAGGGTCTGACAAGAAAAACATGCAAAAAGTGGCATAAATCTGCATTTGGACGTTTTTATCAGAAAAACATCAAAATTGGTATTTTTGAAACCAATTTTTAGATGTTTTCCTATGAAGCCCGTCAGAAATGCATTCAAATCACAAGGGGATGTGTCAGGGGCGAGTTAAGGGCAAGATCTGGGCGTTCCTAATGCTTGGACGTTTTTCTGCCTTAATGGAACAAAACAAAAATATCCAGAGCTGTAAGTTGGACGTTTTGGTCTAGACCTGTTGTATTAACAAATAAGCCACAAAAAAGTGCCCTAAATAACCATATGAACAGTGGAGGGAATCAGGGATGGCCACCCTTACTCCCTCAGTGGTCACTAACCACCTCCCACGGCAGCCTCCAAAAATGTGATTAAAAACATTACTTACCAGCCTCTATGCCAACCTCAGATGTTATACTTTGGCCCATTAGAGCAGCATGCAGGTCCCTGGAGTTGTCTAGTGGTGGGTGCAGTGCACTGCAGACAGGTGGACCCATGCCCAATCCTCCCCTTACCTGTTACCCTTGTGGTGGAAACTGTGAGCCCTCCAAAGCTCACCAGAAACCCACTGTGCCCACATATAGGTGCCCCCTTCACCCATAAGGGCTATTGTAGTGGTGTATAATTGGGGGTAGTTGGTTTTGGAGGGCTCAGCAGATAAGATAAGGGAGCAATGGTGAGATGTGTACCTGGAAGCATTTATTTGAAGTCCACTGCAATGCCCCCTAGGGTGCCCCATTGCTCTCCTGGGATGTCTATGTGGCCAGTCTACTAAGAATGCTGGCTCCTGCTACATCCCAATGGCTTGATTTTGTGCGTTTTTCACTTTAAATGTGCGTTTAAATGGATGAAAAAGATAAACGCATAGTGCAAAAAACATCTAGCAAATAGCCATTTTCGAAAAAGAAAAAAAAATAGACTTTTTTGGTTTTGAAAATGGCTTTATTCCCCACTTGATTTTTGGACGTTTTTAGCAAAACGTCCAAAGTTGGACTTAGGTGTCATATTGAAAATGCCCCTCCACGTCATTAGAATCTTATTTGACAAGGGAACTTGGAATTTTCCCATGATAAAGAAATATAAAGCTAGTGGAGTGGAACTTGACAACAGAGGGTTTCCTAGGTCTCTGTGCTAATAGCATCCAGGAGTTGCTGAAAATTCAAATGATCATTTGAAAATAAAACCGTAAAATATCTTTGGGTCTGTCTGACCTTTGACACCCAAAAGTTGTATTATGAAAACAGGTAGACACATGAACTAAAACGGCTAAGATAAAAAGGAGATAGAGCATCTTTTAAACTAGAAACGGGGGGAAGGCTGACAGTCGCTCAAAAGCGCATGGTTCGGGATAAGGTATCTTTCAAAGATATCACCAAAACAGGGAAGATAGGGTATCCTGAAAGTGAGGTTGCAAAAGAGACCATAGTAGATCAGGTGTCCTTAAATAAACATAAAAGTCAGACAAAAGATTGCAAATTAATACTGTCAAGTACTGAGCATGATGTAAATAGGAACAACAAACATAGTTTGAAATGTCTATATGCGAATGCCAGGAGCCTAAGAAATAAGATGGGAGAGTTAGAATATATTGCACTAAATGAAAAATTAGATGTAATAGGCATCTCTGAGACCTGGTGGAAGGAGGATAACCAGTGGGACACTGTCATACCAGGGTACAAATTATATTGTAGCGATAGGGTGGATCGAATTGGTGGATGGGTAGCATTGTATATTAAGGAGAGCCTTGAATCAAATAGATTGAAAATTCTGCACTGGGCAGAAGATTTCAACGTACTGTCTACAATGACACCTAGGTCTTTCTCTTGAGTGCTAACTCCTAAAGTGGACCCTAGCATCAGGTAACTATGATTTGGATTATTCCTTGTCATCAAGCAGATGAAGCCATTACGTATGGGTTATGTCCATCAACCAGCAGGGGAGATAGAGAGCACTCAAACTTTCACAGTGCCCTCTTGGCCAGCTAGCTCTACTGCCTCTTCAGTATTCTCTATCTCCCTTAGCAGGGTGGCTGCAGCTTGTTCGAGCTCCAGAAAAATCTGCCGGGAGGTGGTTCCTGGCTTGCCAGTTGTTAACCGGGGTGTTGGAGGCTATAGCAGCTTCACTTTAAAGGCACATAGGTTAGCCCTTTCCCTGCCTTACCCATACCTCTGTGGATGTGGACATATTGCCTTGCTTTCCCTGTCCTTACCCACCAACAGTGGATGCAGGCATATAGGTTCGCCCTTTCCCTGCATTTCCCACTCATCTGAGCCTCCGGAGTCTTCAATACCTCTGCTTTCCTCACAGCTTAAAAAGTCGCGTCGCGTTTTTAAACGCAGAGACGCTGGAACAGAGGTTTTTGACCTGATTTTCAGCAGGATCGTAGTTGTACACTAGATCCTTTGAGGTAAGAGTGTTTTCCAACTCCTCCGGGGTGGGCCCGCGATCGGGGCGAGTTTGGTGCGAACCGCCATTTTGGATTTTACCGCCGTTTTTCGGTGATGGCTGCGGACAATGTAAAGCGCTGTTCCACTTGTGGCAAGCGCAAATCAGCAGCAGGGCTCTGTAAATCGTGCTGTATTGGCGTAGGAGCCGGCCCGAGCATGGCGAACGATGTTTCTTCCCGCTCTGAGCTGGCAGCGGGCGCCATTTTGCTTACACCGCATGGTGCGGCCTCCGTGGACACGGAGAGACCTGAGCCGGGTGGGGCACCTCGAGATGAGGTTATTTCAGGAGTGGCTAGCACCGGACAGGATTTGGGTGCCCAGGGTGAGATTTTCTCCCCGGATTTTGTGCTTTTGCTGCATAAAGCATACATGATGAAAAGAGCCCTTCCTCAAGGGTCGCCTGAGGCTCCTCTGATTGCCCCCCCCGATGGATTCTGGCCTGGGACTGCCCAGTGAGGCTTTTTTCCCGGATGCTTGGCCTAAAGATAAGCGCAGAAGGGTTAATTCCCCTTCAGATTGTGGTGCACCTTTTTCCCCCCGTGGTCGGGGTGTGAGGATTCGGAGAACTCTGACAGACGTTCTTGGTCTGAGGAACCAGAGTCAGGTGCGGATTTACCACAGGATCCCTCCCACCGTGATGAGCTGCCAGCGCTTATTTCAGATACCCTGCAGGCCCTCTCGATTGAAGATCCTGACAGTGGCATGACCTCCTCGGGTAATCCCAGGATGGCTAGTACCAAGAAAGCTGCTCGGGCCTTCCCTTTGCATGACTCCATCCTAGAGCTTTTTTCGGCTCAGTGGGCTGACCCCGAGGGACCTTTGAGTGTTTCCAGGGCTATGGGGCAGTTATACCCTCTGCGTGAGGGACATATGGCTCGTTTTCAAATGCCTACAGTGGATGCCCTAGTCACTGCGGTGACAAAGAGAACTACCCTCCCTGTTGAAGGAGGTGTTGCCCTGAAGGATGTTCAAGACCGTAGGCTGGAAACAGCGTTGAAACGGTCCTTTGAAATTGCAGGTCTCACGGTTCGGGCGTCTGCATGCAGCTGTTATGCTGTTAGAGCCTGTCTAGCTTGGCTGCAACAGGCAGTGGCTCAGCCCGGAGATGGAGCGGAGCCCTTCTTGGATGTGGCTCCGCTGATGGAGGTGGCCTCGTCCTTTCTGGCTGATGCCCTTTATGACCTTGTCAGAGCTTCGGCTAAACAAATGGCAGTAGCAGTGGCGGCTCGCCGTCGTCTGTGGCTACGACACTGGGCAGCGGACATGGCCTCTAAGCAAAGGTTGGTGAAGTTGCCTTTTCAAGGACTTCTCCTATTTGGTGAGGAGTTGGAGAAAATTGTGAAAGGCCTGGGTGATCCAAAACCCCAGCTCTTGCCCGAAGATAGGCAGAGGCCTTCCTTTAAGGGCCAGGCGGTCCACTCCTCGTACAGACCTCGCTTCCGTGAAGCTAGAAGGTACCGCCCGGGGCGTTCTGCTGGGTTCACTTCACGTGCCCGTGGTCAGCAGAGGAACTCCTTTCGCTCGGACAAGCGTTCCGCAGCCGGTGGCTCAAGACCAGGAGTTCAGGGGCGACCCTCTCAATGATGGTGCGCCGGCCCTCTCCTCGCTGCCTGTCATCGTCGGACGGCTTTCCCTCTTTGTCGAGGAGTGGGGCCAAGATTTCCTCAGATCAGTGGGTTCTGGACCTGATCAGAGATGGATACAGAATAGAATTCAACGCCCCAGTAAGAGACGTGTTTGTGGAGTCCCGATGCGGTTCTGCCGTCAAACGGGCGGCGGTGGAGGAGACTTTACAAGGTCTGATTCGGTTAGGGGCAGTGACCCCGGTGCCTCCCGCCGAGCAAGGCGGCGGCCGATACTCCATCTACTTTGTGATGCCGCGAAAAGATGGGTCCTTTCGCCCTATTCTGGACTTAAAAGAAGTGAACAAGTCCCTGAGAGTGCGGCATTTCTACATGGAATCCCTGCGCTCCGTCATTGCGGCGGTTCAGCCAGGAGAGTTTCTCACGTCTCTAGACCTGAAAGAAGCTTACTTGCACATACCGATTTGGCCCCCGCACCAGACGTTTCTGAGGTTTGCGGTGTTGGGAAAACATTTCCAGTTCAGGGCCTTGCCTTTTGGCCTCGCCACAGCTCCCCGAACCTTTTCGAAGGTAATGGTGGTAGTAGCTGCTTTTCTCAGGCGAGAAGGTATCAGGGTTCACCCATACCTAGACGACTGGCTCATCAGAGCAGACTCTGCAACAGAGAGCTTACAAGCTACAGCCAGAGTGGTCTCAGTACTGCAATCTCTATGCTGGGGCGTCAATATGGCCAAAAGTCACCTGTCCCCTTCACAATCTCTAGAGTTTTTGGGGGCCAGGTTCGACACAGTCTCGGGCTATGTGTTCCTACCCGAGCCAAGGCGGTGCAAGCTTCAGAATCAGGTCCGTCTGCTCCTGAGGATGCCCCGCCCGCGAGCTTGGGACATTGTCCAGCTGCTGGGATCGATGACAGCCACGATGGAAGTGGTACCCTGGGCGAGAGCGCACCTGAGACCTCTACAGTATTCCCTGCTCCGGAGATGGTCTCCTATTTCTCAGGATTACCAATGCAGACTTACTTGGCTCCCTGTGGCCCGTCTCAGCATGGAGTGGTGGCTCTCGGACAGCATGCTGCGGCGAGGAATGCCGCTGACGCTCCCCGTTTGGTGCCTAGTGGTAACAGATGCCAGCCTGAAGGGCTGGGGCGCACACTGCAAGGGGAAGCATGCCCAGGGTCTATGGACACCCGAGGAGTCGGAGTGGTCCATCAACCGCCTAGAGTTGAAAGCGGTGTTTCAGGCGCTTCTGGCCTTTCAAGTGACCCTGGAAGGATTGGCTGTCAGAGTGATGTCGGACAACACGACAGCAGTGGCCTACATAAATCGACAAGGCAGCACTCAGTGCAGAGCTCTATTTTATTTTATTTTTTGTTACATTTGTACCCCGCGCTTTCCCACTCATGGCAGGCTCAATGTGGCGGGCAATGGAGGGTTAAGTGACTAGCCGCGCAGGCCGAACAAATTTGCAACTGGGCCGAGCTGCATCTACAGTTTCTGTCAGCAGCTCATATTGCAGGTCAGAGCAACATGCAAGCCGATTATCTAAGCAGGCATCAGATCGATCCAGCGGAGTGGGAACTTGCAGACAAAGTGTTCCTGCAGATATGTGCCAAGTGGGGCAAGCCCATGATGGATCTAATGGCAACAAGCACCGATGCCAAAGTCCCATGCTTCTTCAGCAGACGGAGAGAGCCTCGCGCGGCGGGGTTGGATGCCTTGACTCAACCCTGGCCTCCGGGCCTACTGTATGTGTTCCCTCCTTGGCCTTTGATAGGGCGAGTGCTCCTGCGGATTCGGCTGCATCCAGGAGAAGTGGTTCTCGTCGCCCCGGATTGGCCCAGGAGGCCTTGGTATGCGGACCTCCGACAGATGCTTGTAGAGGATCCCCTTCAGTTACCTCTGGTTCCCAACCTGTTGTCACAGGGTCCGGTGACCATGGAGGACGCCGGCTGATTAGGTCTTATGGCCTGGCGATTGAGAGGGCGCAATTGAGAGGCAGAGGCTATTCCAATACAGTAATTACCACTCTCCTGCAAGCCCGCAAGCGTTCCACTTCCGTGGCTTATGCCAGGATTTGGCGCCAGTTTGAAGTCTGGTGTGCTTCCAGAGAGATCACACCCCTGCGGGCTCCTGTCTCGCCGATTCTGGACTTTTTGCAGGAAGGTGTACAAAAAGGCTTGGCCTATAATTCCCTGCGGGTGCAAGTGGCAGCATTGGCCTCCCTGCATGGCAGGGTTGAAGGCGTGTCTTTAGCTGCTCATCCGGATGTGGCACGGTTTCTTAGAGGGGTGCTTCGGCTCCATCCTCCCGTGCGTGCACCTTGTCCAGCTTGGAACCTGGGGCTAGTGCTGAAGGCCCTTCAGGGTGCTCCCTTTGAACCGCTTCGGCGTGCTTCAGAGAAAGATTTGACACTGAAGGCCGTCTTGTTAGTGGCCATTACTTTGGCGAGATGGGTGTCAGAGCTCCAGGCGCTGTCCTGTAGAGACCCTTTTCTGCAGTTTTCATAGTCCGGGGTCACGGTTCGGACCGTGCCTTCCTTCTCCTAAACCAACCTATTTTCTTGCCCTCCTTTGTCGAGGAGGAGTTTCCAGAATCTTTTGGGCAATTGCACCTGTTGGACATGCGCAGGACTCTGCTGCAGTATCTGCGAGTTACTAACTCTTTCAGGACCTCTGATCATCTGTTTGTTTTGCTATCAGGTCCTCGCAGAGGATCTCCAGCGTCTAAAGCCACTATTGCCTGCTGGCTTAAAGAATCTATCTTTTCAGCTTATTTGCTTGCCGGCTGGCCTCCGCCTGATGCCTTTAAGGCGCATTCCACTAGAGGTATTTCCTCTTCTTGGGCTGAAACTGGAGCACTCTCTCTTCAAGAGATTTGTAGTGCAGCAACATGGGCTTCTAAGCTCTCTTTTGCCCGACATTATAGGCTGGATGTGGCTGCCAGGAGGGATGCACATTTTGGAGCGCAAGTGCTGGCGCATGGTGTGGCTTGTTCCCACCCTATCTAGGGATTGCTTTGATACATCCCATCTGTAATGGCTGCATCTGCTTGATGACAAGGAAGGGAAAATTAGGTTCTTACCGTGATAATTTTCTTTCCTTTAGTCATAGCAGATGCAGCCATGATCCCTCCCTGTCTGATGCTATCTGCTGTAAATCTATTTCAGGTTCTGTTCGTGTTTCCTGGAGATTCCGTCCTTGGGAGAAAGTCGGAAAACAGTCTTCAGGATTCTTGTTCAATTAAAGGAGGATGACTTAATTCCCTCCAGTTTCATGTTTTGGAGGATGAGTTTATTCCCTCCGGGAGGATGAGTTTATTCCCTCCAGTTATGTCTCAGTGGAGGATGAGTTTGTGCCCTCTGGGAGGATGTTTCATTCCCTCCATTCTGAGTTAATGCCCTTTGTTGTAGGGCCATCGTTCGCTGTGAGGAAAGCTCATGTTATTCCCATTGCGGTTTGCCATACTGCTTTGGAAGCTTCAAATACTGAAGAGAGGCAGTGGAGCAAGCTGGTATGAGGCACTGAAAAAAGTGTGCTCTCTATCTCCCTCTGCTGGTTGATGGACACAACCCATCTATAATGGCTGCATCTGCTATGACTAAAGGAAAGAAAATTATCACGGTAAGAACCTAATTTTCCCATACACTACATCAACCAACTCACTTTTATGAACATGTTTATTCATGCCTTCAGAGAAATGAAGCAAATTGGCTGAATCCATGTGTACTCTGTCCCATTAAATCATGTTTGTCTATCTTGCTTATAATCGAAAGAGAAAAACGCCTATAGTGCGACCCAAATCGGGAGATAGACGTTTATCTCCCAAAAACGAATAAATCAGTATAATGGAAACAAAACTTTCAGTGCGTCCATTTCGCTCATATGCTCAGATACAAACGCCCAAATAAGGGGCGTGTCGGGGGCGTGTTAGGGGCGGTGTTATGAGGTGGTCGTCTACAACATATAACGGATAGCGAAATGATTTTGGGTGGGCGGGAACATGGGCGTCATTGCTTAGACCCGAAATAAAAGCGACCAGAGCAAGGGGGAAATCGTCTTAGAACCATTAGCGATTGTGTGGAGTTGGAGAGTGGCGAGATCGGTGTTGGGAGAGCTGAATTGTTGGTTGCAGAGAAAGCTGAGTGTGTTGAGTACCTATTACGTTTGTCTGTCTGCTCTAGTCGGAACGTTGTCACCCTCACCTGCCTCTTTTGTGTCTTACCTTTTGACCTTTCCCTACTCCTCCTCCTTGCTCTATCGGTCCCTTCCCCTTCCCGTCCCCCTATCCCTCTCCATTCACTGTTCCCACGTGTATATTGTATTCCCTGACCTCCGTTTGTCTCTGTGTTGCCTGTACTGTTTGGCGAGTGAGTGGCCAGAGGGTGTGGTGGCTGGCAGTGAGAGATCTGTGTGCTGTTCTTGTTTTACTATGTCGTGTTCTCGAAGACCTTGGCATTTTGTCAGGCTTCTTCCCCTGGAACCCTGGGTACGTGAGTCCTTGGACCACGGCCGAGGAGCGGCAGTGGCAGGCAAGATCACCTTCGGAGCAGAGAAGAGACAAGGCTGGACTGGAACCCCGGACTGGAGTCCTGCACTGGAACACTCGGGACTGGAACGCACCGGACCGGAACACACTGGAGTAGGCTTCACCTACGCTTAGCTGCCTTTTCCCGAGGGTTGAGCCCTCAGGTTCGAGCAGCCGGTAGGGCTTACAGGAAAACCAGAACTGGAACCAGCAACAGGAACAACTGGAGTCAGGATCCAGCAGTGCTCCCAGGTACCTAGGCTAACGTGTGACAGGCAGGCAGGGAATGTCCAGGTTCTGGCAATAGTCCGAGACAGGTGGCTGGCAGAGAAGATCTGAGTACAGGCAATAGGCAGAGACAGGTGGCTGGCAGAGAATATCTGAGTATAGGCAATAGGCAGAGACAGGCGAGGTCAGGTTCAAAGCAGGAGTCTCTGGGCAGGCAGCTAGCAGAGCAGTAGATAGGTACAGGCAAGGGTCAGAACCAATAGCAAGACTAGGGCTGGAGCTCCAGTAACAAGGAGAACTGGCAAAGGACAAGACTAGGGCTGAAGCTCCAGAAACCAAGGAAACCCCACCGGGGAAAACCAGAGGCTAAACTCAGGAGACCTAGAAGCTGTACATAAGCTAACAAGCAGAGCAGTGCCCAAGCTAACTAGGCAAACACTAGGAACTCACATAGAGCAAACACAGAAGAACTAGTAAAGCTGTACACAGCTACCAAGCAGGCTGTGCCCAAGCTAACTAGTCAAACACTAGGCAATCACACAGAACTGGACAATGTAGCAGTGCACAGAGCACTCTAGCATACCAGGGACCTTATACGATGCAACGGCAAAGGCTGCAGTCTCTAAGTGCTTAATAAAGCCCTTCAACACCAGAGGTGCAGCTGCAGCGATCTCTAAGTAACTACGGAGGCTGTTCAGTCACAAACCACAGAGCAGCCAGAAAGCACAGTGAAACACAGAGAGGCTTCCCACACCCAGGTGTAGTGTAGGGAAGCAATTAGAGTCATGCTGGAAGCAGCCAGCACCCACACAGAGAGAGCGAGAGAGAGAGAGAGAGAGAGAGAGAGAGAGAGAGAGAGAGAGAGAGAGAGAAAGCTAACCCAGGCAACACCCACAGGTGCAGTATAGTCAGGCAATTAGTGTCATGCCCCAGCCAGCACAGAGAGCCAGAGCTAGCTCAGAAAGGACAGACAGAAGAAGCAGGAGCCAGCTAGAAAGCTGACCTCCAGAAACAAGGTAGGTCTGAGAGTGGTCAAGGCCAGAGACATGACATACTACTAGTACTAATACTTGCACTGGTGGGGATATGGATGCAGTTAATGCACTGGTGGCTGGGATGGTAGAGGAAGAGGCCACACACTGCAGGAGGTATTCACGGCCCCGAGTCTTCAGGCCCCGCACCACCTTCCTACACCTCACTGACCAGCAGTGTCTAACAAGGTTCAGGTTTGATAGGGCGACCATTGTACAGCTTTGTGAGCAGCTGAAACCCCTCCTTCAGCCCCAGACCCGTAGGAATAACCCCATCCCTGTCCACCTCAATATCACTGCCTCTCTCTCTGTCCTGGCCACTGGGAGTTTTCAGTCTGTATTAGCTACTAACACAGGGCTCACCCAGGCTTCTGTTTCACACTGTCTCACCCAGTTCCTGGATGCTTTCCTAACTCACGCCTCTCACTACATCACTTTCCCCACCACCCCCCAGGTCCTGCACAACAACATGGCTGCCTTCTATGCTGTTGCTAGATTCCCCTCGGTCATAGGTTTGATTGATTGCACACATGTAGCCCTCAGACCCCCCCCCCCGGGCGCACGAAGCCACCTACAGAAACAGGAAGGCATTCCATTCTATGAACATGCAAGTTGTGTGTGATGCCCAGGGGGAGATATTAGACGTGTGTGCCAGGTACCCCGGTTCCACCCACGATGTCTACATCCTACAGCATTCGGGCATCTTCCGCAGGTTTGAGCGAGGGGAGTTCACTGGTGGATGGCTACTAGGTAAGTGCAACATGGATGTACCCATACTATACCTCCCCCACTGGGCAACCCTCCGCCCTGCCTTCCTCCACCTCACTCCACAGCCCACTATCCTAATCCCCCCTCCCCCCCCGTACCTGCTCCAAGCAATACACACTCATCTATCTCATTCTGTTTTTCTCCAAAGGTGACCGAGGCTACCCGCAGAGG
Organism: Microcaecilia unicolor; assembly: GCF_901765095.1. NCBI lineage: Eukaryota > Metazoa > Chordata > Amphibia > Gymnophiona > Siphonopidae > Microcaecilia > Microcaecilia unicolor. The sequence continues at coordinate 64,405,047 of NC_044039.1, read as the reverse complement.
ACGTGGCTCATGACCCTCGTGGTGCACCCACAACCAGGGGCAGAAGAAACCTACAACAGGAGGCATCGGAGCACCCGGGGGATCATTGAGCGGACCTTTGGCTTGTTGAAAAACCGGTTCCGCTTTCTGGACCGGTCTGGAGGAGAGCTGCTCTACAGTCGAGAAAAGGTGGCCAAGATCTTTGTGACGTGCTGCATGCTGCACAATTTGGCCCAGCGCAGAGGACAGGCCCTCCCAGAGGAGCCACAGCCACCAGAGGAGGCCCCAGATGAGCAGGAAGAGGAGCCCCCTCCACCCCAGCCCACAGAGCAGAGCTCACTGCTTACCAGCTTGGCGTCAGAGCCAGACAAAGACTCATAGAAACAAGTTTTGTGTGAAAGTAAGTGCACATTTATTTGTATTATTCATATAAGTGGTACCATCACACCCCCCACCACCACCCACTAACCCTCACCCTTCAGCATGTGCCGTCACTTTCACCGGTGGTAGAGGTCCAGCCTCTGCTGGTGGTGCTGGTGGAGGTTCAGCCTCTACTGCTGGTTCTGCTGCTGCAGGTGGTGGAGGTACAGCCTCTACTGCTGCTGCTGCAGCAGGTGGTGGAGGCAGAGGCTGTACTGCTGGTGTAGGTGGTGGAGGTTGAGGCTGTCCTGCTGGTGTAGGTGGTGGAGGTTGAGGCTGTCCTGCTGGTGTAGGCCTTTGTTGGGATTGGAGGCCACTAGGGCCAGCCTCATCAGGGTCATCACCTGCATAGCACAAGGGTGAGGAAGTGTGTTGGTGAAAATAACCCACTTTTGTCTTTCAGCATTCATATACATTGCCCCACGCTTCATGACCCAGCAAAGAGAGATGGTGAGGAGGAATGGAATTGACACCCATGTGAAAGAGAGCACCACAGGCAGCTGGGTACAGGTAGTGGATGGACAGCCAAGAGAGGGACACCGCTCACAACTTTGTGGACAAGCTGTTTGTTGTATATTTGTTAAAGTGAAAGACATTTGAGCATGTCTTGTGTTACTACTGACTTGGTACACCGCCTAGAACTGCTTTATGACCCCGATTACAGGCTCCTTAAGTTGCATGCATGTGTCCCACACTGACTAGAGCACAGAGGTGACAGAAGGAAATAGGCACAGTTTGGTGATGGGAAAATAGGAGGGAGTAGGAGGGAAGGGCCCCAAAGTTGTGCCACAGTAGTAACCTACACACACCCATAGGAGCCAAATGTAAAGTATTATTGGGCTCCTGTGCACAGTGCAAAGAACCCCTCCCTGGACACCTACATGATATTTCCTCAATATTGGGGGTGCTCAAACACCCACAGCACCCACAGAGTCTGCTCCTATGACACACATTAATACTACCACTACTCAAATAGAGCTTACAATTTAATTAAGATGCACACACAGGACAAGTAAGAGGGAAGCCAATGACTACGGTAGGGATAGGGAGTAAGGGTACAGAGCAAGTGAGTAGGGGTTAGGAGGTCAGGACACCATCATAAAGGTGGGCGTTTATTCCACATATGAAGACAGCCTGAGACACACCCTGGTGAAACTCCTCCCCCCACCTCCCTCCTCTTGCCCTCTCACTCCTCACCTCCCTCCCCCTGGCCCCAACTTGTATAACACAGTGTAGTGCAGCACAACAGATACCCGAACCTCATAATGGACAACCTACCTGAGCCCTCAGGCTGGGCCGAGGTGTCAAGGGACCCGATCCCGTGGATGCCCTCCTGGGGTAGGAGAGCGTGAACCATCAGCTCCATGGGGGTGAGGTTGGCTGTGTCATGTGATGCGGGATTGGCCCCAGCCTTCCTCCTCACATCCCTCCTCAGCTTGCGCCACTTCCACTTACAGTCCTCAACGTCTCTCCCACAATGGAAGACTGCATTCAGCCTGTCACGTACCGCCTCCCATTCCCGCTGCTTTGTGGTCGCAGCCAGCCTCCGCCCTGTGGGAGCAAACAGATTGGCATGCCTTTGCTCTATCTCCTGCACCAGGAGCTCCACTAAAATTACCCTTCCGGGTTGGGGGCTGGCGTGGCGGCATTGTACCAATGGGGGTTTCGAAAATACGGAGTGTGCGTTTATATCGTTGCCAGGAATGCCCATGTTAGACGGGGGATAGGGCGCTTTAATTTTGATTATACACACAATTCCTAAACGTGCCCAGCTGAGGTAGCGATTTGAAGCGCGTGATTTCGATTATGGGTAGATAACTATGGGCGTCCCCACCTGCCTTCCCCTTCTTGATTGCCATTTAACCCGCGATTTTATGCGCTGGGACTTTGGCAGTTCTGATTCACATTAGTTCACACGTTTTACCCTCACTTATATTAAGGTTTGTGTTTGGCAAGGTATGCTTCGGTACACCTGTGTATTTTGGGGGGTTGTTATTTGTGTTGCCCTCAGCCAACAACGCTTCCGTTTCCATCCTTTGAGCCTCTTCCTGTCTCCCATTCTCTCTGCCTGGTTGTAGCAGGCAGTCTGTGGGAGCTAAGAAATTGCTACAATCGCACCAAATCAAGCACCTGGCAAGGGTCCTTTCACTGAGGCAGACTTCCAGCTAATGTTCCAGAAGATAGAAGGCGCACTACACATTCTTGAAACAAACGTTCATGGTAAGCTCTTATTTCTCTGCCACCTCTTCTCTTTCTGCTCATCATCAAGGAGTGTCCATTCACTGTACGTTGTCTACAGTCAACTCTTAGCTGTATGTTCACCACAGGTTCCTGTGCACTGGTTGGAGGCCATCAGCCCCATACTGTGTGGTTCTGCCAGGTCCTCAATGCTGTGGGCCAGCTGTTGCAGCTGTTGTATTGGTTCCCGGTAGGTTCAATCCTTGTTTATGTGCTGAACCCCAGTCCCCATTTATGAAATGGCCACCCATTTTCACTTTTGATAGGGGGGGAGGGGGAACAATATAGGCAATTCATATTTTTAGCACAGTATTGAACACAGTCCTACAATCCTCCATAGTTCTGGAACAACAACATTTCTAACATGTAGGCTGCAAACTAGTTTCAAGGTGGCCACAGTACTGCCTACTGAGCCCTTAAGACATGGTGAGGGAGAGGGTTTGTGCTTACAGGTCCTAACCCAAATTACCTGCAGGTAGCTACAACCTGGAGGCTGCCGTGGCCTAGTGGTTAGATCACCAGCCTGGTAATTACAAGGTTGCTGCTTCAATTCCCACTGCTGCGCCTTGTGAGCTAGAGCGAGCCACTTAACCATCCATTGCCTCAGGTACAAACTTACAGTCCTCCTGGGAAAGACCCAGAATACAGGAAGGTAGGTCACCTTGACTTACTACAGAAAAAGGTGTGAATGAACACCATATTTATTTGTGCCCTTCTGTAACTCTTGTATTATATTGCAACTGTGATGCAGTAAGCCTCCATCTAATGGTTTTCCCATTGTTTTCCCTTTTGTCCTCAGCACTATATACCATTGCAGATGCATTGAATGTGAAAAGACGAGGCAGCTGTTTGTAGCTCCTTGGTGGGCCCCCCCCCCCCCCACCAATTTGGTATGGTTGTGGGTAAGGGTGTCTGGTGATCACACTGAGAAAACATCATGTATGTGCTACCTAGGGTTATGTGCAAGTTTGTACTTGGCAGATCACAAGTGCTAGACAACAAATCTATTATTTATGCCACTCTGTGCTGTGGGGCTGTATGGTAAGGGGGAGGGAGAGAGGCTGGATGGCCATTTGTGTTCCTCATTAACAGTAATAGCCATCCAGCCTCCGCGCCCCCCCCCCCCCCCCCCCCCTGCACATACGGCCATGCAGGTTGGAATGAACAGGTGGCCTTCTGTATGGGCAACATTATCACAGACATGCATCAACTTTCCCATTCACACTTCAAATTTCATGCAATGCATATTGCTGCCTCCTCTCACATCAACACCACCATTTGGTTATATGTAATACACAAGGTAGAGAGACACACACACCCTGTTAGATTAAATATAAAAAATATATTAATGTAAAAACCCCAACATAATCCCCCCACCCCCACCCCTACAAATCCCCCCCCCCACACACACAACAAACCCCCAACCCCCCCTCTCAAACAATTCCTCCCCCCACAACATATCCCCCCAACCCCCAACACACATTTCAACAATTCACCCAACCCCCCCCAACCCCTACATATCACCCCCCGCCCCCAATGTAGGTCAAGGCCGGCCACGGCCTCTTACCTGCGCCCTCTGTAGCAGGGTAATGAGCAGCAGCAGCACCACACTCAGTGGGCCATGGAGCTGCTCATTACCCTGCCTTAGCGCTCTGACCTCCTGCAGCAGCTGGTTCTGGCCATCTACCACTTGCTGCAGGAGGCGCAGGACTGCAGCTGGCCCAGGGGCTGGACGTGGCCCAGGGAATGGAGGTGGCCCAGGGGATGGAGGTGGCCCAGGCGATGGAGGTGGGCCAGGCGATGGAGCTGCCTCAGGGGATGGAGCTGCCTCAGGGGATGGAGGTGGCCCAGGCGATGGAGCTGCCTCAGGGGATGGAGATGGCCAAGGGGAGGGAGATGGCTCAGATGGAGCTGCAGGTGGGGAGGGGTCCTCCAGAATGTCCTCATCAATGATGAGGACCCCCTCCTTCGAGTCCGACTCCTCCTCCTCCTGGTGGGCCTCCTCGGCCGGCTCCTCCTCCTCCTGCTGGTGGCCCTCCTGGGCTGGCTCCGCCTCCTCCAGGTGGCCCTCCTCATCCGCCTGCTCCTCCTGCTGGTGCTGGAGCCCTATGTATGTAAAAAGAGTGTGGTTGAGATCAGCACATGCAACATGGCTTGCATACTGCAGTAGCTGGGTGGCCTGACGCGGGGGAAAGGTGTGGTGAGGCGTGGCTTATACCCATGGGGACCGAGATGCATCAGATGACATGACAGGGAACCCTGGAAGCTGCTTTGACACAGCACACACAGGACATGTTGGCAGACCACACTCATTGCTGACCAGCACGTTTGCATTGTGACAAGGGTTTGCTGACCTGTTTTTGTTGTTTTTAATGGGGGGGGGGGGGGCGTTGGGAAGGGTGTTTAGCACATAACTTTTATGTGAGGGAGGCCATGACATCCAGTAAAAGTAGGGCCTCAGGCAGGTCTACCAGGACACACTATCCACCCACCCCAGAAAGGGGGAGAGTAAAGTGAAGCATGTCATCTCATTCATCTCGTGGGGGGGGGGGGGGGGGGGGGGGGGTCGTTGGAAGTTGCAGCCACAGTCATGGGAGGGCACCTGCAACCTGCGTCCTTGATCTGGGACAGATATGCTATTACTTAGTAGTTGGCTATTAGCCACATGGAAATTGATATTGTACAGGACATTTGCATTATTCAATAAATATATTTACAAATCATGTACAGGTGTCCTGTTTTGAATACTTACGGCGAGCCCTGAGGTGCCGTAGCACTGCCCTGATGAGATCAGGGCTCTCCCGCCTCACACGGCGGAACCTTCTCCTCAGGGACTCGAGGTCCCGGTGAACCCCAAAGCGTCTGTAAGATATAAGTTTGTAGAGCAGGAGTCAGGGGATGGTCCTTCTTGCCCTCTGCACACACATTCATTTGTCAATCAAATAGCAGAGAGGGTCAACACTGTTGGGGGGGGGGGGACCACTTCCATTGGTACAGATTCATAGGAGCCACCTTTTTTAAATTATTGGGGGTGCTAACCCCAGTGGGGATCACCCCTCCCTGGACACATACAAGGAATTTATTCAATATTGGGAGTGCTGAAGCTCCTATGCAGATGATGCCATAGAGGTGGCCATGAGGCCAGAGAGTCCCGTTTGTATGCATTATAAGTTATGCTTGTTAAACTACTTTATATGTGTTATCATTACCATGTTATCAAGTATGCTATACGTTTAATTCCACTATTCATGATGTGTTGTAAGCCACATAGAGCCTGCCAAGAGGGGTGGAAAAATGTGGGGTACAAATGCAAGAAATAATTAAATAATGAAATACATTATTGTAGGGATGTGGGAATGGTCGTCCTTTTAAGTACATACATTTTATTAGTGATTGTGCATGTACCCATTTTACTCATTATCCTTGCATGCACACTCCAGTTACTGGTTACATTGATGACGGAGCTGTTATATATGTAGGTACAGGAGTGGGGGGGTGTGGGCCAAACACTTACCTTTCAAACCTGTCCCTGATGCGGGACCAGGCTCTCATGGCCTGGATCCTGGGGGACAGGTGGTGGTGCGTGATAAACAGCCTGTGCCGGTGCCTAAGGCACAGCCGCACCAGCAGCAGGCTGTCTGCATGGCTGAAGTTTGGCTCACGTCGGTGCGCCATTTATTCAGTGAGAATAGGTGTTGGAAAACAAGTGCCTTATATGGACACCCTTGCGTGATGGACGTCGTTTCGTGCAGAGCTCCTATATGGATTACCATCCCATATATGGCCCTATCAGCACGTGGACGCCGTCGTAATCATAGATGTCCCTGACATGCATGACTGGTTGTTATGCGTGCGGGCCCTTCATGCGTCCGGAACTTGCCTTATATAGATGAGTATGAAGCACCCAACCCTTTTCACATACACACAATATGCATATAGCTGCATGTTCAGTAGGTACAGTGCATGCAGTTCCGGACATCCAGATAGGGCACATATGACGAATATTCGGTGGAGCAGCATGATCTTCTTGTATTTGACGCGTATGAACGTCCCTCATATTTCCCTGGATGTCCAGAACAAGCATGCACTGTACTTGCGGTACAACTATGTACATTCTTTTACACACTTTCTGATTTGGTCATTTTCAGCTGCGATAATCGAACGTGTTTAAGGTTCCCTATTTAGTAACGTTTATGCGCTCCTCATTTGGTCGTTTTGCAACAGGGATAATTGATTATCGAAAAATGCCCATACTATTTTTCGATTATACATGCCTGATTTTGGACGTTTTCGTAAGGACGTCATAATGCGTATTTGGACAACCTTTCGATTATGCCCCTCTATGTGTTCTGTAATTTTATTCTTTATAATAGTTTCCACTATTTTGCCCAGCACTGAAGTCATTCTTACCAATCTATAATTATCTGGATCACCCCAGAACCCTTTTTAAAAATTGGCGTCACATTGACCACCCTCCAGTCCTCAGGTACTACAGACTGTTTTAATGACAGGTTACAGATCACTAACAGTGTTTGTTTACACTTTCAAACAACAACAAAACCAGGGGACACAAGATGAAGCTAGAATATGGTAGATTTAAAACAAATAGGAGAAAGTTTTTCTTTACTCAGCGTGTAATTAGACTCTGGAACTCATTGCCGGAGAATGTAGTGACAGCAGCTGGCCTTACGGAATTTAATGGGGGTTTGGACAGATTCCTGAGGGAAAAGTCCATTGAACATCTCTTCTGGTACACTGTACTCCTCCCTCCTGTCTTGGGAACCTAATCAGTGCAAGTGCATGAGGAAGAATGCAGCTGTATCAGACCACATGTCTTTCTCCTCCTCCTCTGCCGTCCAAGGCTGATTGTCGAATTTAAACAATATTGGACACTGCAGAGCCCAGCAGTTCAGATTCAGCAGCCAGCCCAGTGGCTTTGTTCTTTTATACTTCTATTGTAATCCGCTTTGACAGGATTCTCAAAAGCGGAATATCAAATAATTAATAAACTTGGAAGCTTGGAGGATCAAGCCTTATGTGCGACCACTTCCCTCCTCCACTTGTACCGATTAGGCTCCTTGGGGAAGGGGGGTAGCAGAAGCAATTACACGCTGAGTCAGTCCCATGGTTGGGAAGCATGCATGTGAGGGCAGCTTCTTGCTAAGTGAGGGCAAGGGTGCTATGGGGAGGAGGGAAAAGAACAATGGACTTGCCCATGTGTCTTGGGCCTTTAGTCCAGATATCACAAATCAAAGGGATGCTGGATGCCTCTTAGACCTGAGAATGGGGAACAAATAGTCATCTGTCACAACTTTGTACTAACAGTTACTCATTTGGATGACTTCTAAAAAATCTTCTTGTAGGCCTGGCTAACAAAAGCATCACACACTTAAGGTGGTTGGGTGAGCTGGTGGTTGGGAGGCGGGGCTAGTGCTGGGCAGACTTATACGGTCTGTGCCGGGGCTGGTGGTTGGGCGGCGGGGATACTGCTGGGCAGACATACGGTCTGTGCCAGAGCCGGTGGTGGGAGGCAGGGATAGTGCTGGGCAGACTTATACGGTCTGTGCCAGAGCTGGTGGTGGGAGGCGGGACTGGTAGTTGGGAGGCGAGGATAGTGCTGGGCAGACTTATACAGTTTGTGCCAGAGCTGGGGGTTGGGAGGCAGGGATAGGGCTGGCCAGACTTATACGGTCTGTGCCCTGAAGAGGACAGTACAAATAAAAAAGTAGCACATATGAATTTATCTTCTTGGGCAGACTGGATGGACCGTGCAGGTCTTTTTCTGCCGTCATCTACTATGTTACTATGTTACTATATATTGTGCCATGGACCACTGTGGTCAGAGATTTTGTAGCTGCCATTTTAGCACACCGCAGCCGCTAGCGTGGACAGGGGGGTAAAGTTTTATGGTTAGGTCCATTCGAATTACCTGAATTTCCTCAATATTTTACTATTGGGACAGATACTTTCACCTTCAGATCTCTTTCTAAAATTCTGGGAATAGAAGTCGATAGCAGTTTGACTTTTACCTGTCATGTGAAATCTCTAATTTTTTCATATGTTGAAGAAACTGAAGGCAATCCACAAGCATTTTGAACCAGCAAGTTCTGGCTGTTAGTTCAGACCTTAATCCTATCTAGGATAGATTATTGTAATGACATCTGTGCCGGATGTTCAAAAACTTTGGTTAAACGGGTGCAACTCATACAGAGGCACAGTTGATATATTCAGCCCATAAATTTGATTCAGTCACTCCACTTTGTATGGAGTTACATTGGCTCCCTGTAAAGGCCAGGGCACAATTTAAAGTTTGCACTACTATTTTCAAAACAAACAAAAAAGCCCGTTTCTCCAAAAATGAAACGGGCCCTAGGAAGGCTATCGTCTAAGTGATGTCTTCTTTCTCCTATAAAGAGAATCCACGTATGTGGAGAACTCAATAGATCTTACGGAGCATAAAATGAAAATAAAAAGAGGTGGGAACATGAGCCAGGCTATCCAAAGAACTTGGACCAAACAAAATTATAAAAAAGTTAAATGTTTATTGGAAATTAAAAACAATAAACATTAACTTTTTTATAATTTTGTTTGGTCCAAGTTCTTTGGATAGCCTGGCTCATATTCCCACCTCTTTTTATTTTCCTCTTTCCCCTGCCATATCCTCCATGTCCAGCGATTCTCCCCTGCCCTCCCGTCCCATCCCATTCATGTCCAGAGATTCTCCTCTGCCTTCCCCTCCCATCCCATCCATGTCCAGTGACTCGTCCCAGCCCCCACTTGCCTGCCCTCTTCTCCCACAACAGCCCTCCTTTCCTTCCTGCCGCTCTTCCTTTAAAACTTTTATTTTACCTCAAGTCACAGCGGTGTCAGTGAAAGTGGCAGGCTTAGCTCGCCTCCAGCCTTCCCTTTCCTTCCCTCTCAGTGTCCCGCCCTCCTCTGATGTAATTTCCTCTTTCCGTGAGGGCGGGACACTGAGAGGGATGGAAAGGCTGGAGGTGAGCCAATTACGTAGTAGCTCATTTCTATACGGTTATGAACCCAGCCAGCCAGCCATCCAGGGACGCAAATTGTTATATAGGAGATTATGAATGGTGATGCTCCATCCTACTTAAGTGATTGGATTACATTTCTTTATAATGGCTTTGTCCACATGTCCCATAATCAGCTGTTATGTTTTTCACCAGTAAAGCATATTAAATTGCAGAAAATGTACACTCTTTTACAAAGTAGTTTTAGTATGAGATTCACTTCCTTTTCAGATTCGTGTACTTACAAACTATTCGATATTTAGAAAGACTTTAAAAACTTTGTTATACTGCACCGTTTACGGAAGAAAGAGTTTATAAACAGCTGGAGAATCTGAAGGTGGACAAAGCTATGGGGCCAGATGGGATACATCCCAGGATACTGAGGGAGCTCAGGGAGGTCCTGGTGGGACCTCTTAAAGATTTATTTAATAGATCTTTAGAGACGGGAGAGGTTCCGCGGGATTGGAGACGAGCGGATGTGGTCCCTCTTCACAAAAGTGGAGACAATGAAGAAGTGGGAAACTACAGACTGGTAAGTCTCACGTCAGGGGTAGGAAAAATAATGGAGTCGCTGCTGAAAGAAAGGATAGTGAACTTTCTAGAAGCCAACGGGTTACAGAACCCGAGGCAACATGGCTTTACCAAAGGAAAATCCTGCCAAACGAATCTTATTGACTTCTTTGACTGGGTGACCAAAGAACTGGATGAAGGCCATGCACTAGATGTAATCTACTTGGACTTCAGCAAAGCCTTTGATTCGGTCCCCCACAGAAGGTTTGCCTTTTTGTGTATGACACAAAAATAGCCAATGGAGTGGATACCCTGGAGGGAGTAGAAATGATGAGAAGGAATCTCCGAACCTTAGAAGAATGGTCGAGGGTCTGACAGTTAAAATTGAATGGGCGGAGCTATTAGGGCTAGTTAAAAGCCCGATAATTCCGTAAAGATATAACGTATGGGCGTGTAGCTTTACGACCATGCCTTGGAATGAAGTCACGATGGTAAGCAGCCTTAAAATAACTAAAATATTTAATATGAGTTAAGAATGTATGTTTAAATCATTTTTATTGATAAGCAACATGTTAAAGGAGACATTCAAAAGCATTCACTTAATATAACAGGTTGTCTCAACATTCTGTGTTCTACCAAATAGGCATATATTTTTCACCTTCCCCTCCCCCCTCCCCTAGTCTCCTCCCTCCCTTATACCCTCCCCATTCCCTCTCTACTTCAGTCATAGCATATCACCCTCCATTTTGCAAGATAATGTACTCAGAAATTCAATACGTAACTTCTTGCTGTCAGAGTCATTGTATTCCAGAGTGGACTCCATCGCTGCTGAAATGCTTCGCCCAGCTTTGAGTCAAGGTCTTTTATGGCCATTCGCTCCATGCGCAACAGGAGTATCATACGTGTTCGCCACTGTTGCCATGTAGGGGATTGGTATGACATCCACTCAGTCAGTATCGTCTGCTTGCCAACAATATGCTCTGAGTAACGAATGCTTTATAACCTCGTTTAGGCACCTTCTCCAATTTTGGCTGACCAAAGAGCATGTTGGCGTCATAGTGCCATGGTTGTCCCCATATATTAACCACAGTGGCTATAATCTTTTTCCAAAATTTCTGAATGCCCGCACAATGCCAAAACATGTGACCCACTGTTGCACCGAGAGCACCACATTTTGCGCAATCACCCCAGGGCGAGAGTCCCATGTGGAATGCTCTCTTCGGTGGGATATGCAGACGAAGGGCCATCTTATATTGCAATTCCCAGTGTACAGCAGAGTCTGTAACTTTTCTTATCTGCAGGATGTGAGTTTGTAGCTGTTGTGCTATGATTGTAATTTGTAAATCCTTGGTCCAGGCCTGTGCCAATCCCTGATAGTCCAGCTCCAGAGCCATGTCTCGTATATGTCTATGATGGTATGCCATGGGCACTTTCTGCTGTGACTCCAGGGAATAGGCAGAGGAAAGTTCTTCCTGCACGTCCTCTGTCAGTGATGTCCACAGTAGCGTTGATATGTAATGTCTTAGCTGTCCATAAAAGAAATTATCACTTTGTCTTGTCTCTTTTGATGGTGAGCCCTTAGGCCCCCTAAGGCCCCGAAAGACCTCAGAGGACAGCCGTGCAACCCGCGGCGGCCGCCGTTCACAAAGGGTTGAGCCCTCAGCTGCAGGTGGCCAGCAGGACTGCTGGAACCGCGAGGTTGACGGTTGGCCCGGCTGGCAGTCAACAAACACAGTCTATGGGAACGGCTAGCAAGGCAGCTAGCAATCCGTGGGAAGAATCACTATAGTCTCTGGAAATGGCTAGCAAGGCGGCTAGCAATCCGTGGCTAACAGTAGCACAGTCTCTGGATAGTGGCTAGCAAGGGCGGCTAGCCATCCGTAACACGAAACCACTGGACCTGCTTCGGGAACAGAACCGGAAGCAACAAGGTCCTCTGGTCCCTGGGCTTAAATATCGCGCCATCCCGCCCCCCCGGGAAGGAAACCCACCAATCCGGCCCCGGGGAGTCGGCAGAGCTCCTGGATTGGCCCTGCCCGAACTCCAGGCGGAGTCATAGCCCGGGTTCGCCAATCCGGTGCGAGGTGGGAGGAGCTCCGGAATCCTTCAGCTTCTGGATCACAAGAGGCGTCGGCTCCGGTGCCGCCATCTTGGCCGGCGCGAACCTCCTTTCCCCCGAGGCCGGCGTTCGCCCTGGCGGGTCGCCGGTCTCGGCCTGACCTGCGGCAGTGCCGGCTCCTCCGGAGGCCCTCTCCCGCCGTCCCCGATGCCGCGGATGCCGCTGGCTCCCGCTCCCTACAGCGGGAGAGCAGGTATGGACGCGGGATGTGACACACTTGCTGGCAAACCGTATTCTTTTTGTAAGTCACCGAATGGTCTAATGTGACCTTCTCTGTTCACCACTTGAAGAAGATATACAATACCCTTAGCTTTCCATCTCCGAAATACAGAATACATTTGTCCAGGTACAAAGGTACAGTTATCACATATAGATAAATATGGTGTTGTTCTAGTTGAGAAACGATGCAAGCGGCATACCCATCCCCAGACTGCCCTAGCAGTTGTCAGTATCCCGGAGGCTCTCAGGGGATAAGGCATGGGCACTCCCACACTGTGCAAATAATTACTGAAATGTATCCCTGGCGTTAAACCCAACTCCAGGGACGTGTTAGTATAGTCACTTGTATGCCTGAACCAATCATTTATATGTCTCATGCCACTAGCGACACTCAGGAATTTTATATTTAATAATCCCAATCCCCCATATTCCACCGGTATACTTAATAGAGAGATGGGGAGGCGGGCTCTTTCCCTTTCCAGAGAAATTGTTGTAAATGGTAATGTAATAATCGCTCATCCCCCCCTTTTCAAATACAGTGGTACTGTTTGAAAAATGTATGTCCATCTCGGGGCAATAACCATATTAAATACCGCAATCCGGGATACCGGAAGTGCGTTCCAGGCCCTTAAAGTCTGTTTAGTCTCGTGTAGTAGCTTATGCATGTTAAGTTCATAGAGCTGAGAAAGATCTGCCTGTATACGTACTCCTAAATACTTGATAGAAGTCGTTTCCCAGGCAAGGGGAAATTTGTCTTTCCAGCCCTGGTGTGTGCCCTTTACTATTTCAAGGGCTACTGACTTAGTTAAGTTTAATTTAAACCCTGAAATCCTTCCAAAGTTTTTTATTTCCTGTAATAAAAACTCCAGAGATCTTGGGGGGGGGGGGGGGGGGGGGGTCTGTCACCATCAGTAACAGGTCATCAGCGAAGGCCAGTACTTTTATGGCCTGGCCAGCCACCGATACACCTGAAATATTTCCATGGCTCATCAGTGTACGTAGAAGTGGTTCTAATGACATCACGAACAGTGCCGGTGAAAGAGGGCAGCCTTGTCTGGTGCCCCTCATTATGTCAAAATCAGATTCTTTTATCCCATTAACAAGAACACTGGCTCCTGGTTTACAGTAAAGAGCTTTAACTGCCTGCGTGAACCACCCTTCAATCCCCATCGCTTTCATAGTCTGGAATAGGTATCCCCAACCAACTTTATCGAATGCCTTGTCGGCGTCTACGCTTACCACTACAGAGGGAACTTCTCTTTCTTGACAAGACGCCATGGCCAACAGTAGGCGGCGGACATTATGTGTTGCTTCTCTATTTCTACTAAAGCCTACCTGTTCCGGGCTAATCAATTTAGGTAGACACTGTGCCAATCTTTCTGCAAGCATTCCTGCCAATAATTTGGTGTCAACGTTTAACAAAGATATGGGACGAAAGTCCTCTGCTTTATTCAGTGATTTCCCCGGTTTGGGTATTAGCATAATTAAAGCTGAATTGGCATATTTTGGAAATGCCCCTGTAGCTATTACTTCTTCATAGTATTCCAACAATGCTATATGCGCCTCTAGGGGCAGGGTCTTATAGAATTCCCCTGTATAACTATCAGGGCCCGGCGCTGAATCAGGGCCCGGCGCTGATCAATACTTTAGTTTTTTAATTGCCTGTTGTAGTTCCTTTAGAGTCAATGGGGCGTTAAGTGTTGCGAAGTCTTCTTGAGTTAATGTTGCTAGACCCGCTTGTGTTAAATATTCCTGTACCAATTTCTCGTTTGGTGGCGTCCCAGCCGAATGCAGCTTAGCAAAGTGTCGAGTGAAAATTTGTCCGATTTCCTTTTGCGCTACAGTTAATTTACCTCGCTCGTCCCATAGTGCTGCCACCACCCGAGGCCCACCCCAGTTCTTTATGACTTTAATAAGTAGGCGCCCCCGCCTTTCCCAAAGGGATGTAATTTATATTTATAATATATAGAGGATCTAAGCTCATTTTCATGGAGCAGGGTATTGAGAGTGATTTGTAGAGTCTTCATTTGCTCTAGGGTAGTTTGGGAGGGCCTGCGAATATGGGCATGTTTAGCTCTAGCTAGTTGCTTTTCCAACTGCAATATAGTTGCTGCTCGGCGCCGAGTTAAGAATTTATAAAAGTGTTATAAGAGACGAGAAAAAGTGTCATGTTCTTTATGTTATACTGTTGTAGACTGTATCAGACGGCTCCTCCTGAAGAAGGAAGAAGCGAAATGCGGTCTTGCATTGAGGACCTGGATGTGTTGAGGGCAATTTGATGTGCTATTCTTATATGAATGGTTTCCTCAGTAGCCTTTCTCTGTCGAATCTTGTGTTGCCCCCTAAGGACAAAACTTTTGTGCAACTCGCTAAGTTGATGGGCAAAAATCTATTGGCTGAATAAATATTGCAGCATTAAACTAGATGTTGAAATCTTTCTAGTGGCATATTCAATAATTAAAGTCGGACATTAAGCTGAACAATGAGATGGACTATATTGTTTATGTCAACGTAAAGTTGGACCTTTAAATTTGAGGTTCCTGCTCAGTATATTATAACTTATTTCTTGGAAGATAAAAGGAATTCTCCGAGGACAAGCAGGCTGCTTGTTCTCACTGATGGGTGACGTCCACGGCAGCCCCTCCAATCGGAACACTTTCTAGCAAAGTCCTTTGCTAGTCCTCGCGCGCCGATGCGCACCGCGCATGCGCGGCCGTCTTCCCGCCCGAACCGGCTCGTGCCGGCCAGTCTTCTTTTGTCCGCGCTCGGTACGGTCGTGTTTCGCCGTTCGCGCCCCGAAAGTTGACCTCGCGCGTCGTTTGACTTCGCTTCAAAAAAAAAAAAAAAAAAAGAAAGAAAAGGTGTTCGGAAGGAGACCTTTTCGGTCTGTTCCCTTTCTGGTATCTCTAGTTTTGCCCCGGTAAGTTTTCTTTCGTCGTCGGGGTAGGCCCTATTTAGGCCTCGGTTCGCAGTTTTTTCTTCTCCCTGTTTTGTGGTGCCATTTTCGCCATTTCGAGTTTTGATCTCGCCAGCGCGATTTTTCCGCCCATGACATCGAAGTCTCCCAGCGGCTTCAAGAAGTGCACCCAGTGCGCCCGGGTAATCTCGCTCACTGACAGGCACGCGTCGTGTCTTCAGTGTCTGGGGGCTGGGCACCGCCTGTAGTCTGTGTTCTCTTTTGCAAAAGCGGACTCAGGTAGCGAGATTGGCCCAGTGGAACGTTTTGTTCTCGGGCTCTTCATCGGCATCGGCATCGGGAGTATCGACTGCTTCGACGTCGTCGGCGCCCGGACCTTCATCCTCGCCCCCGATTGCATCGAGTGCATCGAGGCATCGTCCCTCTGCATCGGGGCCGAGACATCGGAGGGCTACGTCAGCGTCGGTGGTACTGAGACCTCCTCGTCTGCTGATGTCGTCGGACGGTGGTGCTTCGTCTGGAGTGCAGGTGAGGGCTGTCCATTCCCCTGCTGGTGGCGGTGAGCCTTTGGGTGGGTCTCCCCCTACCCTGAGGGCTCCTGCGGTACAGCCCCCCCGAGACCGACCTCCTTCGGCCTCGGCTGGATTCTACGTCCTCCTCGTCGGTGCCGGGAAGCTCCGGTGACATGCTTCGTCCCAAGAAGTCGAAGAAGCATCGTCACCGGTCCCCTTCCCGTGTCGGCACCGAGAGCTCTGGGTCGCCGAGGGAGTCGGCACCCAGTAGGCATTGGCACCGAGAGGACCGCTCGCCCTCTGTTCAAGAGGTGTCGATGCGCTCCCCTTTGGACAGCCCGGAACAGCCTCCAAGCCCGGAACAGACTCTGACATCGACGCCTGCATCGGCTTCCATTCCTTTTTCCACAGCCACTCTAAACGAGAGTCTCCGGGCCGTTCTCCCAGAGATCCTGGGAGAGCTGTTGCGCCTTACCCCTCCGGTACCGGGGGTGCTTGTGCCACCGGTACCGTCGAGCGAGGCGCCGGCTGGCCCATTGCACGGGGTGAGGTCTCCGACATCGGTGCCGCGTGCGGTACCGACTGCGGTAGTCTCCCAGGAAGGCTCCCCGACTATGTCGGCGGAGGGAGCTTCGCCGGTGCGGGCGAGGGAGTCTACCTCTCGACGCTCCCACCGTGGCCGTGGTTCCACGGAGTCGAGCCGGGCACGGCTGCAGACACAGGTCCGTGAACTTGTGTCTGACACTGATGGTGAGGCCTAGTGGGAAGAGGAAGAAGACATCAGATATTTCTCTGACGAGGCGTCTGAGGGTCTTCCTTCTGATCCCACTCCCTCTCCTGAAAGGCAGCTTTCTCCTCCCGAGAGCCTGTCTTTCGCTTCCTTTGTCCGGGAGATGTCTACGGCCATCCCCTTCCCGGTGGTTGTGGAGGACGAGCCCAGGGCTGAAATGTTTGAGCTCCTGGACTATCCTTCTCCACCTAAGGAAGCGTCCACAGTACCCATGCACCATGTCCTAAAAAAGACATTGCTGGCGAACTGGACCAAGCCTCTAACTAATCCCCACATTCCCAAGAAGATCGAGTCCCAGTACCGGATCCATGGGGACCCAGAGCTGATGCGCACTCAGTTGCCTCACGACTCTGGAGTTGTGGATTTGGCCCTAAAGAAGGCCAAGAGTTCTAGGGAGCATGCTTCGGCGCCCCCGGGCAAGGACTCTAGAACCTTGGACTCCTTTGGGAGGAAGGCCTACCATTCTTCTATGCTCGTGGCCAAAATTCAGTCCTACCAGCTCTACACGAGCATACACATGCGGAACAATGTGCGGCAGTTGGCGGGCTTGGTGGACAAGCTCTCCCCTGAGCAAGCCAAGCCATTTCAGGAGGTGGTCAGGCAGCTGAAGGCGTGCAGAAAATTCCTGGCCAGAGGGGTGTATGACACCTTTGATGTTGCGTCCAGGGCCGCTGCTCAAGGTGTGGTGATGCGCAGACTCTCATGGCTGCGTGCCTCCGACCTGGAGAATAGAATCCAGCAGCGGATTGTGGACTCGCCTTGCCGTGCGGATAATATTTTTGGAGAGAAAGTCGAGCAGGTGGTAGAGCAGCTCCACCAGCGGGATACCGCTTTCAACAAGTTCTCCCGCCGCAGCCTTCAGCCTCTAACCTCTACAGGTAGAAGATTTTTTGGGGGAAGGAAGACTGTTCCCTACTCTTCTGGCAAGCATAGGTACAATCCTCCTTCTCGACAGCCTGCGGCCCAGGCTAAGCCCCAGCGCGCTCGCTCTCGTCAGCAGCGTGCGCCTCAGCAAGGCCCCTCGGCTCCCCAGCAAAAGCAAGGCATCCGGGCAAGAAGGGCTGGGATTCTATTCCAGGTACTTCCTTGTGGAAAAGAAAACAGGGGGGGATGCGTCCCATCCTAGACCTAAGGGCCCTGAACAAGTATCTGGTCAAAGAAAAGTTCAGGATGCTTTCCCTGGGCACCCTTCTCCCCATGATTCAGGAAAACGATTGGCTATGCTCTCTGGACTTGAAGGACGCCTACACACACATCCCGATACTGCCAGCTCACAGACAGTATCTGCGATTTCAGTTGGGCACACGTCACTTCCAGTACTGTGTGCTACCCTTTGGGCTCGCCTCTGCGCCCAGAGTGTTCACGAAGTGCCTGGCTGTAGTAGCAGCGGCACTTCGCAGACTGGGAGTACACGTGTTCCCATATCTCGACGATTGGCTGGTGAAGAACACATCCGAGGCAGGAGCTCTGCAGTCCATGCAGATGACTATTCGCCTCCTGGAGCTACTGGGGTTTGTGATAAATTATCCAAAGTCCCATCTTCTCCCAGTGCAGAAACTCGAATTCATAGGAGCTCTGCTGGATTCCCGGACTGCTCGCGCCTATCTCCCAGAGACGAGAGCCAACAACTTGTTGTCCCTCGTCTCGCGGGTGCGAGCGTCCCAGCAGATCACAGCTCGGAAGATGTTGAGATTGCTGGGCCACATGGCCTCCACAGTTCATGTGACTCCCATGGCCCGCCTTCACATGAGATCTGCCCATGGACCCTAGCTTCCCAGTGGTTTCAGGCTGCTGGGGATCTAGAAGACGTGATCCACCTGTCCACGAGTTTTCTCAAATCCCTGTATTGGTGGACGATTTGGTCCAATTTGACTCTGGGACGTCCTTTCCAAATTCCTCAGCCACAAAAAGTGCTGACCACGGATGCGTCTCTCCTGGGGTGGGGAGCTCATGTCGATGGGCTTCACACCCAAGGAAGCTGGTCCCTCCAGGAACGCGATCTGCAGATCAATCTTCTGGAGTTACGAGCGATCTGGAACGCTCTGAAGGCTTTCAGAGATCGGCTGTCCCACCAAATTATCCAAATTCAGACAGACAACCAGGTTGCCATGTATTACATCAACAAGCAGGGGGGCACCGGATCTCGCCCCCCGTGTCAGGAAGCCGTCAGCATGTGGCTCTGGGCTCGCCGTCACGGCATGGTGCTCCAAGCCACATATCTGGCAGGCGTAAACAACAGTCTGGCCGACAGGTTGAGCAGGATTATGCAACCTCACGAGTGGTCGCTCAATTCCCGTGTAGTGCGACAGATCTTCCAGGTGTGGGGCACCCCCTTGGTAGATCTCTTCGCATCTCGAGCCAACCACAAAGTCCCTCAGTTCTGTTCCAGGCTTCAGGCCCACGGCAGACTGGCATTGGATGCCTTCCTCCTGGACTGGGGGGGAGGGTCTGCTGTATGCTTATCCTCCCATACCTCTGGTGGGGAAGACTTTGTTGAAACTCAAGCAAGACCGAGGCACCATGATTCTGATTGCTCCTTTTTGGCCGCATCAGATCTGGTTCCCTCTTCTCTGGAGTTGTCCTCCGAAGAACCGTGGAGATTGGAGTGTTTTTCCGACCCTCATCACACAGGACGAAGGGGCGCTTCTGCATCCCAACCTCCGGTCCCTGGCTCTCACGGCCTGGATGTTGAGAGCGTAGACTTTGCCTCTTTGGGTCTGTCAGAGGGTGTCTCCCGCATCTTGCTTGCTTCCAGGAAAGATTCCACTAAGAGGAGTTACTTCTTTCTATGGAGGAGGTTTGCCGTCTGGTGTGACAGCAAGGCCCTAGATCCTCGCTCTTGTCCTACACAGACCCTGCTTGAATCCCTTCTGCACTGTCTGAGTCTGGTCTCAAGACCAACTCTGTAAGGGTTCCCCTTAGTGCAATCAGTGCATACATTACCGTGTGGAAGGTAAGCCGATCTCAGGACAGCCTTTAGTTGTTCGCTTCATGAGAGGTTTGCTTTTGTCAAAGCCCCCTGTCAGCCTCCTACAGTGTCATGGGATCTCAATGTCGTTCTCACCCAGCTGATGAAACCTCCTTTTGAGCCACTGAATTCCTGCCATCTGAAGTACTTGACCTGGAAGGTCATTTTCTTGGTGGCAGTTACTTCAGCCGTAGAGTCAGTGAGCTTCAGGCCCTGGTAGCCCAGGCCCCTTACACCAATTTATCATAACAGAGTAGTCCTCCGCACTCGCCCTAAGTTCTTGCCAAAGGTTGTGTCGGAGTTCCATCTGAACCAGTCAATTGTCTTGCCAACATTCTTTCCCTGTCCTCATTCCTGGCCTGCTGAACGTCAGCTGCACACATTGGACTGCAAGAGAGCATTGGCCTTCTATCTGGAGCGGATACAGCCCAACAGACAGTCTGCCCAATTGTTTGTTTCTTTTGATCCCAACAGGAGGGGAGTGGCTGTGGGGAAACGCACCATATCCAATTGGCTAGCAGATTGCATTTCCTTCACTTACGCCCACGCTGGGCTGGCTCTTGAGGGTCATGTCACGGCTCATAATGTTAGAGCCATGGCAGCGTCGGTAGCCCACTTGAAGTCAGCCACTATTGAAGAGATTTGCAAAGCTGCGACGTGGTCATCTGTCCACACATTCACATCTCATTACTGCCTGCAGCAGGATACCCGATGCGACAGTCGGTTCGGGCAGTCAGTGCCTTCAGAATCTGTCGGGGTTTAGAATCCAACTCCACCCCCTAGGCCATGTTGTTCTGTTCCAGGCTGCACTCTCAGTTAGTTGGTAAATTTTTTAGGTCAATCTCAGTTATGTCCTCGTCGTGAGAGGCCCAATTGACCAGGTTGTTGTTTTGAGTGAGCCTGGGGGTAGGGATACACCATCAGTGAGAACAAGCAGCCCTGCTGTCCTCGGAGAAAGCGAATGCTACATACCTGTAGAAGGTATTCTCCGAGGACAGACAGGCTACATATGAGACTGGCCGGCATGAGCCGGTTCGGGCGGGAAGCCGGGCCGCGCATGCGCGGTGCGCATTGGCGCGCGAGGACTAGCAAAGGACTTTGCTAGAAGTGTTCCGATTGGAGGGGCTGCCGTGGACGTCACATCCAGTGAGAACAATCAGCCTGCTGTCCTCGGAGAATACCTTCAACAGGTATGTAGCATTCGCTTTATATGAATATACAGTATGAAAATGTTATAATCGGTTCAGCTAAGGTTGTATTAGAACTATTGTTGATAAAGGGTTATTAGTGGTGAAAAGAATGAATGCAACTCCGGAGTGCGCACAATTGAGTGACAGATTAAGTGAGTTCCGAAGTGTACTATTCTGATAGGACATGATTAGTAAATAAACTATTTGTTGTTTAAAAAATATATATTAATTTGTGTGAGTACTTGGTAAACAAGTTAAAATTGAATGCCAAGAAGTGTAGAGTGATGCACTTGGGGTGCAGAACCCGAAAGAGATATACTGAATAGGAAGGGAGAGATTAGTAAGCTCGACTCAGAAGAGGGACCTTGGGATGTTTTGGTGTCTGAGGATCTAAAGATGAACAAACAATGCGACAAGGCGACGGCCGTGGCCAGAAGGATGCTAGGCTGCTTAGAGAGGGGCATACCAGCAGAAGAAAGGAGGTGTTGATGCCCCTCTACAAGTCATTGGTGAGGCCCCACTTGGAGTATTGTGTTCAGTTTGGAGGCCATATCTTACTAAAGATTAAAAGACTGGAAGCGTGCAAAAGAAAAGCTATAAAGGTATGGGATTTGCGTTGCAAACCATACGAAGAGAG
Source organism: Microcaecilia unicolor (assembly GCF_901765095.1). NCBI lineage: Eukaryota > Metazoa > Chordata > Amphibia > Gymnophiona > Siphonopidae > Microcaecilia > Microcaecilia unicolor. The sequence goes on along the minus strand of NC_044039.1, from coordinate 64,383,520 downwards.
ACTTGTTGACCTTACATGTATATCTTAGAGGAAAGGAGAAACAGGGGTGACATGATACCAGACATTCAGATATTTGAAAGGTATTAATCCGCAAATGAACCTTTTTCAGAGACGGGAAGGCGGTAGAATTAGAGGACATGAATTAAAGTTGAAGGGGGGCAGACTCAAGACTAATGTCAGGAAGTATTTTTTCATGGAGAGGGTGGTGGATATGTGGAATGTCCTCCAACGGGAGGTGGTGGAGATGAAAACGGTAATAGAATTCAAACGTATGTTGGATAACACAAAGGAAATCCTGTTTAGAAGGAATGGTTCCGTGGAATTTCTTATAAAATGGTGAAATAGCATATTTGCAGCAAGCCAGTCCTACTAATTTTTCTGTTATTTTTGTAACCGCTCCATCAAACGAGGTGGAGGTGAAGCGATTATTATCAGGGAAGCCTATAAATCAGAGGAGATAGTGAGATGCGTTTGGATAATATTGATGCACTGACCGTGAAGTAGGCTTGAAGTCCCCTTTACATTTTTTTCTTTTTATCATGCTCCACTCATAATACTGCAATATACGAAGAATTTTGCAGCTTGATATCAGATTTTAGTCTACTTCCAGGGATTTTGATAATCCAAGATGATTTTAATATTCATCTTAATAACACCAGAACAGCTGTAGACCATTCAGTTGTATCACTTTTTGATGATTTAGGTTTTTGATTTTGCAATTTTGGAGCCGATACATGTAGCAGGTCACTCTTTAGATATAGTGGCAATTTGTGGTACAGATAAACTAGATATATCTGTTGCCTAGAATATTTTTTTGACATTTAAGTTCCATATCTGAGCTACCACAGAGGCTCCATGCTAACAAAATAGATGTATCATAATATCTGTAGTTAGACAAGTATTCACAATAACCCCCTTCTAACCTGGTGATTTCTTTGGATGCATCTGTATTACATAAAGTTTTATTTGTTCTTCTGCCATGGAAAACTCACTGAATTCATTGGCTCTGCTATTTTTATATAAGCATTACATTTCCAAATAAACGGACCTTGGTTTAATACAGAGCTTCATAAATTAGGCATTTGCTGAGGCAAGCCAAGCGTGTGTGGAGGGAGACAACCCTCTGCATTTTCCATTGAAAGGTATAAGATTATTCTTTATTTTGTATTATTCATTTGTTGGCACCGGATAGCATTCAGCCTTCAGTACTGGAATTTGAGAAGATTATGGGTATTTTTTACAGGAAAAGATTTGAACTTGTTCGATCTTTGACCCCTTACCCCTTTTTGATTGTGCTCAGAATGATATAAGTTAATTAGTACCAGTTTAGTATTTTGTCTCAGTTTACTTTATTAGCATCAACCCGTATACAAAGAATTGCAAAATCAGTACATTGCTCTTCATCTATATCTTAAAAAAATACATACTGGAATTAGAAAAGGTACAGAAAAAGGTGACGAAAATGATAAAGGGGATGGGCTGACTTCCCTATGAGGAAAGACTGAAGCAGCTAGGGTTCTTTAGCTTGGAGAAAAGACGGCTGAGGGGAGATATGATAGAGGTCTATAAAATGAGTGGAGTGGAACGGGTAGATGTGAATCATTTATCTCCTGGAACGGATGGTATTCATCCAAGGGTACTGATAGAACTAAAAAATGAGCTGGCGGAGCTACTGTTAGAGATATGTAATTATCTTTAAAATCAAGCGTGGTACCGGAAGATTGGAGGGTGGCCAATGTAACGCCGATATTTTATAAGGTTCCAGAGGAGATCCGGGAAATTATAGACCGGCGAGTCTGCGTCGGTGCCGGACAAAATGGTAAGAGGACTATTATAAAGGACAAAATTACAGAGCACATTCAAAAGCATGGACTAATGGGACAAAGTCAACATGGATTTAGTGAAGGGAAGTCTTGCCTCATCAATCTACTACATTTCTTTGAAAGGGTGAACAAACATGTGGGTAAAGGTGAGCCGGTTGATATTGTGTATCTGGATTTTCAGAAGGCGTTTGACAAAGTACCTCATGAAAGACTCCAGAGGAAATTGAAGAGTCATGGGATAGGAGGTAGGGTTCTATGTGGATTAAAAATTGGTTAACAGATAGAAAACAGAGAATAGGGTTAAATGGTCAGTATTGTCAATGGAGAAGGGTAGATAGTGGGGTTCCCCAGGGGTCTGTGCAGGGACAGCTGCTTTTTAACATATTTATAAATGACCTAGAGATGGGAGTAACTAGTGAGGTAATTAAATTTGCTGATGACACAAAGTTATTCAAAGTCGTTAATTGCGGGAGGATTGTGAAAAATTACAAGCGGACCTTACGAGACTGGGAGACTGGGTGTCTAAATGGCAGATGACGTTTAATGTGAGCAAGTGCAAAGTGATGCATGTGGGAAAGAGGAACCCAAACTATAGCTACGTCATGCAAGGTTCAGCGTTAGGAGTTACGGAATGAGAAAGGGACCTGGGAGTCATCATTGATGATACGTTGAAATCTTCTGCTCAGTGTGCTGCTGCGGCTAAGAAAGCAAATAGAATGTTAGGTATTATTAGGAAAGGAATGGAAAACAAAAATGAGAATGTTATAATGCCTTTGTATCGCTGCATGGTGCGACCGCACCTCGAATATTGTGTTCAATTCTGGTCGCCGCATCTCAAAAAAGATATTGTGGAATTAGAAAAGGTGCAGAGAAGGGCGATGAAAATGATAAAGGGGTTGGGACGACTTCCCTATGAGGAAAGGCTAAAGTGGCTAGGGCCACTCAGCTTGGAGAAAAGGCGGCTGAGGGGAGATATGATAGAGGTCTATAAAATAATGAGTGGAGTTGGAATGCGATGACCACAAATGCTCGCAGTCTAAGCAATAAAGTTCATGACCTTCAAGCCCTGATGGTGGAGGCAGACTTAGACATTGTTGCAATCACAGAGACGTGCCTAATTGGTTCCCATGAATGGGATGCAAACATACCAGGCTATAATCTATTTAGGAAGGATAGAGAGGGTCGTAAAGGTGGAGGAGTAGCTCTGTATGTGAGAAATGATATCACGGCGACTAAAATGACAGGGACCTGGGGAAAAGAAGAAGTGATAGAACCTCAGTCCACGTGGGTGTTGTCTAAAGACCCCCGACACAACTGGAGGAACTAGATAGGGATCTGATCGCGGATATTCAAAAGTTAGGAAAGAAGAGGGAGGTGCTGTTGCTGGGAGATTTCAATCTGCCAGATGTAGATTGGAAGGTTCCGTCGGCGGAATCGGAGAGAAGTAGACAGATCGTGGATGCTTTCCAAAGTGTTTTGCTCAGACAAATGGTGAAGGAACCCATGAGGGAGGGAGCGACGCTGGATCTGGTGCTCACAAATGGGGATAGCGTGTCAAATGTCCGAGTGGGTGCCCACCTGGGCAGCAGTGACCATCAAACGGTTTGGTTTGATATGACTGCTGTAGTGGAGGGCAGCCACTCAAAACTCAAAGTCCTGGATTTCAAGCTTGCTGACTTTACTAAAATGGGGGAATATCTGAGGAAGGAGCTTCTGGGCTGGGAGGAAGTACAAGAAGTGGAAGGACAGTGGTCCAGGCTGAAAGAAGCTATAAATAGGGCCACAAACCTTTATGTAAGGAAAGTAAATAAAAGCAAGAGAAAAAGGAAACCGATATGGTTCTCTAAACAAGTGGCTGAGAAATAAAGGCTAAAGAGTTGGCGTTCCAGAAATACACAAAAACTCAAGAACAGGAACACGGGAAGGAATACCGGAGGAAACTGAAAGAAGCCAAGAGAGAGATACGTCTGGCGAAAGCGCAAGCGGAAGAACAAATGGCTAGAAATGTAAGGAGGGGTGACAAAAATTTCTTCAGGTATATTAGTGAAAGGAGAATGACTAAAAAGGGAATTGTGAGACTAAAAGATACTGCGAACCGCTATGTAGATAGTGATGAAGAAAAAGCAAATTTGCTAAATAGATACTTTTGTTCTGTTTTCACAGAAGGAAATCCTGGAGCAGGACCGCGATGGACTGGAAAAAGTACAAATGAAAATGGAGTGGATACAGCATCATTTACGGAAGAGAGTGTGTATGAACAACTTGTAAAGCTAAAGGTGGACAAAGCCATGGGACTGGACGGGATCCACCCCAGGTTATTAAGGGAGCTCAGAGAGGTTCTGGCGGGTCCTCTTAAAGATTTGTTTAATAAATCCTTGGAGATGGGAGAGGTTCCGAGGGTTTGGAGTATGGCGGAGGTGGTCCCTCTTCACAAAAGTGGTGATAGGGAAGTAGCTGGAAACTACAGGCCGGTAAGCTTCACTTCGGTTATTGGAAAAGTAATGGAAGCGATGCTGAAGGAAAGGATAGTGAATTTCCTGGAAGCCAATAAGTTGCAAGATCCCAGACAACATGGTTTTACCAAAGGGAAATCGTGCCAAACGAATCTCATTGAGTTTTTTGATTGGGTGACAGGAGAATTGAATCAGGGACGAGCTATGGACGTAATCTACTTAGATTTCAGCAAAGCTTTTGACACGTTTCCACACAGGAGGCTTTTAAATAAACTGGATGGACTGAAGATAGGACCTAAAGTGGTGAACTGGATTAGGAACTGGTTGACGGACAGACGCCAGAGGATGGTGGTGAATGGAGTTAGCTCAGAGGAGGGAAAGGTGAGTAGTGGAGTGCCTCAAGGATCGGTGCTGGGGCCGATTCTGTTCAATATATTTGTGAGTGACCTTGCCGAAGGGTTAGAAGGTAAAGTTTGCCTATTTGCGGATGATACTAAGATCTGTAACAGAGTGGACACCCCGGAGGGAGTGGAAACATGAAAAAGGATCTGAAGAAGCTAGAACAATGGTCTAAGGTCTGGCAATTAAAATTCAATCACTAAATAGCCCCAGTCTTATTGAATACAAAATATCTTTATTAAACACGTGTGCTTCAAAACCTGCTCACGTGTATTTAAAACCTTTATTCACAAACAATATTCTCTTATATCTTTCATGCTCATTCACACCATATAGTACCTGCATAGAAAATCTATAACAAGGAGGATTTATATATACATGACTTTCTTGAATATCATTACACACTGTGTCAAAGTTCATGATATCTCGTCTCTCAAAGAGGCATCACAGAATTAGAAATAAGACACCTTTGCATATGTCCATTCACTCTGTTCTTCCGGTTTCCGGTTTCACATGAAGTTTCATGAAAGTTCAAGACAAACCCCAACACACTTCTCTGGGGGTAAACAACTCCACTTGCAATAGATTTCAGGCACTACATTAGCGGGATGAGACTTTTCAATCTCATAACTGCTGTTACTCTAGTCCTTAAGCAAGCATCGGCTCCTCGCTCCTCTATGCAGGACCGCATTTCGTTCTCTTCATCAGGAGGAACCACCATATCCCCTAAAATTACACAATTCCACTGTCACCCCTTCAATTCAAACCTTTAAACAAATTAATTTCTCATCAAAATACAATGTTTTATATATTATAATTGCACTTACTTTAACCAATTCTGTTTGGCAGCGTGCCAACAAAGGACTTTCTCAGGCCGGGACCCAACTGCCGTGGCTCTGAACTAACCAGGGAGAATCACAACCCCCACCCTTATATCCTCCCACAATGCATCGCTTCTTTTTTCTTTTTTTCTTCTCCCTTAAAGAAACAGGCTCTTAAATCCATTCTACCTCTTGATTAAGTCCCATGGGTGTCACTGTTTGCCATGTATAAATATATCTCTGTTCTATGGCTAACAATCTAGAACTGATGTCTCCCCCACGGCTCCTGTCAAGGGGAATTTGTGTTAAAATCACACACTTTAACTGATCTACAGTATGATTGCACTCATACCAATGAGCAACCAGAGGGCACATCATTTTCTTCAAACGTAAATTACTTACTTGCTCTGCTAGTCTGTTCTTTAAGGGACGTTTAGTGTGACCTATATAATAAAGTTCACAAGGACACATAATGCAATACACCACTTGGGAGCTATTACAGTTAGTGTTGTATCTTAATATAAATTCTTTATCACTGTGGGGTATACAAATCTTTTCAGTATTTAGGGAAAAGCGGCAATATACACATCTCCCACATGGGGAGTGTCTACCTGCCTCCCCTCTTTGTTTTGGTTTCTTTAATAATTCTCCCACATTAGCTTGTCGTCTATAAGCTATTTTGGGGTGTTCCCTAAATTCTGGGTGTATCGAAAGAACATGCCAGTGCTTATGTATAATACTGCTAATATTAGATGCTTTTAAAGAAAACGGGATAACACATGCCAATGCCTTCGAGGGAGATCTTGACTTAGGTAACATTAACCAAGGGCGGTGGGCGTATAATGCCCTTTTGTATGCATTTTTAAGGATCTTCATTGGATAACCCCGAGCTCTAAATCTTTCTATCATTTCAGCAGCCTGTTTCTTAAATTCTGAGATAGAGGAGCATAAGATCTAGCCGGAACTAATAACACTTCTGCGGAGACTTGTTTCTTCTGTTCCACATCGGACTACTAAATGCCATCCAAGTTAGCACCCCTATTCGAAGAAGGCCTACTACCTAAGGAAGATACTGGACATGCATAATGAGGTGAAACAGAATAGAACGGTGATCACTAACATCCAGAGAGAGAACAGGCATTAGCAAGAAAAATGGATCTGCTCCTTAGGATCCTTCCAGAGCTCTTGTGACCTATTTTGACAACTTTTGGTGACAGGTTTTTGGGGCTTGATGTCTTTGATCTAAACCAGTATAGAACATCTTATGTTGTTACTAGTGGAACCCAGCCCGTTTCCTCAACAATGAAACGGGCCCTAGAAAGGCTCTCTTGTAAGCGATTTTTTGTCTCTCCCCTGCCTTCCCTCCCCCCCCTCTATGTCCAGCGATTCTTCCCTTCCCTCTCCTCCCCTCCATGTCCATCGTTTCTCCTCTTCTCTGTCCTCCCATCCATGTCCATCTGCTCTGTTCTGCTCTGCCCTGCCTGCCCTCCCCTCAATGTGCCTTGATTCTCTCTTCCTTTGTACCTCATCGTTTTCTGGCTGGCCTGGCTGGCTTCCCTTCCGTTGGTAACATCCTGACTTCAGGTCGCCTCCAGCGTTCCCTTCGCTCTCACTGTTCCGCCCTCTGACATCATTACGTTTTGACGCGGGGCGGGGTAGTGAGGGGGAATGGAATGCTGGAGGCTGGCTGATGTCATGAGATGTTACGAACCCAGGCAGCCAGACAATGATGGAACGTTGGAGGTGCAAATCCTATATAATAATTCTCACCTCCAACGTTCTGATGCTGCCTGGGACCGTGGATCTCTCGGAGGTGGTCTGCTTCCGTCGGTAGATCAGAGTGACGTCACACTGCTGAGAATACCAAGGCAGGGGGAGGCTCCCCCTGCCTAGGAATTAACTTTCTGTGCAACCCCCCCTCGAACACTGCAAGATATATTGCCCCCCCCCACCCACAACTAACGGAAGTCGGAAGCGCACTTTCCCCCACGAGAAGCCTGCTTACTCTGCCGATTGGCTTTCCCAGCACTCCCCGTCAACAGAAGACAGGTTTGACAAATGCAACAACCTTCCTCCGCTGTCTGCTTTTCCATTTTTCCTCCCTTCCTGCTTCTCCACCCTTAACCTTCCTCCTCTTCTTTCTCTGTTTCTTCTCTTCCACCTGCCCATTTCTTTCCAGCTGACCTGTAGCTGGGGATGGGGGGTGGGGGGGGGGGATTTGCCGATGCAACGGAGGAGCGAGCACATTACAGCCCTTCCTTTCCTTGCAGCGTGCAAACAGACTGTCCCCGGAACCTGTGAACTTCAACCTCTATTTTCTACAATGACATTGGGAGGTGCAATGATTAAATTTAACTAACTAAAAAGATCATGGGGACGGATGCTTGGCCTAAAGATAAGCGCAGAAGGGTTAATTCCCCTTCAGATTGTGGTGCACCTTTTTCCCCCCCGTGGTCGGGGTGTGAGGATTCGGAGAACTCTGACAGACGTTCTTGGTCTGAGGAACCAGAGTCAGGTGCGGTTTTACCACAGGATCTGGATGATCCCTCCGCGGTGAGGATTTTCCACTGTGATGAGCTGCCAGCGCTTATTTCAGATACCCTGCAGGCCCTCTCGATTGAAGATCCTGACAGTGGCATGGCCTCCTCGGGTAATCCCAGGATGGCTAGTACCAAGAAAGCTGCTCGGGCCTTCCCTTTGCATGACTCCATCCTAGAGCTTTTTTCGGCTCAGTGGGCTGACCCCGAGGGACCTTTGAGAGTTTCCAGGGCTATGGGGCAGTTATACCCTCTGCGTGAGGGACATATGGCTCGTTTTCAAATGCCTACAGTGGATGCCCTAGTCACTGCGGTGACAAAGAGAACTACCCTCCCTGTTGAAGGATGTGTTGCCCTGAAGGATGTTCAAGACCGTAGGCTGGAAACAGCATTGAAACGGTCCTTTGAAATTGCAGGTCTCACTGTTCGGGCGTCTGCATGCAGCTGTTATGCTGTTAGAGCCTGCCTAGCTTGGCTGCAACAGGCAGTGGCTCAGCCCGGAGATGGAGCGGAGCCCTTCTTGGATGTGGCTCCGCGGATGGAGGTGGCCTTGTCCTTTCTGGCTGATGCCCTTTATGACCTTGTCAGAGCTTCGGCTAAACAAATGGCAGTAGCAGTGGCGGCTCGCCGTCGTCTGTGGCTACGACACTGGGCAGCGGACATGGCCTCTAAGCAAAGGTTGGTGAAGTTGCCTTTTCAAGGACTTCTCCTATTTGGTGAGGAGTTGGAGAAAATTGTGAAAGGCCTGGGTGATCCAAAACCCCAGCGCTTGCCCGAAGATAGGCAGAGGCCTTCCTCTAAGGGCCAGGCGGTCCACTCCTCGTACAGACCTCGCTTCCGTGAAGCTAGAAGGTACCGCCCGGGGCGTTCTGCTGGGTTCACTTCACGTGCCCGTGGTCAGCAGAGGAACTCCTTTCGCTCGGACAAGCGTTCCGCAGCCGGTGGCTCAAGACCAGGAGTTCAGGGGCGACCCTCTCAATGATGGTGCGCCGGCCCTCTCCTCGCTGCCTGTCATCGGAGGACGGCTTTCCCTCTTTGTCGAGGAGTGGGCCAAGATTTCCTCAGATCAGTGGGTTCTGGACCTGATCAGAGATGGATACAGAATAGAATTCAACGCCCCAGTAAGAGACGTGTTTGTGGAGTCCCGATGCGGTTCTGTCGTCAAACGGGCGGCGGTGGAGGAGACTTTACAAGGTCTGATTCAGTTAGGGGCAGTGACCCCAGTGCCTCCCGCCGAGCAAGGCTGCGGCCGATACTCCATCTACTTTGTGGTGCCGCGAAAAGGTGGGTCCTTTCGCCCTATTCTGGACTTAAAAGAAGTGAACAAGTCCCTGAGAGTGCGGCATTTCCACATGGAATCCCTGCGCTCCGTCATTGCGGCGGTACAGCCAGGAGAGTTTCTCACGTCTCTAGACCTGAAAGAAGCTTACTTGCACATACCGATTTGGCCCCCGCACCAGAAGTTTCTGAGGTTTGCGGTGTTGGGAAAACATTTCCAGTTCAGGGCCTTGCCTTTTGGCCTCGCCACAGCTCCCCGAACCTTTTAGAAGGTAATGGTGGTAGTAGCTGCTTTTCTCAGGCGAAAAGGTATCAGGGTTCACCCGTACCTAGACGACTGGCTCATCAGAGCAGACTCTGCAACAGAGAGCTTACAAGCTACAGCCAGAGTGGTCTCAGTACTGCAATCTCTAGGCTGGGTCGTCAATATGGCCAAAAGTCACCTGTCCCCTTCACAATCTCTAGAGTTTTTGGGGGCCAGGTTCGACACAGTCTCGGGCTGTGTGTTCCTACCCGAGCTAAGGCGGTGCAAGCTTCAGAATCAGGTCCGTCTGCTCCTGAGGATGCCCCGCCCGCGAGCTTGGGACATTGTCCAGCTGCTGGGATCGATGACAGCCACGATGGAAGTGGTACCCTGGGCGAGAGCGCACCTGAGACCTCTACAGTATTCCCTACTCTGGAGATGGTCTCCTATTTCTCAGGATTACCAATGCAGACTTACTTGGCTCCCTGCGGCCCGACTCAGCATGGAGTGGTGGCTCTCGGACAGCATGCTGCGGCGAGGAATGCCGCTGACGCTCCCCGTTTGGTGCCTAGTGGTAACAGATGCCAGCCTGAAGGGCTGGGGCGCACACTGCCAGGGGAAGCATGCCCAGGGTCTATGGACACCCGAGGAGTCGGAGTGGTCCATCAACCGCCTAGAGTTGAAAGCGGTGTTTCAGGCGCTTCTGGCCTTTCAAGTGACCCTGGAAGGATTGGCTGTCAGAGTGATGTCAGACAACACGACAACGGTGGCCTATATAAATCGACAAGGCGGAACAAGGTGCAGAGCACTAGCTGCGCAGGCCGAACTGATTTGCCACTGGGCCGAGCTGCATCATCAGTGTCTGTCAGCAGCTCATATTGCAGGTCAGAGCAATGTGCAGGCCGATTATCTGAGCAGGCATCAGATCGATCCAGCAGAATGGAATCTGGCAGACGAAGTTTTCCTTCAGATCTGTGCCAAATGGGGCAAGCCCGTGATGGATCTAATGGCGACAAGTGCCAATACCAAAGTCCCGTGCTTCAGCAGACGGAGAGATCCTCGCTCGGCGGGGTTGGATTCCTTGGCTCAACCCTGGCCTCCGGGTCTACTTTATGTGTTTCCCCCATGGCCCTTGATAGGGCGCCTGCTCTTGCGGATTCGGCTGCACCCAGGAGAAGTGGTCCTCATCGCCCCGGATTGGCCAAGGAGACCTTGGTATGCAGACCTCCGACAGATGCTCCTGGAGGCTCCTCTGCCGTTACCTCTGGTACCAAACCTGTTGTCTCAGGGACTGGTAGCCATGGAGGACGCCAGCCGCTTTGGTCTTATGGCATGGCTATTGAGAGGGCGCAATTGAGGGATAAAGGTTATTCCAATAAAGTTATTTCCACTCTCCTGCAAGCCCGCAAGCGGTCCACTTCCGTGGCTTATGCCAGGATTTGGTGCCTGTTTGAGTCTTGGTGTGCTTCCAGAGCCATTGCTCCAATGCGGGCTCCTGTCTCGCCGATTCTGGACTTTTTGCAGGAAGGTGTACAAAAAGGCTTGGCCTATAATTCCCTGCGGGTGCAGGTGGCAGCGTTGGCCTCCCTTCGTGGTAAGGTGGAAGGCGTGTCTTTGGCTGCTCACCCAGATGTGGCACGGTTTCTTAGAGGGGTGCTTCGGCTCCGACCTCCAGTGCGAGCACCCTGTCCAGCTTGGAACCTGGGGCTAGTTTTGAAAACCCTGCAGGCATCTCCTTTTAGAGCCGCTTCGGCGAGCATCGGAGAAAGATTTGACACTGAAGGCCGTTTTTCTGGTGGCCATTACCTCGGCGAGACGGGTGTCAGAGCTCCAGGCGCTGTCCTGTAGAGACCCATTTCTGCAATTTTCAGAGTCCGGAGTCACGGTTCGGACCGTGCCTTCCTTTATGCCTAAGGTGGTGTCAGCCTTTCACCTAAACCAGCCTATTTTCTTGCCCTCTTTTTCAGAGGAAGAGTTTCCAGAATCTTTTGGGCAGCTGCACCTTTTGGATGTGCGCAGGACTCTGCTGCAGTATCTGCGAGTTACTAACTCTTTCAGGACTTCTGATCATCTGTTTGTTTTGCTATCCGGTTCTCGCAGAGGGTCTCCAGCGTCTAAAGCCACTATTGCCCGCTGGCTCAAAGAAACTATCTTTTCAGCTTATCTGCTGGCCGGCAGGGTTCCGCCTGTAGCCTTTAAGGCACATTCTACTAGAGCGATTTCTTCCTCTTGGGCTGAAACTGGAGCACTCTCTCTTCAAGAGATATGCAGTGCAGCAACATGGGCTTCTAAGCTCTCCTTTGCCCGACATTACAGGCTGGATGTGGCTGCCAGGGGGGTTGCGCATTTTGGTGCACAAGTGCTAGCGCGTGGTGTGGCTTGTTCCCACCCTATCTAGGGATTGCTTTGTTACATCCCATACATAATGGCTTCATCTGCTTGATGACAAGGAAGGGAAAATTAGGTTCTTACCTTGGTAATTTTCTTTCCTTTAGTCATAGCAGATGAAGCCATGAGCCCTCCCTGTATGATTGTCTGTATGCTGTGAATCTGTTTTTCAGGTTCTGTTCTAATTTCCTGAAGTTCCTTCCTTGGGAGAAAGTTGGAAAACAATCTTCAGGATTCATGTTCAGTTTAAATTTAAGAGGATGTGTTCATTCCCTCCAGCATGTTTTTTTTGGAGGATGTGTTGATTCTCTCCAGGAGGCGCGTGTGTTCCCCTCCAGTTCTATAAATAGGAGGATGAGTTCATTCCCTCCAGTGTGTTGGGAGGATGTGTGATTCCCTCCAGGAGGCGCGTGTGTTCCCCTCCACTTATACAATACGGAGGATGAGTTTATTCCCTCCAGGAGGATGTGTATTCCCTCCTTTATGAGTTCATGCCCTTGTGATGGGCCATCGTTCGCTGTGAGGAAAGCTCTTGTGATTCCCATTGCGGTTTGCCATACTGCTTTGGAAGCTTCAAATACTGAAGAGGCAGTGGAGCTAGCTGGCCAAGAGGGCACTGTGAGAGTTTGAGTGCTCTCTATCTCCCCTGCTGGTTGATGGACATAACCCATACGTAATGGCTTCATCTGCTATGACTAAAGGAAAGAAAATTACCAAGGTAAGAACCTAATTTTCCCATGTAAATTATTCATTAGCATGACAACACATTACTCCTAACAATCCCTTTCAAAACATTAATTGCAGGAAGTCACTTAACCCTCCATGGCCTGCCGCATTGAGCCTGCCATGAGTGGGAAAGTGCGGGGTACAAATGTAACAAACAAAAAAAAAACCAACAAAAAAAAAAAACCTTGCTAGCGCCTGTTTCATTTGTTTCAGAAACGGGCCTTTTTTGCTAGTTATTATATAGGATATGGATAGCAGATGAATATTGAGTAGTTTTAGGCCCGTTCTCAGAACACTCTGGGCCCTTCCTCTAGTATATACAGATAAATTTTGGCTATATATTGTCTTATATGACCCATTTTGCAGCCCAGGCAATTTAAATGAAAGCACCAATGCTGGCTACATAAGACATTTTGGCATAAAGATTTATAAATTTCTTTCTTCGATCCAAGATGGCGACTTGTTGAACAGCCTAAACGGACGCATTTCTGACCTGCTCGCGAGCCAATCTGGTAGTGAACCTTACCCAATTGCAGATGGGTAAGAGGAGAGGCAGAGTCCGAGAGGCTCCCCATGTATCGGGCGGAATGCCCCAACCACGCCAGACGACGCTGGAGCAGTTCTGTGTTGGGTCCGGTCACACGTCGGCATCGACTCCTTCTGCCGGTACTGGCGCTTTGGCGCTAGACAACAGCGTAGACGGGGCTTCCCTGAGCCCCGTCGAGCGTGCAGCACCCCCGCAACCCGGAAGTGAAGCTCTCGAAGCAAGTCCTGGAGCCATGGCCTCAGTAAGAGAACCGGGCGAACAGGGAGGGAGCCTGCACGAGCTGACAACTGGAGCCCAAGTTTGTCCAAAGTTAACAGCTGCTCAGGTGTTGGAAAAAACAGTGAGTACTTTGGAGCAAGCTTCTAAGGCCCCTCTTCCGGATTTTTTGGTGGGGAAGATAAAAAAACCTGCTGTAGTGACCTTAGAGTCACTGTGGGACTTAACTTCATCTACTCAATCAGCTTTACAAAACTTAATTCTGAAAAATATGGAGACCATAAAAGTTCTTTCAGAGACAGTATTAAATCAGATACAAACTAATGCACTCCAAGCTTCTGAGGTTAAAAAGTTGACAGAAAAAACTGAAAAATTTGAACTTTTGGGCCAATCCTTAGTTAAAGACAAGAACTATACCTCACGACGCCTGGAGTATTTGGAAAATCAATCCAAAAGACTGACTTTGCGCTTTATAAATTTCCCTCGGTCTCCTTTGGTGGTACCAATTCAAATGGTTAGAAAATACTTTATGGAAATTCTGGGAATGCCGGAGACTTCGTTGCCGCCTATAACACATGCTTATTATATTCAAACTAGTGGGAAACCACCAGAAAATTTACAACAAGACGCAATGAATCTTACGGCATTCCTAGAATCTTCTTTAGAGGTCATCACTCAACGAACCACATTATTGGTAACTTTTGCGATGGAAATGGATAGGGACGCAGTCCTTAAGCTTTCCTTGAGGCATTTAGACTCCCTGTTTTTGGGTTCAAAAATTAGAGTTTTCCCTGATTTAGCTAGAGATACTCAACAGAGACGTAAGATTTTTTTATCTTTACGTCCTAGAGTTAATGCTATAGGCGCAGATTTTCTTTTAAGATTTCCATGTGTATGTAGGATAAAATTTCAGTCTAAGCAATATCAATTTTTTGACCCAAAACAGTTGGAAGACTTTTTGTTAAGCAGAGAAGAGGTTAATGTACAAGTTTAGTCACATATGCAACACTGTATGGCAGAGCTGAGTCAGCCGCTTGGGAAATAAGCTGTTCTTTTTGATATAAAATGTTTGGTATTATATTGTATTTCCTAATGTCTTGGATCGATTACCTAAATAGTGGGCGTTAGTATGGAATATTATTTTCGCAATGTTAATTTGCAGACTCTATTTGATTTTTTTGTAACTTTCATACTTGTGTATTATCACTCATAAGTAAATATTATGAATGTTAAAATTGATAAAGAATTAAAAAAAAAAAACATTTCCTTCTTCTTCTTACTTGCCACAACTTCAAGAATTCCTGGGGTGCAGAAAAATTTTGTCCAGGCAGCATAGTCTGTCTGACTAGAACCAGAGTTGCTAATGTGTGTCAAGGTGTGTATTTTACACATACTTATGCCATCAACATGGTTTATTTTACTGCATTTTTTATGCATTGCGACATTAAAAGGCTATATGCATGAAAAAATGGACTTACCACACGGCTATTGTAGTAATTTCATTTTTGCTACATGTCCGAAAAATAATTTTGGGATGCACGTATCAGATTCATACCAAGTGGCATTTGGCGTGCATAGGTCATTACTGCCTGGTTACCGCGTGAGACTTTACCATTAGGTCAATGGCTGGCTGTAAGGTCGCATGCCCAAAATGGGCATTATTGAACCCTTGGTCTGACCGTTCAGTGCAAGTTAAGTATTGCTGATAAATAATTAAGAGATTAAGAGATAAGTAAAAAGAAAAGTGAAGACTTAAATAAATGATGAAGTAGTCTAAAAATGTAATCGCCGGTGACGATCTGGGTGCATTTTTGAGTGTCTAACAGAAGTTTTAAGTTGGTCACGAGCACTGCTGAGGCGATAAAAGTACATAAAAGGTTTATGAAAGAATCTTTCACAATATTGTGTTAATGGGGAGGCTACAACATATATGAGCCTTGTTGAGTGATTGGTTGTGATTTAAGGGCTCTTAAAGAGTTAATAGTGCCAAGTGTATGTGGTTCAATCAATTAAGAGCCAGCTCTTCTCTCTTTCTTAAGTATAAGGGCAGCATCTGGAACAGATAGAGCCATTTGGGGACTATCATCGTGTTAACTAGTCCTATGCGTCCTGATAAAGAGAGTGGACATGTGCCCCAAAGATGTAACAAACGCCTTGTTTCCGTCAGAGCTGGGATTACATTCTTATCATATAATAGCCCCAGATCAGAGGGAATGACCACACCCAGGTACCGAATCTGACCTTCTGCCCATTGCAGTGGGAATGAATCCTTCCAATCATGCCGCAGCGCCAGTGATTTTGCAAGATTTAATTTAAAGCCCGAAAGCCTACCATACCTTTGAACCGTGTGCAGAAGGTGCCCTAGAGATGTCTGGGGATTACTTAGCAGCAACAACAGATCATCGACATATGCCAGCACCTTTATCACATGTTTATGGAGTCTGATCCCCTGTATTTGCTCGTGTGTTCTGATCTCATTCAGCAAGGGCTCCAGGGACAACAAGAATAACAGCGGGGACAGTGGGCAACCCTGTCGTGTCCCTTTCCTAATCTCAAACCCTTCTGTTCTTATCCCATTGACTAATGTCATGGCCCGGGGGTCAGTGTATAGCGTAGTGACAGCCTGCAGGAACCATCCCGTGAGACTTATCCACCGTAGTGTTTCAAACAGAAAGGGCCACAGCACCCGGTCAAATGCCCATTCTGCGTCAAGGCTCACCGCCAGTCTTTGTGATTTTGTGTCAGGATCTGCTAATATGGCCAGGATAAATTTGCGCACATTGAGGACTGACTGACGTCCCCAGACAAATCCGGTCTGGTCCTCCTTCACCAGCTGTGACAACAGTGGGGCCAGCGTGTCTGCCAAAATCCGAGACAAAAGCTTGGCCTCCACGTTAATCAGTGAGATTGGTCTGTAGGAGCCAGGTTGCAGTGGGTCTCTCCCTTTTTTTGGTATTAAGCTTATGAGGGCCGTGTTGGCATGCAATGGGAATCGGCCTGTCTCTATGACTTCATTAAGGTACTCGGTTAGGGGTCCCAAGATCTGCAGCTTCAACATCTTATAAAATTCACCGGAGAGGCCATCGGGTCCCGGTGCAGAGTGCATCTTCAGTGCGCCTATTGCTTTTTGAAGCTCTTTTACCTCAATCGGTTTATTTAAGGGGCCTAGTTGTTCTAAGGGAATCCTCCCCATGTTAACTGTGTCCAAATATGCTATTATGGCCTCTTTAATATCTCTCTCATTGTCCTCTCCTTTATACAAATGGCAAAGTTTTGTTGAAATATTCGCGCTATCTTGTCCGGATTATTGGTGATCCCCCCTGATTGCCTGCATATCGCTGCGATGTAATGGGGCTTCCGTGCGCCTTTCACCAGCCTCGCTAGCATCCCTCCCGCCTTATCCCCAAATTTACACAATCTATATTTTCTGAATAACAGGGAGCGTGCCGTGTGTTCCTGAAGTAAACTATTCAACGCTATCCTTGTGGATGTGAGTTCATAATTTTGCTGTGTTGGGTGCCTGCCATGCTGCCTTCTTAATAGCCGGATCTTCTGTTCCAGTTCCACTATACCCTGAGTTATTTGCCTGTTCCGTCTACTTATGTATGCTATAACCTCTCCTCTTAATACTGCTTTAGCCGTGGACCAGAACAGGGTGGGGTCTTCTGCATGCGCCTGATTATGTGTTTGGAACTCATCCCATTTCTTGTGCATATACTCTGTAAATTCTTTTGAGGAGTACAGATATGCAGGGAACCTCCACCCAGGGGATTGCTGTAAGTGTGCTGCTATCACCAGATCCACCCATATGATGGAGTGGTCCGAGATTTCCTCGGGGCCTATGACCGCTCCTGTTATTTTCTGGAATATATCAGGGGAGGTTAGTATATAATCCAAGCGAGACTGCGAATGATGTGCTCGAGAGGTATGTGTGTAATCTCTTTCCTCGCCATGCAGTATTCTCCATGGGTCTGACAGAAGGACATCTAGCAGGGACACATCTGATGGAGTTCCTGGGTGCAATTGTCTCGACCTATCTAAAACTGGGTCTATCACTTGGTTCATATCTCCTGCAATCACTATAGGGAGGGCTGAGTGTGCATGACAGTGAGCCAGCAGCTGAGCATAAAAGTGTTTAGCTGATGTGTTAGAGCCGTACGCAGATACCAGGAGCATCTCTTTCCCTTGTAGGTTGAGCTGAATTCCTACATACCTCCCCTCTCCATCTTTGAACATCATTCTCGCCATGCCCATCAAAGATTTGTGCAACAGAATTGCTGTCCCTCCCCTTCTGCCTGTTGCTTGGGAATAGAATACCTCTCCCATCCAGCCTCGTTTTAATTTTTCACTTTCCTCTTTGGAGAGCCTAGTTTCCTGGAGACAGGCTATGCCCACCCCATGAAGTTTAAGAGCTGATAGAATTTTAGTTCTCTTGATTGGGGATGTGATGCCACATACATTCCAAGAAATCAAACGCGTTTTACCCATCCCCCCTTTTGGCGCCCTGGAACTTCCATTGGTAAATACATCTGAGGCCTGTGCCTCCCGGACTCCCAGCCTGGCCCCGGAGACATTTCTCTCCCACTGTGCATCAACTTGTAGAACTCCGCCCTGTCTTCCCTTTTCCACACCTGCCATCTTCGTCTTCTTTGTGTAGGGTCCCCCGCAATTTTGAAATACCTGAGGGTGCCTCCCTTACCTTTTGCTACCCCCTCCCTCCCCTCCCTACCCATCCCAGACTCCCTTTTCCCCTTATCTATCTCTACTTTCCCAAACATACACTAGACAACAAGAATTTATGGGAGCCCCTGCCATGCCCGAGGCCCTTCCACCCGATCTGTTAAATTTGCAGTGTAAACCTTCTCTGTACTATGTGCAACTAACAACAACCATTTTATTAGTTCTCACCAACTGTAAAATCCTTAGAAAGCCATCCTCATTCCCCTGAGTTTCCTTCAACCGGCTGCAGTCTCCTCTGTTCCAGCGCTGTTATATACTCTTTAGCAGCAGCCTCTGAATCAAAGGACTTCCATTTGCCATCTTGTCGGATTTTTAGCACTGCTGGATAAATCAGCATGAACTTAATCTACAAATCCTGCAATCGTCGACATAAAGGTGTAAATTTCTTTCTGCGATCCTGTAGAGACACTGAAAAGTCCTGAAAGATTCTTATAATCTTCCCCTCGAACTTTGTATCATCTCTCTTTAATCGGTAGCCTCTCAAAATCTCCATCTTGTGCAGATAGTTGTGTACTTTCAATATGACTGCACGCGGGGCCTGGCGGCCATCTTGAAGCCGGCCCACTCGGTGTACTCGCTCTAGGCACAGCGCTCCTGCATGTTCGGACAGCGCAAACTCATCGTTCAGCCATTTTTCTATCACCGTGGCCAGCACCGAGTCGCTCACCGATACCGGAATACCGATCAGACGTAGGTTGCTCCATCTGGCTCTATTTTCTAAGTCGTCTACCTTGTGCTGCAGTGCCTCAACCATGGGTTGCATGGTTGTCAGCTGACGATTCACGGGTGTAGCGCATCTTCGATCTCAGATACGCGCCGCTCTAGCTTCCCGGTCCGTTGTGTTGTGTCTGCTAAACGCGACTCAAACTGTTCATTCTGTGCCGAGAGTTTTGCTAAGCGCGGCTCCAGCGCTTGTGTCACCGCAGCGGTCAGTTGCGCCAGCTGCGCGGGGGAAAAGTTTTGCTCACTTTGCGGCAGGGCCTTCTCCTCAGCGATGTCCACCGCCTTTGCCTTGTCCTTCTCCTTTTTGGCGCTACGTGCTGGCATTGATTTGATCGCTGTTTATACAAACTTATCCATCGGCTTTCTACTTCTGCTGACAGGTTGAATCACTAATTATCGGTTTTTCTGCGGTGTAAATGGCAAAAATGGGCGTTGGGGCCTCAGAGAGCAAAGACACACATCTTACTCTTTCAACGCATCACGTGACTCCCCCTCGGTAAAAAGGCATTTTTTACATGTGCGCTGAAAAATGCGTTTACCCAAAACTCGCAGCTACACTACCGCAAGCCATTTTTCAGTGCACCTTAGTAAAAGGACCCCTAATAGCGCTAGCATATGATATTATAGAGGTAAATTAGGCTACTGAAACAGCAGGCCTTCGGTTTTCTAAATAAGGTCATATAAATAACTTTAACCAGGCAAACTTATCTGAATAAATCCTGCTGAATATTTGCTTAAAGTTATTCACTTGCCTGCTTGCTGAATATTGCTGTTGCAGAGAATAAAACCCAGTATAAATGTGAAGAATGGGCAAAAAAATTGATTACATTTTTTATTACATTCAGATTCAAAATGATGGGACCATTAATGCCCCTTCTTTAGACCAATACTCCCAAACGTTGTGCCTTAAAATATCCATTAGTTTAATAAAGATCTCCTGTCTCTACTAAGTCTACTTTGATAGTTTGATTATTAAAGTACCGTCTGCTTTTTGCTATTTTCAGTACGCACAGTGCACTGCACTGACACATATTTTTATGCTCACACAGGCTTTTGGACAATCATTTTCCATCCACCGCAAAGTGGCTGAAGATGGTGAGACTCGAGAAGAGACTCTCCTACAGGAGTCTGCATCTAAGGAAGCCTATTACCTGGGGAAGATACTGGAAATGCAGAATGAGATGAAACAGAACAGGATTGTGGTGACCAACATCCAGGGAGAGAATGAGAGGCTCACTGCAGTTGTGCAACACCTGAAAGAGGTAATTAAAGCATGGCACAGGGTTTAAAACAGCTGATCTTTAAAGGTGAACACTGGGCTAGGATGGAATATGTTCCTGTCTTTTGGTTGATTTCAAAGCAAGATTCTCAGATGTAAAGTTTATTTACTATCTTTTTTCTTCTTTTAAACTTCTTTTAGTGATAGTACACTGTGGCTTCGTGGTTGGAGTGTTAGCACACACGGCTAAACAGAACCCTTAAAGGATAAATATACTGCTTTCAGAAATCTCTTTAGCTGCTGTACATGTCAGCATCATGAGTCTATAGTGAATAATTCTAAAATGCATTTTATAAATAAATGTAAAATTTATTTTACCAAGATACTTGCTTCGTAAACAGACAGAAAGGTGAAAAAGTCTTTATCACAGGAAAATAAATCACCTAGATTGTGGAGTCATATAAAAGTGATATCACCAAAAAAAATATCTCTGTGTTCACTTTAATTTTTTCTTTCTTGTGTCATCAGAAGAAGTACCTATATATGTATCCAAAGGACTTTAGGGATTTTCTCCAAATTTTAAGCACAGTTAAGAAACATGGTCTCCCCTCACAGGATAGAAAGAGATTAAGCAGGTAGAACTGAGTACATGAACAGATTTACTGTGCTTAAGGAGTTCTGATGGTATAAGGGTGAAGTACTCAGGACAACTTTAGGGTAGATGTCAGCTCGATCGCATGTAACAACAACAGCAACTCATCAAAAAATGCTCTCCATGTCTTTCCACCTGCTCAGGAAAAAGAAAAGGGTGGGAATCACCAATGTGATGAGTCAGAATAAAAGTAAAAAAGTCATTTATTCATATATACACCAACCGTTGCTTGAAGACAGCACATGAAAGGTGACCAGTGGTTAGCACTTTAAAATGGACTCACACAGTCCATGTTTCGGCCTATGCTTTCATCAGGAATCCAATATAAAAAAATGTGCTGAAAAGAAAATGACGCTAGAGTCTGCTGTTCGTGCATGTGCTTTCCCACGTGCTAAGCCCAGATTTAATGCAACATTTTTTACGGCATTTTCAAGTTTTTGAATTTTAGGTTGTGTTCACATTAGCACATGGAACTTGTAAAAAGTTAATGCAGGAGCCTACTTAGGAGGTGGTAAGTGCTTCTGCATTAACTCCGAGTTAGTCAGTTAGCACATTCTAATCATAACATGCTAACTGGTTAACTCTTCCAAGCCTATTCTCCGCCCATGGCACACCCCCTCCAAAAAATATTTTACAAAAATATTTAACATGCAAATTAGCACATGAAAACAGGCAAAATACTGTTCTGCGTTAACCTGTTTTTTGCACGTTAAGTGCATGTTAGGCAGGGCCGTGCCTAGGGTCTCTGGCGACCCCCCTGCAGTTGGCCCCGCGCCCGCCCCCCTCCCCAAAACGATCGCTGCACTACCCGCCCCCTTCTCCCCAGATCCTTTTCTTTTTGTTTAAATTTACCTCTGTCCGGCGGCAGCGTAGCGTTAGTGAGAAGGAGGCGGCGCTCCCCCGCCCCGACGTGTCAGTCTTCCCTTCGCTCAGTTCCCACCTTCTTCTGACGTGAGAAGGCGGAACTGAGCGAAGGGAAGACTGACACGTCGGGGCGGGGGAGCGCTGCCTCCTTCTCACTAACGCTACGCTGCCGCCGGACAGAGGTAAATTTAAACAAAAAAAAAAGGAAAAGGATCTGGGGAGAAGAGGGCGAGGTAAGCATGGTGTGGCGGGGCGCCCCCCAGAGGATGGCGCCCTCCTGCCATGCTTACCTCGCTTACCGTGTTGGCACGGCCCTGATGTTAGGGCTTGTAGCTGGGCCCTAGTCAAAATTTTGGGGAACTTATTCATTTTTCTTGGAACTGCACCTTTAAAATTCCTTCTTCTACATCAGGGTTAGAAACATAGAAACACAGAAATATGACAGCAGATAAAGGCCAAATGGCCCAAGTCTGCCTATCCTCCGTAACCCTTAATTCCTTTTCCTAAGGGATCCCACGTGCTTGTCCCATGCTTTCTTAAACTTTGACCCAGTCCTCGTCTCCACAACCTTCACCAGGAGGCCATTCCACGCGCCCACCACCCTTTTCTTAAATGGATACTTTCTTAGATACCTCCTAAGCCTATTTTCTCCTAACTTCATCGTCTGCCCCCTTATTCCAGAGTTTTCCTTCATTTGAAAAAGGCTCTCTTCCTGTACATTAATGCCCTGAGGTCCATAACCAATTGGGTTTTCAGGATTTCCCCAATAAAAATACATGAGATCTATTTGCATATAGTGGAGGCAGTAGCATGCAAACAGATCTCATGCATATTCATTGGAGAAATCCCGAAAACCCGACTGAGTTGTGGCCCTCGAAGACAAAGGCTGCCCACCTCTGCTCTACATCAGAATTTCCCAGACAATGTCCTGGTGAACCCATAGCCGGTCAGATTTTCATGGTATACACATGTCATGAAATGTATGTCATGCGTATTCATTATGGACATCCTAGAAAATTGACAGGCTGTGGGGCCACCAGGACAGGTTTGAGAAACCCTGCTGCACATGCAGAGAGCTGTCACTGTCTGATTCCATTTCCCCTTTCTCTGTTTATTCTTATTTCTTCTCTTTTTTAATTTTTAATTTAATTTGTATTATTGATATTTTAAATATTTTATCTATTGTAATCTTCTTCCTTTTATTTAGCTAAACTCTTGTACATTACTTTGATGACTGCTTTTGAAGGCTATTAAGCAAAACTAAACAAAATACAGTCATACTGGCAGAATCAGAATTTAACACAACAAACCAAACAGTACTACTGGGAGCCTTACAGGCTCATTTGCGAAAGAGAAGGACGTCCATCTTTTGACATAAAACGGAAGATGGACGTCCTCACAGAGACGTCCAAATCGCTATAATCGAAACCCGATTTTGGACGTCTCCACCTGCAGTCCGTCGCAAGGACGTCCAAATTTCAAGAGGGTGTGTTGGAGGCATAGCGAAGGCAGGACTTCGGCGTGCCTAACACTTGGACGTCTTTGACCCATAATCAAAAAAAGCAAGGACGTCCCTGATGAACACTTGGACGTTTTCACCCGGACGTGTTTTTTAACTAATAAGACACAAAAAGGTGCCCGAAATGA
This sequence comes from Microcaecilia unicolor, assembly GCF_901765095.1. NCBI lineage: Eukaryota > Metazoa > Chordata > Amphibia > Gymnophiona > Siphonopidae > Microcaecilia > Microcaecilia unicolor. Next base: position 64,360,243 of record NC_044039.1, on the reverse strand, counting down.
CCAGATGACCACCGGAGGGAATCGGGGATGACCTCCCATTACTCCCCCAGTGGTCACTAACCCCCTCCTACCCTCAAAAATCATGTTTAAAAATATTTCATCCCATCCTCTATGCCAGCCTCAGATGTCATACTCAGGTCCATGACAGCGCATGCAGGTCCCTGGAGCAGTTTTAGTGGGTACTGCAATGCACTTCAGATAGGCGGACCCAGGCCCATACCCCCCCCCCCCCCCACCTGTTACATTTGTGGAGGAAACAGCGAGCTCTCCAGAACCCACCACAACCCCACTGTACCCATATATAGGTGCCCCCCTTCACCCATAAGGGCTATGGTAGTGGTATACAGTTGTGGGTAGTGGGTTTTGGGGGGCTCAGCACACAAGGTAAGGGAGCTATGTTCCTGGGAGCAATTTATGAAGTCCACTGCAGTGCCCCCTAGGGTGCCCGGTTGGTGTCCTGGCATGTCAGGGGGACCAGTGCACTACAAATGCTGGCTCCTCCCACGTCCAAATGGCTTGCATTTCGACATTTTTGACATGGACGTCTTTGGTTTTGAAAATCGCAGAAAGTCAGACACGTCCAGATCCAAGGACGTCCAAATCTAGGGACATCCAAATTTAAGGATTTGGGCGTCTATGACGGTATTTTCGAAACGAAAGATTGACGTCCATCTTTTTTTGAAAATACGAATTTCCCCGCCCCTGGATTTTGACGTTTTGCAAAGACGTCCAAATCGCAACTTAGACATAGTAACATAGTAACATAGTAACATAGTAGATGACGGCAGAAAAAGACCTGCATGGTCCATCCAGTCTGCCCATGACAAACTCATATGTGTATACCTTACCTTGAATTTGTACCTGTCCTTTTCAGGGCACAGACCATATAAGTCTGCCCAGCAGTATTTCCCGCCTCCCAACCACCAGTCCTGCCTCCCATCACCGGCTCTGTTACAGACCGTATAAGTCTGCCCTCCCCTATCCTCGCCTCCCAACCACCACCCCCTCTTCCCCCCAACTGCTCCGCCACCCAATTTCAGCTAAGCTTCTGAGGATCTATTCCTTCTGCACAGGATTCCTCTATGCATATCCCTCGCATGTTTGAACTCCGTTACCGTTTTCATCTCCACCACCTCCCACGGGAGGGCATTCCAAGCGTCCACCACCCTCTCCATGAAAAAATACTTCCTGACATCTTTCCTGAGTCTGCCCCCCTTCAATCTCATTTCATGTCCTCTCGTTCTACCGCCTTCCCATCTCCGGAAAAGATTCGTTTGCGGATTAATACCTTTCAAATATTTGAACGTCTGTATCATATCACCCCTGTTCCTCCTTTCCTCCAGGGTGTACATGTTCAGGTCAGCAAGCCTCTCTTCATACGTCTTGGAACGTAAATCCCATACCATCCTCGTAGCTTTTCTTTGCACCGCTTCCATTTTTTTAACATCCTTCGCAAGATACGGCCTCCAAAACTGAACACAATACTCCAGGTGGGGCCTCACCAACGTCTTATACAGGGGCATTAAAACCTCCTTTCTTCTGCTGGTCACTCCTCTCTCTATACAGCCTAGCAATCTTCTAGCTACTGCCACCGCCTTGTCGCACTGTTTCGTCGCCTTCAGGTCCTCAGATACTATCACCCCAAGATCCCTCTCCCCGTCCGTGCCTATCAGACTCTCCCCGCCTAACACATACGTCTCCCTTGGATTTCTACTCCCTAAATGCATCACTTTGCATTTCTTCGCATTGAATTTTAATTGCCAAACGTTAGACCATTCTTCTAGCTTCTTCAGATCTTTTTTCATGTTTTCCACACCCTCCGGGGTGTCCACTCTGTTGGAAATCTTGGTGTCATCCGCAAAAAGGCAAACTTTACCTTGTAACCCTTCGGCAATGTCACTCACAAATATATTGAACAGAATGGGCCCCAGCACCGATCCCTGAGGCACTCCACTACTCACCTTTCCTTCCTCCGAGCGAACTCCATTCACCACCACCCTCTGGCGTCTGTCCGTCAACCAGTTCCTAATCCAGTTCACCACTTCCGGTCCTATTTTCAGGCCGTCTAGTTTATTTAAGAGCCTCCTGTGGGGAACCGTGTCGAAAGCCTTGCTGAAATCTAAGTAGATGACGTCCATAGCACGTCCTTGATTTAATTCTCCCGTCACCCAATTCAAAGAATTCAATGAGATTCGTTTGGCACGATTTCCCTTTGGTGAAACCATGTTGTCTCGGATCTTGCAACTTATTGGCTTCCAGGAAATTCACTATCCTTTCCTTTAGCATGGCTTCCATTACTTTTCCAATAACCGAAGTGAGGCTTACCGACCTGTAGTTTCCAGCTTCTTCCCTATCCCCACTTTTGTGAAGAGGGACCACCTCCGCCGTTCTCCAATCCCTCGGAACCTCTCCCGTCTCCAAGGATTTATTAAACAAGTCTTTAAGAGGACCCGCCAGAACCTCTCTGAGCTCCCTCAGTATTCTGGGGTGGATCCCGTCCGGCCCCATGGCTTTGTCCACCTTTAGCTTTCCAAGTTGTTGATACACACTCTCTTCCGTGAACGGTGCTCTATCCACCTCATTTTCAGGTGTACTTTTGCCAGTCTCTCTCGGTCCTTCCCCAGGGTTTTCTTCAGTGAAAACAGAACAAAAGTATCTGTTTAGCAAATTGGCTTTTTCTTCATCATTTTCTACATAGCGTTTTGTTGTATCTTTTAGTCTCACAATTCTCTTTATAGTCTTTCTCCTTTCACTAATATACCTGAAGAAGTTTTTGTCTCCCCTCCTTACATTTCTAGACGTTTCTTTCGAAATGCCCCTCCACGGGTTGTTGTCAAGACAGTCATTTGCAACCCCTTAGCGGTATGGAGGGGCATTTTTGAAATGACATTTAAGTGAAAAAAGAAAATCCAGCACAAAATGTCCACAAAAATCATCAGATAACAGATTATACCAAAGGACGTTTTCATGCGTTCCAAAATCATCCCCCAAAAGTCATATGTAGGACACACCATAGACTGACAGAGACATTCTCAGATAGTCATTATGCCTGTTGGAAAATACTTAGTGACAATAACTAAATGTGGAGTACAGTGGAAAGACGTAGTCTGCCGTGACAGGAGAGGTGTTCTTTTCAGGTGCACGTTGGAAAGGTGTCTCACATAGGGCAAAATGTCTGCACGGAGTAAGCCTAGCTTTTCCCCTGCCAAGAACTAGCTTCTGGTGCTCCTGTTTAAATGCCACCATAAGCTGCCCTCACATAATGTTGCCATGAGGGCCTGGAGGCTAATTAGGAGGACCCTGGAAGGGTGAGTGTAATGCAGTGCTGCACAGAGCCCAGCATCAGCCATGTACAAGCACCATACATTGGCAGGGTCATAGGCAGATTGTGAGTTGGTGGGAAGGTCATTAGGCCCCCTCCCTTGTCCCCATGGGACACATTTCCAGAAAAGGCAAGAGCAGGTCCCCCATGCCCATGTGGTACTCCTCCTCTGCATGCAAGGCTGAAATGAGGGGCTGCACATCTCTTAAGACTCTTCCACCTAAGCTCGAGCCTGCTGCTAATTACCTACATAGATATATGCATAGTGGCAGCAGCTCACAAATGCAGACCCTGCAACTCTAAGTTGCCTGACTTTGCTATACCACCTCCTTGCCAAAGTGCAGATATCACCAAGAAAGTGCTCCAAACCATTTGTAATTCCAATGTGCACCTAATGCCAGCCAGCACCTCTGGCCATACAGTGATTTCATAACCCCTAGCAAGCCCCCAGTCTGGCAGCTCTCAGCTATCACAGGCTGACTGAGAAGCTTAGCAAAACATGTCATATCGGAACCTGGTCTTTCAAGCTAAAAAGGAGCCACCACATGAACCCTGTCTCTTCAAACTTGTGTTTTGCAGATGCTTTGGAATCCACCAGAACCTCAAGGTGCTCAGGCTCCAATTCCTGTGCATCAGAAGGGGGAAAAGGTATTGATCCACCGTGTGAGGGAGCACCTGAAAGCCCAACATGAGTAACAACAACATAGCAGCTCCATAACAGCCATCTCTTGAGCAATGACTGAGTATGCAGTATCTCTCAATACAGTGTGGCCACAGCCCCCATATCCAAAACAATGCGTTGCAGCAAACAACAAACTATTCAGATGTTATTGGCAAGAGCGGGGGGAAGGGGGTTGGGGGCCAGTACCCTTTTATGACCCAAAATCAAAGTGCCTAACATGTTACATACAGTTACATAGCACATAGCAACAGCTATGGTGGGGAAAACAACCAGCAATCATAAGTATCTGCAGTGGGAGTTGAAGCCTGATCCCCTGGATACAGAGCCCACGGCCCCAACCACTGCACTATGCCTCACACATACCTCGCAAGGTAGTGTTCAAGGAGGACACCACAGGGACCACAGAAAGCAACAAAAGCACAAGGTGCCACCCAAAAAGCAGGCCCCAGAGCCCACCCAGAATACACATGACATTATGAAGTCCAAAGTGAAACATGTATCTAGGCCACAACAGGGGCCATGAAACCTCCAAACATTTAGGTTGGACCCCATCTTCCTCTATAGGCACAGCACCGTTGTGGAGGATACAACACTATTCTATTCCAACTTTTCTATCCCGCTAATTTCCCTCAAGGAATTATAGTGGGTTACAGTGGATAATCAAATATCATGAATCAAAATATTTCTGAAATAAAAAAGTTTTCAAAGACTTCCTGAACAGATAATAATCTGAAATATCCCAAAGGGTAAGGTTGGAGTTCCATAATTTAACAGCAAAATATTACAAGAACAACCTATGTAACGTTTATAGCGAATCTTAGTTACTGAAGGAAGAGCTAAATTTAAAGAATGCTGTCTACAAGTAGGCTTAAAAATGGGCCCTGCTGCAGATAACTCAAGCTAAGCTTTAGTAAAAGACCCCTTTAATGTAGTCTGATGGACTACAACCAAAAAATTCTTATGGCCTAAACAAACTGTCTTAAAGTCCACTCTTGCAGCAGTATGCAACCAAAAAAGATCCCTAAACAGTGGTGCCACATGTTCAAATTTCTTTCGACCAAAAATCAATCTCACAGCACAGTTCTGCAATAATTGAAATCTTTTTAAAAGAGCCTGATTGATGCCAACATACAAAGAACTACAGTTGTCCAGATGTGGCAAATCTGTAGCCTGTACTAGCAATCTAAACTGTGTCGAAAAGAAAGAAGATCTTATAGCTCTAAGCTGTCGTAATTTAGCAATCACCCCTTTGCACAAATTATCAACTCCGAAATCACAACAGACAGCCTGCTCAGCGTTTGAATATACCCTTCTGGCCGGGAACTTGGTAACGCTGCTCCTGCAACTTCAGCCCCATTTGCGTGGCAGAGGCGGAGTTTTGGGCAGGATCTCAAGCTCGTTTGTGTGTTGGGCTCTCCTACCCTGATCAGGAAAACCTTGCCTCGCCTTTTAAAGGGGAAGTTTTACAACCATCTGGGTTGTAACGGCGCCTCAGAGGATTTTGCTCTCCATTACAACTCCAGAAACTCCACTCAGTCTGCCTGCGCTGCTGTACTAGTGGCCCTTCGTGCCAGCAATGTCCTCTTCGCTGCGCAGTCATCCTATTGTATTCTTTTAATGGTTTATTAGCAACTTCCCAGCACTGCGGACATCTGCACTCTACCCGGATTACAAACCCGGTTATAAGCTCCTTATATCTACTTTATATTTTCTATTCTTTTTGTCCATCGTCCACAGCCTTCTCTTTTCACTTTCGTTATGTTCTTACCCAATCTTCTCCTTGTGTCTTGCTTTCTTACTCTCATCTACCTTACACCTATAGTCTCCACTACAGGTCCCTCTCCCATTCCCATTATACATAGCAGTAACAGGCTGCCACATCATCCCTCTTCCCGTCTCAGCAACTACAATGCTCCTAAACCACCTACTTCACGTCAACATCAAGGACGTCAGCTCAGACCTATTCCACTATCTTGCGACTTAGGTGCCTCCTATCAAAATATCCATGTGGGCTACGCTAATGCAAGATCAGCTGTTAATAAAACTGAGCTTATCGCAGACTGGGTCACATCCGATAACCTTGACCTCCTTTTCCTTACAGAGACTTGGATTCATGATCAAACAGACCCGATTTTGCTGCACATATGTCCCCCAGGATATAAAATCTCCCACTGGGCGCGGAAAGGAAAGCGAGGTGGAGGTATTGCCCTCATTTACCTTGCCGATTTCATTGTAGAAGAAATTGCCGAGTCCAACTCACCGAATCTAGAAATCGCTTCATTCCGGATTCATGATAAAGCGTTATATGGTCTTCTTACCTGCATCCTGATCTACAGACCACCAAGCAATTGGAAGGCAGTTCAGCAAACCTTCACAGATTTCATTTCTAGTACATGCCTGTCCAGTCCTAATGTCCTCATTGTAGGGGACATAAATTTGCACCTAGACAACTACTTGTCTTGCGATACCTGCTACTGTTTAGACTTCCTCCACTCCTGGGATTTCACGTGTTGGTCTCAGCAAGCTACCCATGCAAAGGGACATGCACTAGACCCTCTCTCGCATAAATCGGCTGATCCCCTCACTATGCAACTAACTGGCATTAGTTGGACAGCGGTTCCTTGGTCTGATCACTTTAAATTGAACTGCTCCCTTTCTTGGCTGGTGAAAGGCACAGTGCAGGCCCGGGCTCCACAAACCTACCAAACAAGGGGTAAGATCGACCCAAATTAATTTTGGTCATTAATCTATGCTATGGATTGGGCTGAGCACGTAGAGTCAAAAGACTTCTTTTTGCGATGGGAGGAAACGTGCAAGGGAGTGCTAGACGCAGTGGCACCAATTCAATCATGAACGTCCAGGCGGCAAAAGGTGCCACCGTGGTTTTCTGAGGATCTTAAAGAGCTCAAAGTTCTTTCTAGGCAGTGTGAAAGAGCTTGGAGAAAGCGGAAGGAAGACCTTACCCTCATTGCCTGGGAAAATTCTCAGCGAGCGTACAAATATGCAATCAGAAAAGCCAAAACATTGTACTATAAAACAAAAATAGGGCCTGATTACAAGGATATCAGAAAACTTTACTTCCACGTCAATAAGCTACTAGATTCCACGGCGCTGACCTCCTCATCAACTGTCATGCCATCTGCTGATCAGCTTGCCACATTTTTTAAAGATAAAATACTTAGTCTCCGGAGATCAATACCACAGTATTGTTCCAGAATAGATCAGTTCTTCAATGGCCTAGCTCCGGATCCAGAAGGGTGCCCAGTAGATAGAACATTTTTGCGCTTTTCTGCACTTACTGTCAACTCCGTTACGCAAGAGATCCGCAGATTTTCCAGTAAGTTTTGCTACCTAGATGCCTCCCCAAACTACTTATTTAAAAGTGCACCTACTTGCTTTGTTGGAGACCTAACACTGCATCTGAACTTCATGCTAGGCAACGGACTCTTCCCTGACACCCGTGGGAACATACTCCTCACTCCAATTCCAAAAGATGCTAAAAAAGACAATAAAGATCTAACTAACTACCGCCCCATTGCATCAATCCCGTTATTTGTAAAACTGATGGAGAGCATGGTGAACAAACAGCTTACTGAGTACCTGGACATGTTCTCCATATTCAACGAATTGCAGTCTGGATTTCATACCCTTCACAGCACTGAAACTGTACTTGTCACACTTCTATCAAGCTTCAAGCAAGAAATAGCATTAGGGAGAAGCATTCTTTTACTGCAGTTTGACTTGTCAAGTGCTTTTGACATGGTGGACCATGCCATCCTGTTCAGACTTCTTGACTACTTTGGTGTCGGTGGGCATGTCCTTGCCTGGCTAGCCAGTTTCTTAACCACCAGGACCTACCAAGTGAAGTCCAACTCACAGATATCCTCTCCGTGGTGCCAGGTCTGTGGAGTGCCCCAAGGCTCGCCGCTCTCCCCTACTCTCTTCAACGTGATGCTGATTCCCCTGGCCGCAGCCCTTTCAAAGCTAGGTCTTCACCCATTTATCTATGCAGACGATGTTACTATTTACATCCCTTTTCAGGAAAGCTTCGCCGAAATCACTAATGAAGTCAGTCTTGGAATGCACACCATGCTCACCTGGGCCAACTCCTTTAAATTAAAGCTTAACACCGAAAAAAACTCATTGCCTCATTCTTAGCTCTCCCTTTAATAAATTCAGACCGGCTACCTTAAACTTACCAGGCTTCACATTACCCATCTCTGAGAGCCTACGTATTCTAGGTGTAATTGTGGACCGGAACCTTACGCTGTTGGATCATACCATCTCAACCATCAAGAAAGCATTCTCCTCTCTCTGGAAGCTAAAACGATTGAAGCCTTATTTCCCAAGAGGAGTATTTTGTAACTTGGTCAGATTGTTAGTCTTGAGCAGACTTGATTACTGCAACGGCATATAGCCAGGGTGCACAGGCATGCTCCTAAAAAAGCTACAAACCGTCCAAAACACAGCAGCTCAACTTATCTATGGAGCGTCAAAGTTCACCAGTTCCAGCCCACTTCGTGAGAAGCTCCACTGGCTTCCTGTACAGGAGCGCATAACTTTTAAAATCTGTACCCTAGTTCATAAGATACTCTATGGAGCGGCCCCAGCTTATATGGATGCCCTCGTCAACCTACCACCAAGAAATTCACTTACAGCTGCCCGCACTTACTTAAACCTTCATTACCCTGCGTGCTGTAGACTCAAATATAAAACCACATATGCTTCCACCTTTTCCTATGTCAGTACTCACTTGTGGAACAGTGAAAACAGTTCAGGATCATCTGGCTTTCAGGAAGTCACTCAAGACCTGCTTATTTGGGCAAGCTTACCCTAAAGATACTGTCCTCTCTCACTGACCCCAGGACACTGACCCCTCTAGTGCTCTTACAAACTAACCCATATCTTATCTTTACCTCCCCACCCCGCTTCTCCCCCCAATTTAATGTACTCGCCTATTTGTTCTTTAACTGTTGTAAGCCACATTGAGCTTGCCAGCGGTGGGAATTTGTGGGGTATAAATGCTGTAAAATAAATAAATAAATAAATAGTTGTGTATCTAAAATAAAACCTAATACTCTAGATGATTTATCAAACAACAGTAGTTTCTCTGTTTTAAGGACCAGATTTAGTGAAACTGTAGTTACTGATATGTCAAAGTAGAGCAGCTTGGTCTCCTTGGCAGCTCAAAAAGCATGTACATGAGCCATATGGTGGCATACAGGCGCTAGTAGCAGTGAGGGGCCCAAACAAATTGGCATGATGATGCCACAGCAGGATCCTTCCAAACATATCCCACCTCCTGTGTAGTACAGTGACTGCATCATGGAGGTTCCTGCCGAGGTGGCTAGAAGGCATGGGAGGCCAGACAAGGTCTTTTGTCACCTCCCAGTCAGATGTAGGCCTCATAGGCATAGGTACCTAACCATACTGGGATCCTGGCCAGCACCTGTAACTGGAGCACCATCCCTAGTGCATTACATGTGCACCTCACATCCCAGCTACAGCCTGGTCACTCCAGTGCCTCGAGCATCCCCAAACCTGATCCTGTGTACCCATATGGAGGCTAACCTCTCGTAGGACAAACATGCACTACATCTGTGGCTCCAGGGTTCTCTGCCATGTCATCTCATTGGTCCAAAATATCATTGATGTCCCTCAGCTCCCAACTGTCCCTGTACCTGCATAGCACTGGCTAACTGGACTGGTATTCTTGCCATGTAGAATGCGTCTAACTGATATGCACATTTTGCTCACACATAGGTCACCCTACAGAGGTGGTGAGTGGGAGGAGAAGAGGGCCCAGCCAGAGGTGGAGCACCAGGAGGAGGGGGAGGGGGCCAGAGGAGGCCCAGCAACAGGAGGAGCAGCAGGAGCAGGAGGGAGAAGCAGGAGAGGCCCTGCCAGAGACCGAGGAAATGGTAGAGCAGGTGGTGGTGGAGGACATTGGCCTGTGGAAGGTCCACTTCTCTCTTCTGTAGAGACCTGGCCAGCAGGAGGACGACATGGCCATATTTTTGGACATGCCTCTTCTGGAGGGAGAGGTAGGGCCAAAGAGCTGCCATAATGGGCAACACCCTTGCAACACTCATCAGCTGCACTCCCCCTCCACATACAGGGTGCCATCCATGGTGTGGGCTGCCAGGACATCTCAGCACAGCCTTCAGAAACAGGTAAGATTATGCTCCACATACTATGATTGCAGCCTTATGTATCTCCCCAGCTGTTACCCCTATCCACACCATCCCTTGCTGTCTCTTAGACCCCCTTCCCCCTTGGTGCTTCCTTCCCCCACCAACCCTTCACTAACTCCAACCCAGCACACATACCATTGTAGCTCCTTACCTGCCCTGTATTGTTTTCTTATTATCCATATGTGCAGTGCCTCTGTGTTTATGTAGTCTCAGGCAGTGTACTGGTACTGGGTGAGTGTCTCAGTAGTTGGTGGTGTGCATAGTAGTGTTAGTGGGTTGCACCTGTGATGGTTGAACACCTGTACCAGGGGCGTAGCCAGACCTCACCGGGAGGGGGGTCCAGAGCCCGAGGTGGGGGGCACTGTTTAGCTGCCCCCCTTGCGGCCCCCCCGAGCCGCCGCCTGCCGGCCTGCCGACGATCCCCTTGAATCCCCCCCTCCCGCCACCAACCCTCTCCCGCCGTCGCCGCCCGCCCGCCCCACCGCATCAGATACCTTGTTTGCTGGCGGGGGTCCCCGAACCCCGCCAGCTGAAGAGAGTCTTCTTCAGCGCCGGAGTAGTGCCTTCGTTCAACAAAGCTCCTGATGTGATTAGCTGTTTCTGACGCCTTACATTCTGCCCCGTGCAGAACTTAAGGCGTCAGAAACAGCTGATCACACCAGGAACTTAGTTGAACGAAGGCGCTACTCCGGCGCTGAAGAAGACTCTCTTCGGCTGGCGGGGTTCGGGGACCCCACCAGCAAACAAGGTATCTGATGCGGCGGGGCGGGGCGGGGCGGGCGGGCGGCGACGGCGGGAGAGGGTTGGTGGCGGGAGGGGGGATTCAAGGGGATCATCGGCAGGCGGCGGCTCGGGGGGGCCGCGGGGGGGAGCAGCTAAACAGTGCCCCCCACCTCGGGCTCTGGACCCCCCTCCCGGTGAGGTCTGGCTACGCCCCTGGTACAGGTGTTCAACCATCACAGGTGCAACCCACTAACACTACTATGCACACCACCAACTACTGAGACACTCACCCAGTACCAGTACACTGCCTGAGACTACATAAACACAGAGGCACTGCACATATGGATAATAAGAAAACAATACAGGGCAGGTAAGGAGCTACAATGGTATGTGTGCTGGGTTGGAGACAGTGAAGGGTTGGTGGGGGAAGGAAGCACCAAGGGGGAAGGGGTCTAAGAGACAGCAAGGGATGATGTGGATAGGGGTAACAGGTGTGGTTCAACGAGTTCAGGGAAAGACAAACAGAATAGGCAGGGCAGGAAATGTGAGGTACAAATGATTCACACGGGCACACAGAAACAGCAAACAAACCAAATCCAGCTCTCTGCTCTCCTTCACACAGCACCTAAATCAACTATACACTCTCCAAATCAGCAATAACAAAGAGGGGTCACAAAAGATAGGTTGCAGCTTGACAAATAGTCACTTTTGTGTCAGGTCTAGAGATGGATGTCCTCAGTTCCAGCCATGAAACATTGTTTTGCTATCCACTATTGTGTTAGGATGTCCGTATTGTAACACTGCCCTTGACACATCCCTGGAACACCCATTCAGGGAACAGCCATTATAGAGCGCATAGCTCTATTGGGCATTTCCTTTTTTTGCACTCTAAAATTGTTATTTGGACTTTTTTGGCAGATGGATGAATTTTTGAGGTGTCTATTGGGCTCATTTTCGAAAGAGAAGAACGTCCATCTTTCGACATAAATTGGAAGATGGACGTCCTTCTCCCTGGGACGTCCAAATCGGTATAATCGAAACCCGATTTAGGACTTCTTCAACTGCACTCCGTTGCAAGGACGGCCAAAGTTCAAGGGGCCATGTCGGAGGCATAGCGAAGGCGGAACTTGGGCATGCCTAACACTTGGACATCCTTGACCCATAATCGTAAAAAACAAGGACATCCCCGACGAGCACTTGGACGTTTTCACCCGGACCTGTTTTTCTTACGACTAAGACACAAAAAGGTGCCCGAAATGACCAGATGACCACCGGAGGGAATCGGGGATGACCTTCCCTTACTCCCCCAGTGGTCACCAACCCCCTCCCACCCTCAGAAAGCATCTTTCAAAATATTTTGTGCCAGCCTCAGATGTCATATTCAGGTCCGTGACAGCAGTATGCAGATCCCTGAAGCAGTTTTAGTGGGTACTGCAGTGCACTTCAGACAGGCAGACCCAGCCCCATACCCCCCCCCCCCCCCCCCATCTTTTACGTTTGTGGAGGAAACAGCGAGCCCTCCAAAACCACCACAAACCCACTGTACCCACATCTAGGTGCCCCCTTCACCCGTAAGGGCTATGGTAGTGGTGTACAGTTGTAGGTAGTGGGTTTTGGGGGGGGAGGTTGGGGGCTCAGCACACAAGGTAAGGGAGTTATGTTCCTGGGAGCAATTTATAAAGTCCACTGCAGTGCCCCCTAGGTTGCCTGGTTGGTGTCCTGGCATGTCAGGGGGACCAGTGCACTACAAATGCTGGCTCCTCCCATGACCAAATGGCTTGCATTTGGTCATTTTCACATGGACTCTTTGGTTTCGAAAATCGTCGAAAATCAGAAACGTCCATGTCCATCGTGTTTCGAAAATACGGGTTTCCCTGCCCCTGGATTTGGACGTTTTGCAAGGATGTCCAAATCGCAACTTAGATGTTTCTTTCGAAAATGCCCTCCACCTGCTTCAAAAATGAGTGCCATTGTGAATTAGATTTCTGCCTTGCCTACTTATTGAGAAATCCTCCATCTTTATTTCTGTTCTAGCTTTATTCTTTGACTATGGACACTTTAAAGTCAGGTGTCTTTCCATCTCAGCAAAATGAATTTTTATCTGATTATTAAAAATTCCTCAGGCAATAGATGCGATATATTAAATTAATTCCATTAGTGATAAAAATCCAAAAAACTATTGTAGCTAATTAATTGATATATATAAGCATGCAAATATGGAATGAATTACCAAAATCCATAAAAACAACACACAATATAAATAATTTCTGTAAATTATTGAAAACCAACCTATTCAAAAAGGCATACCACAAAGATCCATCCTAAATACCAGTAGCAAAATTTACACCAGAACTACACAAAACGTAACTCTTTATTTTATGATTGACCAAATTAATATATCACGATTGAAGTTTAATATTCCTGATTGTTTAAGCTAATTTATCACCATTGACGTTTAATCCAATACCTTTTATTTTCTTATTACGAAAATGAACTTTCTTTACCTGAATACCTAATCCACTCTCTCTCCTCCATCTTACTATGTATTTCTCTTTTCCGAAATTGGTGATCACCATTACGGAACAATGTAAGCCACATTGAGCCTGCAAATAGGTGGGAAAATGTGGGATACAAATGCTACAAATAAATAAATAAATATACTGATAAAATATTTGGATCAGTTTGATATTCTACATGCCACTCCGTCTGGCTTCTCATATCTGATATTCATCATCTTTTAACAAAGGTTATCAAGTAATATTGTTGTAACTTGATTTATCATGGGCATTTCGTGGTCATACGTTATATCTTTATCTTACATAATTTAGGCATACAAGGTAATGTACTACAATGGTTTAAACAGGGTCGTGCCGATGCGGTAAGCGAGGTAAGCGCCGCAGGGGGGCGCCCACCTCTGGAGGGCGCCACCGCGGTGCTTACCCTCGCCCCGCGCCGCCGAGGCCTTTAAATCTTTTGGTCACCCCGGGTGTCACCAGAAAGGGGGGTGCCGCCGCTCCCGCTGCTCTTCATCCTGGCACCCCCCCCCCCCGCACCAGCCCTTTAAATTTATTTGCCGATGCGATAGCGAGCGCAGCACCTCGTGTGGAAGTAAAAGAAGCGGATCCGATCATCTCATTGGGCCTTCCCTCACTGTCCCGCCCTCCTCTGATGCAACTTCCTATTTCCTCTAGGGCGGGACAGTGAAGGAAGGCCCAATGAGATGATCAGATCCGCTTCTTTTACTTCCACACGAGGTGCTGCGCTCGCTATCGCGTCGGCAATTTCTTTTTAAAGACCGGGTGGCAGGGAGAAGACGAGGCAGGGTGAGGGTGGGGGACAGATGGGGTGAAGGTGGGGGGGACTCAGATAGCAGAAGGGACTGGGTGGGAGACAGACGGGGTGAGGGGGACTCGGATGGGCAGAAGGGACTGGGTGGGAGACAGATGGGGTGAGGGGGGGGGGCACTTGGATAGCAGAAGGGACTGGGTGGGAGCCAGATGGGGTGAGGGGGACTCGGATGGGCAGAAGGGACTGGGTGGGAGACAGATGGGGTGAGGGTGGGGGGCACTTGGATAGCAGAAGGGACTGGGTGGGAGACAGATGGGGTGAGGGGGACTCAGATGGGCAGAAGGGACTGGGTGGGAGACAGATGGGGTGAGGGTGGGGGGCACTTGGATAGCAGAAGGGACTGGGTGGGAGCCAGATGGGGTGAGGGGGACTCGGATGGGCAGAAGGGACTGGGTGGGAGACAGATGGGGTGAGGGTGGGGGGCACTTGGATAGCAGAAGGGACTAGGTGGGAGACAGATGGGGTGAGGGGGACTCGGATGGGCAGAAGGGACTGGGTGGGAGACAGATGGGAGAAGGGGCATGGAGCTGGAACTGGGGTCTGAAAAGTGAGCAGGAGGGAGAATGGGGTCATGCCTGGGGCAGGGGTGGATGGGAGAATCAATGGATCTGGAACTAGGGGCAGCCGCAGGTGGGAACTGGGAGCCGAAAAGAGGGGGCAGTGAGAGAGGGGGGATAGATCCTGGATGGAATGGGGAGTGAGAGGGAGGGCAGACCCTGAATGGATGGGAGGGGGAAAGAGAGAGGGCAAATGGTGAATCGAAGGAGCAGAGAGAAAGGGCAGACAGTGGATAGAAGGGAGTGAAAGAGCAGACAGTGGATGGAAGGGGGCAGAGATAGAGGGCAAATGCTAGAGGGAAAGGAGAGAGAGAGGGCAGATGGTGGATGGAAGGGGGAGAGAGAGATGGCAGACTGGGGCAGATGGTGGATGGAAGGGGCAGAAATAGAGGGCTGATGTGGATGGAAGGGACATTAGAGAGGGCAGACACTGGATGGCAGAGAGAGAGCGAAGACAGATGCTGGATGGAAGGAAGACGGTGAAAAGAAGATGAGGAAAGCAGAAACCAAAGACAACAAACTGTAAATATATATTTTTATTATTTTGCTTTAGGATATAGTATTTTAGCTGTGTTAATAAATGTTTATAAATAGAACATGTAAATAAGGTAATCTTTTTATTGGACTAATTTTAATACATTTTGACTTAACTTTCAGAGAACAAAACCCCCTTCCTCAGATCAGGATAGGATACTGTAACAGCACTATACTGTATTGACCTGAGGAAGGAGATTTTGGCCTCTGGAAGCTAAATGTATTAGTCCAATAAAATGGTATTATTTTATTTTCTGTATTTGTTTTATTTCTATTTGTTAATTTGTAAAGTGGTGATTGGTATTTGTTAGTTTTTTCAAATTTACATCTGCTGTCTTTATATTTTGCACAGTACTAGGAGACATTTTCTGTTTCTGTGGTGTTGCATTGTATGCAGAGTCTGGCATCGGGGGTTCAGTTTAATTTTTGTCTAAATAGAAAGTTTATGACTACTTATTCTATAATGGATTAGGGTGTATCTGTGTTTGTGAAAAAGACATGGCTTTCAGTTGGCATTGACTGTGCAGGATTGACGATCTGTACTATTCTGTCTGGTTTCGTTTTACAATAGGTGAATTGATGTTCTAGTGCTCACTGTAGAAGCTTTCCTTTTCCTTGTGTGACTCGTAGAAATGACTGCTTATGGTATGGTAAAATTGCTCTATAGGTCGTGAGTGTTTTGTATTCTCGGTATGCCTAGTACTGGATTTGGGGGGGGGGGGGGGGTGTTAAACAATGACCGGCCCCGGGTGTCAACTACCCTAGCTACGCCACTGCTGCCGACGTCTCCCTTCCCTTGCACTCGTTGGTTCCCTCAGTGTCCCGCCTTCTTCTGACGTCAGAAGAAGGTGGACACTGAGAGAACCAAGAGCGCAAAGGGAAGGGAGACGTCGGCAGCGCTCCGCTTTCACTGACGCTGCTGCGACCGGAAGTAAAAGATTTAAAGGCCCCAGGGTGCGGAGGGAAGGGCAGAGAGGCATGGATGGGAGGGCAGGGCCCAGGGAGAGGACAAATTGCTGGAAGGGGAGGGGGGGGGGAGAGAGGATTGCTGGCTATGGATGGAGGAGGGAAGGGCAGAGAGGGACAAGGATGGACATGGGGGCCCAGGGAGAGGACAAATTGCTGGAAATGGAGGGGATGGGATAGAAGAGGCAAGGATTGCTAGCTATGGATGGAGGAGGGAAGGGCAGAGAGGGACAAGGATGGACATGGGGGCCCAGGGAGAGGACAAATTGCTGGAAATGGAGGGGAGGGGAGAGAGGAGGATTGCTGGCTATGGATGGAGGAGGGAAGGGCAGAGAGGGACAAGAATGGACATGGATGGGAAGGCAGGACCCAGGGAGAGAGGAGAAATTGCTGGAAATGGATATACAGCAAGAAATGAAGAAGAAAGGAGAAAAGTAAAGAAATAAATGGAAAGGAAGCCCTGGAAATGGAGTTAAGAGGACAGATAGCAGCAGAATCAGATACTGGACCAGCATGATTGAAAAAAGAAAGTCACCAGACAACAAAGGTAGAAAAAAATTATTTTATTTTCATTTTAGCGTTTGGAATATGTCCACTTTGAGAATTTACATCTGCTATCTTATTTTGCAATGTATAGCAATTTGTTTCTAAGAATATTGCTGACAATTCCTTTCAGTGTGGCAAGTGGTGAGCGATCATTTTCATGGGGAGGGCGTGATCATTTTCACGGGGGGGGGGGGGGGCGCCAACTGATAGTCTGCAGGGGGGCGCCAGAGACCCTAGGCACGGCCCTGGGTTTAAATACTAGATTCCACAAAATCCTCAAATCGTTCCTATTCAAACAAACCCTCACAATGAACAACCATATTGTTTATTACTCTATTTACCATTAACCTTCTTTTTGCTTCATTTACAATTTCTCATTCATAATAGATTTTCTACATGTTAAACATCCATAGACCTAGTACGTTTATGATACTATGTTGTAAAATTGGATTCTTACAACAAACTACTTTCTTATGCATTATTCATTGTTATGTATCCTATATATTGTTTATTATAAACCACATTGAACTCAAACTTGTTTCGGGTAATGTGGGATATAAATGTCACAAACAAACAAATAAATAAATAAATGAAGGATTTTTGCAATGAGCATGTAGGATATGTTTTCAAATAAATGGTCATATTCTTGGTCATTGAATTATGGAGTTCTGTAGGATCGCTATTGTCCCCTATACTCTTTGATATTTTGATAAGTACATTAGGCAAAGCCGGTGGTGGGAGGCAGGGATAGTGCTGGGCAGACTTATACGGTCTGTGCCAGAGCTGGTGGTTGGGAGGCGGGGTTGGTGGTTGGGAGGCGGGGATAGGGCTGGCCAGACTTATACGGTCTGTGCACTGAAGAGGACAGTACAAATAAAAAAGTAGCACATATGAATTTATCTTCTTGGGCAGACTGGATGGACCGTGCAGGTCTTTTTCTGCCGTCATCTACTATGTTACTATGTTACTATATTAGCAAAATTAAAAGTAGTTTTTTACACATATGCTGATGATATTACTTTATTAATCCTGGTCATTTCCAATGAGGATAACCTAATAGCAACAGTTTGAGAATGTATGATAACAATGGAAAATTGGGCCACTGAACATCTATTAAAGATAAATATAGATAAAACTAAAACCCTCTGGCTGGATCAGAAAAAAAGACAATATATTAGATAAAATATTTCAAGGGAAAAGATATGAAAATCGAGACTTTGCTTAAAAGCTTAGGGGTTATATTTGATCCATGTTTGTCTGCTGATGTTTTTTAAAAAAATGTTTTGGAAACATCAACTAGCCAGCTCATTTTCTAAAGTGATCGCCGGCCATCTTCCGACACAAATCGGGAGATGGCCGGCGATCTCGCAAAAGCAGCCAAATTGGTATAATCGAAAGCCACTATTTTGACACCATCGCCGCTTTCCCCGTCGCGAAAGTTCAAGGGGGCGTGTTGGCAGCGATGCGAAGGCGGGACATGGGCGGGCATGGGCGGGGTTACGAAATGGCCGGCTTTAGCCCATAATGGAAAACAAAAACCCGGTGATGAAGAGCATTTGGCCGCTTTTAGTTTTCAACATTTTTATTGATGACAATCAAAATTAGACATATTCCATAGGGAAGAATCTCAGGAACATCCGGGACATTATAAATGTGGGGGGGTGCTTGTACTGTAGATATGTGCAGGAGGGGGATACAATTAAGCCTCCCCATAATAAACAGGTATTTCACATGCAAAAGAGAACAGACTGTAATTCTCAGGGGGTTGTATACTGTATATGGTGTCCATGTGGGCTTTTTTATATTGGTTATACAACTAGAAAAATCAAGATTCGGATTGGGGAACATGTCAGCAACATCCGTATATGTAAGCCTGAGGCTCCTTTATCTGGACACTGGCAGGAGTATAATCATCATATTCAGGATTTACGTTACACAGTGCTGCTTCACATTGAATTGACCAGAGGGGGCAATTTAAGTGAAATTCTAGCCCTGGAACACTGTTCATCCTTCTGGATTGAACAGGGAGGTGGAGTGGCTTTGACTGGTGTTAATTTGACCCCCTGTGGTTTTACAATTGTTTCTGAGGTTTGGTATTCACGTTTAAGGGCTGCAGGCTTGGGAGGGTTTAAGAAAGTTTTAAGAAAGTTGCTGTCACTTTAAGGGAAGCTGTTTCCAGCTGGTAAATGTTAAGGCCAGAGCTTCATTAATTCAGGTACTTAAGGAGCATGGGAGCCTGACTTCAGATGCTCTCCAAGGAGTGAGGAAGGACTCCAGAGGCGATCCCACCCGGGGGATTTATGATGCCTGAAAATTGGTTTAAAAGATTAGTATTGTGAGTTATTTTGTTTTAATATATTGAGTTTGTTTGAAGCATTGTGAGTGTATACTTTACCCTGTAAGTGTGGGTTGTTTGTAAAAGAGTGTGTTTTTATTTTTAGTTTCCCTTTCTGATGAAGACTTTTGAAACTCGGCCAGAGTTAAAGGGAGCAGTTATTTTGATGGCAAGATTGGAATGGATGAATGATATGTGATTTTAATGAAGCACAAGCACGAGCACAATATACCCCAAGGGAAGTGAAATAATTATGTGAATATATGTGTGTATATCGCATTGTGGGTTGGTTTGTGTAAGATATGTGGGGGAAGAGAAATCAGGGTGTCATAAATTAACATATTCCTCCTTTAGGTTTAAACAAACGGTGAACTGTATGTTCCATATCATCAAGCTGATCAATCCATAGACTGGTGGGTTGTGTCCATCTACCAGCAGGTGGAGATAGAGAGCAAACTTTTGCCTCCCTATATGTGGTCATGTGCTGCCGGAAACTCCTCAGTATGTTCTCTATCTCAGCAGGTGGTGGTCACACACAGCAGCAGCTCTGGCTAGGCCTCCAAGCCTAATTTTTAGGTTTTGTTGAGTGCCTGGGGTTGAGGGCTCTTTTGAGCAAGTGCAAACCTGGTGGTGCCAGGTCCCTCCTTTTCTCCCCCCTCCCGCTGGCTCCGTTTAAAAAAAAAAAAAATTTTAAACGTCTTTAAAGGCGTTTAATTCGACGTTTCTTTAAACGTTCATTGCAGCTACTCACTGGGACACCAGTTCGTTACAGCTCGGAGCGGCAAGCAGGTAATTTTACCTTTTATAGCGGGCAGGGGGTTCCCCGATTCTTCTCCTCGTGGCATATGGCGTCGGAGGGCGAGGGCGCAAAGGGTCGCTCCCCGGATCGCTGGAGCGCTTCTAGAGGGGATGCGGGGGTTTTACAACCTGATTCGCCCTTGATGGGTGACAGTTTTAGTGACCAATGAATGTCCCGGTCGTTCCTCCGGCGTGGCGGTTTTTTCCCGCCATAAACGCCCATGCCCCGCTCCTCGCCTCCGCCATCTTGGCCGGCCACGGCGGCTCGGACGGCTTCTTCGTGGGCCGCCCTTGAGGTTGGAGACATTAATGCCATGAACGCCCTTAATTTGGGCGACGGCACAAGCGGCTAAAGTTAAGCGCCGTTCTTCCCGCGCGGCTCCTTCGCGGAGTTTCGCGCCGGACGCCATTTTGGATGCGCAGCATGTCTCTCCCCCGCTATTGCGAGCGCCGGTTGAGAGTGCGTCTAGGGCTGTTGCCCAGGCTGCGGAAGTGCACAGTCTGGGGGGTTTCTCCCCCGAGTTTGTTTTGCTGCTGCATCAGGCTTTCCTCATGCAAAACGCTGCCCCTGCTCCCTCTTCTGATAAAGAGGTTGAGGTTCCCAGAGGTAACGCCCTCGGGTTGATTTCCAGGCCTTGGGAGGACTTTGTCTCCTCCGATGTAGATGAGGGCAGCGTGTCTGAGGTCTCCTAACGGTCCTTTGGCGGATTCCTTGGAGGAGATAGATCCCCGCTCGGATGGAGCGGATGACCCCTCTGCAGCGCGGCTTTTAGCCCAGAGGATTTGCCCAACCTGTTTTTACAGGCCATGGACACTTTGAAGATTTCCTCTCCGGAGGACGTCTCTCCCTCAGCCCCTGTTGGCTCTGCCATTATGCTGGGGACGAAGCGCCCGCCTAGATCCTTCCACGTGCATGATGCCATGCACACCTTAATTGCGGCTCAATGGGATGTCCCGGAAACGAGCCTTAAAGTGGCTAGGGCTATGTCCCGCCTCTAATCCTTTGGCTGTGAGTGAACGTGAGGCCTATCTGTGGCCTACCGTGGATTCTTTAATCACTGCGGTGACTAGAAAACGGCGTTGCCGGTGGAAGGTGGCACGGCCCTAAAGGACGCCCAAGACAGAAGATTGGAGGCGGCCTTAAGGTCGTCCTTTGAGGCAGCTGCTTTAAGTTTGCAGGCCTCAGTTTGCGGCTCCTATGTGGCCAGGGCGTGCCTGACTATGGTGCAGCGGGCTTCCCCCTCGGATCTTTCCTTGAGGGCTGATTGCCGGCCCTGAATCGGGCTTAGCCTATTTGGCAGACTTGCTGTATGATGTCTTGAGAGCCTCAGCTAAAGGCATGGCTCAGACATTCTCTTGCGCGGCGGTGGCTTTGGCTGAAACATTGGTCTGCTGACCACGCCTCTAAATCCCGCCTGGCTAGATTGCCTTTTAAAGGCAAGCTGCTCTTTGGGGTCGAGCTGGACAAAATCGTGACCGATCTCGGCACGTCTAAGGGCAAGAAATTACCAGAGGTCAGGGCTCGGCTAGTACTCGTCCCGGTACCTCCAGAGGACGGTTGCTGGAAGCCCGTCGGTACCCAGGAACTGGCCCGGCAAGTCGGGTTCCTCTGCCCCCTCTTCCTTCAAGAGGAATTTCTCCCCCAAGCAGCATTCCTTTCGCAGAGACCGCCGTCCCGGAGGTGCTCCCTCCGGTCCTCCCCCAGGGTCTCGTACCCAATGACGGGGCCTTGGTCCACGCCCCAGTGCAGATTGGATGACGGCTGTCCTCCGTTTCTGGGCGAGTGGACCACTATAACTTCAGAACGCGCTGGGTGCTGGAAGTCATCAGAGCGGCTAACAAGCTAGAGGTTCTGCAACCCTTAAGAGACGGGTTGTACTCTCTCCCTGCAAGTCTCCGGTCAAGCTGTGGCAGTGCAGCAGACCTTGGACAACCTGATCCGCCTGGTGTGCGGTCGTTCCGGTGCCAAAAAAAATCAGATTGGCAAGGGACGTTACTCCATTTACTTTGTGGTTCCAAAGAAAGGAGGTTCTGTCCGGCCTATCCTCGACCTCAAAGGGGTCAATCGGGCCTGGAAAGTGAGGCACTTTCGCATGGAGACTCTCCGCTCTGTTATAGCGGCAGTGAAGAGGCAGTAGAGTTCTTGGCTTCCTTGGACATCAAGGAAGCGTACCTGCATATTCCCATCTGGCCTCCTCTCCAACGCTTTCTGCGTTTTACAGTCCTGAGACGACACTTCCAGTTCAGAGCCCTCCCTTTCGGGTTGGCTACTGCTCCGCGGACCTTTTCCAAAGGAATGGGGGTCATAGCGGCCTTCCTGCTAAAGGAAGGAGTACAAGGTCCATCCTTATCTGGACGACTGGTTGATCCGAGCCCCCTCTTATGCAGAGTGCGGCAAAGCTATGGACCGGGTAGTTGCTCTTGTGAGCTCCCTGGGATGGATCATCAACTGGAAGAAGAGCCAGCTGCGCCCGACTCAGTCCCTGGAGTATCTGGGAGTTCGATTCGACACCCAAGTGGGCAGAGTGTTCCTGCCAGACAATCGGATTGTCAAGCTTCAGGCTCAGGTGGACTAGTTCCTAGTAGCCTCTCCTATTCGGGCTTGGGACTACGTGCAGCTGTTGGGCTCTATGACGGCCACGATAGAAGTAGTGCCCTGGGCCAGGGCTCATATGAGACCACTACAGCTATCTCTGCTGCTGCGCTGGACTCCGATGTCGGAGGATTATGCTGTGCGCCTTCCCGTGGACCCAGCAGTGCGCAAGGCGCTGAGCTGGTGGACGCAGACAGACAAGTTGTCTGCAGGATTGCCTCTGGTGACCCCGGAGTGGATTGTCGTCACGACAGACGCCTCTTTGATGGGCTGGGGAGCCCACTGCTTGGGAAGGACAGCGCAGGGGCTCTAGTCTCCTGCAGAGGCAAGTGGTCTATCACCTCCTGGAACTCAGAGCCATTCGGTTGGTGTTATTGGAGTTCATCCCGTACTGGTGTTGTAGCCTGTACGGGTCCTGTCGGACAATGCCACGGCTGTGGCCTATATCAACCGCCAGGGAGGTACCAAGAGCGCCCCTCTAGCCAAGGAGGCTATGAGTCTTTGCCAGTGGGCGGAAGCGAACCTGGAGCAGCTTTCAGCGGCCCACATTGCCGGAGTCATGAATGTCAAGGCGGACTTTCTCAGTCGCCATACCTTGGAGCCCGGAGAGTGGCAACTATCTGCTCAGCGTTCTTGGACATCACGAAGCGCTGGGGCTAGCCGAGCCTAGATCTGATGGCGTCCATCGGCCATTGCCAAGTGCCGCGCTTTTCAGCAGAGGACGGGACCCTCGATCCCTGGGAGTAGATGCTCTTCTCCAACAGTGGCCGACACAAGAGCTCCTCTATGTGTTCCCGCCCTGGCCCATGTTGGGCAGGGTGCTAGACCGGGTGGCAAAGCATCCCGGCAGGGTAATCCTGGTGGGTCCGGATTGGCCCAGACGTCCTGGTATGCGACTTGATCAGGCTCTCAGGTCGACGATCCTCTGCGGCTGTCAGTGGAGCAGGGCCGGTTACATCAGGGTCCCGTGGTGATGGAGGATCCCTCTCCCTTTGGTCTTACGGCCTGGCTATTGAGCGGCAGCGTCTGAGGAAGAAGGGCTTCTCAGACAAGGTCATCGCCACTATGCTGAGAGCGAGGAAACGCTCTACTTCTACTGCTTACGCCAGGGTTTGGCGTATCTTTGCAGCATGGTGTGAAGCAGGCTCACTTCTCCCTTCACTGCTCCAATTTCTTCAGTGTTGGCGTTCCTGCAAGAAGGTCTGGAGAAAGGCCTGTCGCTCAGTTCCCTTAAAGTCCAGGTAGCGGCTCTGGCTTGCTTCAGGGGCCGCCTGAAGGGTGCTTCCCTGGCTTCCGCAGCCAGATGTGGTGCGCTTTCTCAAGGGAGTTAATCACTGCTGCGCCCTCCTCTGCACCTCAGTGGTGCCTGCGTGGAATCTCAACCTGGTGCTAAGAGCATTGCAGAAGCCGCCTTTTGAACCCTTGTCGAGGGCATCTCTGAAAGACCTGACGTTGAAAGCAGTCTTTTGGTGGCTATCACTTCAGCCAGAAGAGTTTCCGAGCTCCAGGCGCTCTCATGTCGAGAGCCTTTTTCTGACAGTTCACTGAGGCAGGAGTGACTATTCGCACAGTGCCTTCCTTCCTGCCCAAGATTGTTTCTCGCTTCCATGTGAATCAGCAGCTCTGTCTCCCTTCCTTTCGTAGGGAGGACTACCCAGAGGAGTACTCTGCTCTTAATATCTGGATGTGAGACGAGTCATCTTCAGATACTTGGAAGTGACCAATGATTTCCGGAAATCGATCATCTGTTTGTCCTGTTTGCAGGTCCTCGTAAGGGTCTGCAGGCTGCTAAGCCTACAGTGGCAAGATGGGTCAAGGAAGCCATTGCAGCGGCTTATGTGGCCGCGGGGAAGGTGCCGCCTATCCAGCTGAAGGCTCACTCCACGAGAGCTCAGGGCGGCCTCGATGGCAGAGGCCGGATCCGTCTCCTTGGAAGAGATATGCAAGGCGGCAACTTGGGCTTCGGCTCATACATTCTCCAAGCATTACCGTTTGACTGTGGCTGCACGGGCGGAGGCCCAGTTTTGGAGCTTCAGTGTTGAGGTCAGGGATTTCAATGTCCCGCCCTGGGTGAGTAACTGCTTCGGTACATCCCCCAGTCTATGGATTGATCAGCTTGATGATATGAAGGTAAATTATGTATAATCATACCTGATAATTTCTTTCCATTAATCATAGCTGATCAATCCATAGCCCCTCCCAGATATCTGTTCTGTTTTTATTCTGGTTGCATTTCAGGTTCAAGTTTAGTCTTCAGTTATTTCAGAAAGACTTCGTGTTCAAGTTCTTTCACCTTGGATTCTTCAAGAGTTGAGACGAGTTTGTGTTACAGTGAGCTGCTGCATTCCTCTCCCCTCCGTTTAACGGGGCTGGATTGAGACATAAATTCTGCCGGCACTCCCTCCCGCTTCGTGCGGCTGTAGGGCAGCTTTGTACCCCTCCCGCTTCGGCGGTGTTAGGGGTCAGTCAGCTCCTCCCGCGGTTGCGGTTGCAGGATAAGCCAGATCCCCCCGCATCGCGGGTGTGGTGTCCCTCCCCCGCTCCGCGGGGATGAGCTGGACGGATTCCCCTCCCCCACTTGTGTGGGGATGAGCTGGGTTAATTCCCCTCCCCCGTTTCGGCGGTGGTGAGCTGGGCAGAGTGTCCTTCGTGGGTGTAATTCTCTAAGTGCTGAGTCCTGCGATGGAGCTTTGATATCGACATACTGAGGAGTTTCCGGCAGC